>NC_091983.1:210273626-210573626 GCF_044704955.1 Pristiophorus japonicus
CCTCTCTCTCTCCCCCTCCTCTCTCTCTCTCTCTCTCCTCCCCTCTCTCCCCCCCTCTCTCTCTCTCTCTCTCCCCCCTCTCTCTCTCTCTCTCTCCCCCCCTCTCTCTCTCTCTCTCTCCCCCCCTCTCTCTCTCTCTCTCTCCCCCCCTCTCTCTCTCTCTCTCTCCCCCCTCTCTCTCTCTCTCTCTCTCCCCCCTCTCTCTCTCTCTCTCCCTCCCTTCCCCCTCTCTCTCTCTCTCTCTCCCCCCTCTCTCTCTCTCCCCCCTCTCTCTCTTCTCTTCCCCCCCCCCCCCTCTCTCTCACTATGATAATATCTCAAGATTGCTGCTAGTGCCATCTTCTAGCTGGTGCAGGACCAGCAGGATTGGGAGGTAAATGCATGGTTATGAGGTGTGGTGTAGGGGAGAAAGGTTCAGACTCGTGGGCCACTGGTATCAGTTTGGGGGAAGGTGTGAGTTGTACTGATCTGATGGTCTTATACCTGAACAGAGCTGGGACCAATATTTTTGTGGGGAGGCTGACTGGGACCATAAGAGAGAGTTTAAACTAGTATTGTGGGGGGCTGGAAAAAGCAAGAAAGTTAGAGTAGGCTGCCTGGAAGGAAAAGTAAGTTTTAGTTATGGGGCATGGTTGCATAGTGATTATGTTACTGGACTAGTGAGCCAGAAGCCTCGACTAATAATCTGGAGACATGAGTTTAAATCCCACCATGGCAGCTGGGGAATTTAAATTCAGTTCATTAAATAAATCTGGAATAAAAAGCTAGTATCACTATAACTACCAAAAAAAAAATCTGCTTCACTTTTTTTTTTAAAAGCATCTGGGAGGGAAATCTGCCATCCTTACCTGGTCTGGCCTGTACATGACTCCTACGTTTCCCAGAGCGATGTGGTTGATTCTCTTAACTGCCCTCTGAAGTGGCCCAGCAAGCCAATAAGAGATGGGCAATAAATGCCGGCCTTGCCGGTGACACCCACATCACGTGAATAAAATTTTAAAAGCTAATAAAGGAGTAGAACGGTTATATTGTGGATGGTAGTAAAAAGGAAATCAGAGGCCGTGATTTTTCCCACCTGGTCGGGAGAGGGCCGGCTGACTTTGGGTGCTAACTGGAACCCCGCTCCCGTCTTCCTCCGGCTCTCGCCGAGAGATTTTACATGGATGGGGCTTGTTGAGCCCGCATTGCGAGGTTCCGGACCAATTAAAAAGAAGCGGGTCTGATGATGTCATAAGAACATAAGAACATTTGATGACACGTCAACAGTTGGTTTCCTTAAAGGGACCATGCCCACATTCATTCTGACAGTTGTGCTGTCAGTATTCTGCAGCATTGAGGTGCTGCAAACACCGACATGCATTACGCAAACCTTTACTGCAAAGCCACACTCAACCTCATCCTGCTGTGCCACTCATTACATCCCATTACTCTGCCTTCCCTATCTTACACCTACACATCCTTATTCACACCAACTTACCTTGCACCTCCACCCTTCCCTCTCTCTCCTTCTACATTATCACATCTCCACCTCACTAGCCACCTCTCACACTCACCCTCATGCTTGTCCAATCCTACCAATTAACAACACACAATTGGGTCTTTTAGCCAATGTTCATGTAGAGTTTCTGCTAATTGTGGTTGAAATCTTTATTTTCAACACTTTGCCTTCTTGGACAGATTTATGTACAGGTTTGGAAGTGGCACAGATCTGTGTGCATCTTTGGAAGTGGTTTAGTGAGCTGTAGTAAATGGTGAGACATAAGGGTAACCCCCCCCCCCCCCCCCCCCCACACACACACACACACACACACACACACACACTGGTGATGAATGTGAAAGGAATGGCTTGGGCATTGTAGGTTATGGTGCCGGTGTAGGGTGGTGCCAACCTGCCCCATCATGTGGCAGCCAGGGTGTACAGTGTCAAGTGAAGTAAATCTGGCCATGGTGAGGCCACATCTGGAATCTCGGGCAGCGATGTGGTCGGGTGCTGATGGCCTGTGTCCTGTGCAGCATCAGGTGATTGCGAAAAAGGTTGGTATTGTTGTTGGTGATGCTGGTGTGTTTAGTGATATTGGTGTTGGAGCTGATCGTGGTGGGATTCTGAGCACCAAGTTGAGATTTTGTCAAGGGCACCGATACTGATGGAATAGATGGCAGCTGAAGTTGAGATGACAGAAGTGATCTGCCAAAGGTGAGAGAGGTTGCTCCAAGGAGGTGACACTGGATAAGAGAGTTCACTGCAAACACTTCAAACCTCCATAAAGCTGAAAATTGTATTCCAAATACTGAAGGCTCCAGTTTCTAAGATTGGAAATTGAACAGCTGTGAAATGGTAGCTTTTACAGCGCATTTACAGCTGTCAACCATTCGCAGCAATGCAGAGTCATTGAGAACCCTACACAGTTACCTGACGTGATCCCCGAGCGCCGGGAAACCTCATTTAAAAAAAACTTGGAAAAATTGTTAGGACCTGGTAAAATGCTGCTTAAATACCTTCTGAATCAGAAGATTGTGGGTTTCAAACTCCAGCGACTTGAGCACAAAGAAAAATCTAAGCTGACACTCCGGTGCAGTACTGAGGGAGTGCTGCACTGTCAGAGGTGCTGTCTTTCGGATGAGACGTTAAACCGAGGCCCCGTCTGCTCTCAGGTGGCCGTAAAAGATCCCATGGCACTATTTCAAAGAAGAGCAGGGGAGTTCTCGTGTCCTGGCCAATATTCATCCCTCAATCAACGTAACAAAAAAAATTATCTGGTCGTTATCACATTGCTGTTTGTGGGAGCTTGCTGTCAGCAAATTGGCTGCTGGCATTTCCTACATTACAACAGTGACGACACTCCAAAAGTACTTCATTGGCTGTAAAGCACTTTGAGACTTCCGGTGGTCGTGAAAGGCGTTATATAAATCCAAGTCTCTCTTCCTTTCCCTTCCTTCCTATACACAGTGGCTTTTATGTAGAGAAGTGCTGCAGCCATTTTGTGCACAGCAAGATCTCACTAGACGGCAATGAAATGAGTGAGCAGCTAATCTGTTTTTCGTGGTATTGGTTGAGAGAATACAGTTTGCTTTTAAAAACATGTTTCTCTGGAACCAGTATTAAAAGCAGAACTTGGTTTAATGTCTCACCAAAAGGGTGGCACCTCAGATAAACACAGCACTCCCTGAACATTGCACTGAAGGAGCATGGATTATGTGCAAGTTGTGGAGTGGAACTTGAACCGACAACCTTCTGCCTCAGAGGTGAAAG
This sequence comes from Pristiophorus japonicus, assembly GCF_044704955.1. Lineage (NCBI taxonomy): Eukaryota > Metazoa > Chordata > Chondrichthyes > Pristiophoridae > Pristiophorus > Pristiophorus japonicus. The sequence continues at coordinate 210,276,877 of NC_091983.1, forward strand.
TGTGACCAGTAGAGCCAGGCTAATGTTGGGGTTAAATTGGTTGGAAGTCTCCTTCCATTCACGCACAATGGAGATGGTGAGATTCTGCTCAGAAATGCAGTCGACAGTTCTACACATATACACACACATGAATAAACCCAACTTGTTGCTGGAAATCCCTGTCACGATGTCTTCATTTATACCACACTCGTTGGGGAATGAAAGCTAATAATAGATTTGTGTTGTTTCCACATCATTAGATCATTGGAGATGTGTTGCACATTATACAATGGGTGTGAACAATAACACACACACATTGTTTCCATAATTCAGAGGTATGATTCATACACTTATTTGTCACAGACGGTTTTAAATTAACAACTGTGCGTTTCTCAACTTTTCAATGCTTTAATTAAAATATATTGATTTAATTGAAATGCAAGATTGCAGAATTAGAACCTTGAGAGTATTTCTGTCAGCTGTGGCTCAGTAGGTAGCACTCTCTCGCCTCTGAGCCAGAAGGGCATGGGTTCAAGTCCCACTCCAGAGATTTGAGCGCAAAATCCCAAAACACCCCAGGGCAGTTCTGAGGAGGTGCTGCACTGTCGGACACTGACATCTTTTGGATGAGACGTTAAATCCCTCTCAGGTGGACGTGAAAGTTTCCATGGCACTATTTTGAAGACGAGCGGGGGGTGTTCTCCCCGGTGTCCTGGCCAAAATGTATCTCTAAAAGAAAACAGATTATTTGGTCATTATCACATTGCTGTTTGTGGAACCTTGCTGTGTGCAAATTGACTGCTGCATTTCTCACATTACAACAGTGAGTGCACTTCAAAATTACTTCATTGGCTGTAAAGCACTTTGGGACATCCTGAGGCCATGAAAGGCGCAATATAAATACGAGTCTTTCTTTCAGCAGCTTGATGAAGATATTTGAATTGTTTTTGAACAATTTTAATTTATGTAATCCAATTAAATTATCAGAGACAAAAATCAACCTGTCTGATTGGATAGGTGCATTGGATACCTGTCTGATTGGATAGATAAATGCTCAAACTGAGCATTTCAGCATAACGTCCCTTCACATCTGATGAAAAAGGATCACATCATGGGAAACTGAAACACAATTGGTGCAATTTCATAAAGACCTTTTATGTAAACTCACTTATGACTTTCACTCATTTGAGTTATGAGACCGCCCCCCTTTGTGGAATAAGCCCATGTTCTCCAATTCTCCATTTGGCCAGATTACTTCACTTGATGCTGTACACCCTGACTGCCAGATGATGCACCATGATGTGCACCACACCATTACAAAACGCACACGCTATTTTACAAAAAACCAGTTCAATACATTAGTTGGCAACAGCATGAGAATGTTATAGTGAAACTTTGGGGAAAATTTTAAAAACATAATCTGGAAATTCATTGCGTTATCAAGCACCGTATTTGACCTCATCAGAGAAGCCCACAGTAATGGTGGGAAGATAACGCAAATGTGTATTAGTGCATGCCTATTGATATCATTACTGTCTAAAACATTTGCGAGCAGTTTGACCTCTGCATCACTTTTCCACGTGCTGTCTTGTACCAAGAAAAATACTTGTGCAATGTTGGATGGTATGCAATATAAACATACCTTCATACTGGGAATAGAGTTTCCTTGTTGCCAATTTAACATTGTTGCTCAATAAAGATAAGAGTGATGGCATCCCAGATTCAGTTCACTTGTTTAACGGTTTGCATTGGCAAACTGGCAAGACGTCAGCGTGGGATCCCTGGAGCGCTATGCGGCCGTGCAGCTTAAAGGGAGCGTTGCCAGTCAGGGGAAACAACCTCTCAGCATCTGCCCTGTCAATCCCCCTCAGAATCGCCTATCGTTCAATGAGGTCATCTCTCGTTCTTCTAAACTACCGGGAATATAGGCCCAATCTACTCAATCTCTCTCATAGAACAACCCTCTCATCCCAGGAATCAATCTGGTGAACCTTTGTTGCACCGCCTCCAAGGCAATTATATCCTTCCTCAGATAAGAGCAAAACTGTGCACAGTACTCCAGGTGTAGTCTCACCAAGGCCCTGTACAATTGTAGCAAGACTTCCTGGAGCCGATATTGTCGTCCGTCCTGTTTGTGGCAAATAATTGGAATTAGATGGATAATTACCGCCGGGATCCATGGGGCGGGGAATAGAGGGAAATTGCACTCTTTTCCCGTAAAACATCATCAGGCGGTGTTCTGGGGCCCGGAGGAGGGGCAGAAGTGAGTCGGGTGCAGGGGGGAAGGCGGGAGGTGTCACCAGCGCTGTGCTGAGCAGGTCAGCGCAACGCCGATGACATCAGTGCGATGCGGACATGCCTCATCGCGCTGACGCCTGGCAATGTCCCTCCCCTTCACTTGAAGGGGAGGGACACTGCGAAGCCTACTTAGGGAAGGCTTTGGCCGGGCCAGCGGGCCGGCATCCAAGAGGGGGGTGCTCGGATGCCTGTTGGCGGCCCGGGTGAACCAGAGGCCGCCATTGTCGGGCCAAACTGCAGAGTCGGCCGACAATTAAAACAAAATGGCAGCCACAGCGGTGTGCCCTCCCCTTTCAGGGTGAATGCGCTGCCCAGCCACTGGCAGTTTCCAACCGCGCGAAACTGCCAGTGGCACCGACCAGCAGCGGCTGTGCTCCCGCGGGGCTGAAAGGGTTCGTCGCCGGGCAGTAAGCGGTGGACATGTGCCCAACAACAGGTTTTCCCCCGCCCCCGGCCCGAGTGCAATTCCGCATGGGTCAGACCATCTGTCTGCCCCCGGGCGGACAGGCCTTACCGCACCATTGACGGTAACGGGTCTTAAAGAAGGGGACAATTTCGGCCCCCCTTACTCGAGTACTCCAACCCCTTTACAATAAAGGCCAGCATGCCATTTGCCTTCCTAATTACTTGCTGTACCTGCATTCTAACTCTATGTTTCCTGCACGAGGACACCTAAATCTCTCTGAACACCAACATTTAATAGTTTCTCACCATTTAAAAGAATGGTGTACTTATTGTGGTGTAAAGACTGCTCAATCAAAACTCTAAATCCATATACATTTATGGACCAGCCACATAATACTGTGGCTACAAGTGCAAGTCAGAGGCTGGTTATTCTGCGGCGAATGTCTCACCTTCTGACTTCCCAAAGCCTTTCCACCATCTACAAGGCACAAGGAAGGAATGTGACGGAATACTCTCCACTTGTCTGGATGAGTGCAGCTCCAACAACACTCAAGAAGCTCGACACCATCCAGGACAAAGCAGCCCACTTGATTGGCATCCCACCCACCACCTTCAACATTCACTCCCTCCACCACCGGCGCACCGTGGTTGCAGTGTGTACCATCTACAAGATGCACTGCAGCAACTCACCAAGGCTTCTTCAGCAGCACTTCCCAAACCCACGACCTCTACCACCCAGAAGGACAAGGGCAGCAGGCACATGGGAACATCACCAGCTGCAAATTCCCCTCCAAGTTACTCACCATCTCGAATATATCGTGTTCCTTCATCGTCGCTAGGTCAAAATCCTGGAACTCCCTCCCTAACGGCGCTGTGGGAGTACCTTCACCACACGGACTGTCGCGGTTCAAGAAGACGGCTCACCACCACCTTCTCGAGGGGAATTAGGGATAGACAATAAATGTTGGGCTTGCCAGTGATGCCCACATCCCATTAAAAAAAAGTTAAAATTGCTTGCAGCGGTGGGGAATGTACTCTGTACTTGTGTAGTTGCTTTAAATTAATCCCATTGTAAGACCAACGCTATAAGATGATTCTCATTCACGCAGTGAATATTCTGTAATAATTTCCCAGATGGTAGACAGTTTTTGCGCAACTGCCTACACTTCACCCCAGATAAGCACCACTCGTATTTCTCCGTCCTGATTGAGCTGTGGGCAGGACCTGCCCGTGTCATTTGGCTTTCCTGGCATTTCATTTGGTTGTTATGCATGTAGGCAAACCAGTTTTCTCCAGTTCCAAAATACTACCCAGAATAACTCTAATTGGAAAATATATCAGCCTGCAATTTGGTTTTAATTACAGAGGCGTGCGGTAATGTCACGTTTGCTGGTTTGTTTACATTCGAGCTGTCAGTCCATTATGTGGGCGTAGCCGGGAATATGGTCTCTACTTCGCAATCCTTGCTGTGACCACAAGGTTGGCTGCCTGCTGCAGATGTAAACAGGCCGACCAACTTTACACATTAAAGGGAATTAGAGATTGCTATTCGTTGGTTATTTTGAGAATTAAGCATTAATTAAAGCTGTGAGGGCAGGTTAACATTTAGATTTTCTCTGGTGCTGCGAAAGTTGTAATGAGCTCTCCAGTAGGTTTTGTGCTGGAATTGATACATATTTTTTGAGCTATATTGCCTTGTGCTTTTGTTTAGTCTGTGGTCCCTTGTGGCGACTGCCAGATTGCACGTGGAGATAGAGCCCATACAGTCCCACTTGCTGGATTCCAAAGGACGTTTGCGCAATATGCAGCTTTAACCTGAATTATAGGGCATCGCCACTTTCTTAAATTGCCCAGAAAGTTCCCTCTTTTCCTGGTTTATGAGATGGTGATGTTGGAAAACCATCATGCATTGCATTGATTGTGCATGGTAATACGGTGACAATAATGATGTGGCTTCTTTCGGTCATTTTTTTCATGCATATTGTGCTGGTTTCGCATTTTAAAACCAGTTTGGTTCCATGTTTTTAGATTCAACACATCAGTATGTTGAAATTATACAAAACAGTTAAAACTTTAAAGATTAAGGGGTTTGTGGCCGCCGGAGACTTTGGACTGATGATCTCATTCTTAACGTTAACATAAAATGTACTAAATATAGAACTAAGAAATAATTCCAACTGTTGGACTTTCAATGTAAAGAAGCAAAATGTAAAGAAATTATAACTTCGGAACAGTTACAGCTATTAAGGGAACTGTAGTGTAGTGATTATGTTACTGGACTAGTAATCCCGAGACCTGGTCTAATGATCCTGAGATGTGAGTTCAAATCCTACTATGGCAGCTGGGGAATTTAAATTCAATTAAATAAATCTGAAATAAAAAGCTAATGCTACTGGATTGCTGTAAAAATCCATTTAGGGAAGGGAATGTGCGGTCCTTACCTGGCCTAGCTTATATGTGACCATAGACTCTCAGCATTGTGGTTGATTCTTAAATGCCTTCTGAATTGGCCCAGTAAGCCACTCAGTTATTCAAGGGCAATTAGGGATGGGTACTAAATGTTGCCCTTGCCAGTAACGCCCACATCCAATAAAAAAAAAGGACACAGCTCAGGAGCGGGATCTGGAGAAACTGGCTGAAACCAGTCGTGGAGTAGTCAGCAGCACCAGAGAGTCACGGATGAGGAAAACCATTTGACTCATCTTTCATCGTCCACCCAAAAAGACCCTCCACTTCCCTGCATTTCAGCACCTAATTATTTCTTAACAGATTCCAAGATTTTCAACATCACTACTTTTGTTGGAAGTCCCTTCCCTGCATTGATCACTCTTTGTATAAAGAAGAACTTCCTGATATCGGTCCTTTTACTAGTTTGTCCCCTGGTCCTACGTTCATGTCATGTTCTGGGATTACCTTTTCAATTCCCTTCACTATCCTGCACACCTCTAAGATCACTCTCCGATGCCTCCCTTCCAGGCTGAAGATACCATTTTCTTCGGTCTTTTCTCAATGTAGATTCTAGACATGAGGGATCGGCCTCGTGGCTCTATCTCTTAAATGTCTACATCGTGTCTTGGCAACCAGAACTGGACGCAGTCCCCGAGGTGCAGTCTAACCAGAGGACTATACAGTTTGATCATAACGTTCTCTGACTTGCATTCCACTATTTTGACGATGCAGTGCAACATTCTTTTGACTTTGTTGAACGCTGCTCAACATTAGTTGGGCATCTTGAGCATTGCGTTTACTAAGACTCCCAGGGCGAGAAATTCCAGATCGCCCCGTTTGGACACAAAAGTAGACACTGAGGCCGGACCGGTACATCAGAGGGCAGTGCAAAATGGCGCCGCGAACCTCCCCATTAAATTCCGCCCCACCGGCGGAGTGCGGCCCGGTACGCAACCTGCAAGGCTGGTGCTGACATTGCCCGCAGCAGCCTCATGGGACGCTGCCCAATTTTTGCCCCCGGGGTGCTACCAGCGGGGGTGCAGCGCTACTGGTTTTGCGCCTCCATAACTCCCGCGCAATTTTGCAGGAGCCGGTAGCGTCCCCCCCCGTAGGGCGAAAACACTTTCGCACCCTGTTAGTGCCCCCCCCCCTCCCCCCCATCTCATATATACTGAAGTCGTTGATATTGCTTAGCTTTGGGAAGGGCACATTGCATATATGTTCTCTTGTGTATACATGGAGGGAGTAATCATTCAGAATATTTACTAATCTGTGTTCATTCTCAGTTTCAAGCACGTTTGCACCTTTTAGGGTTTTCACCTTCTCTACGCCCTTGTAGTACTGGAATCATTTTTTGTTGTGTTTAGCTTCTGATGCTCTGCTTTGACCTAGATTCTTCTATTCTCTCTGATCACCTTTTTAATAAATTTTCTTATATTTATCCCAGTAAATACTTCTTTCTCGCTGCAGGATTTGTTGCGAACGATTTACCTCTTTCCTTCACTTTTAATTTTTATCTCTTTAGAATTGTATCTATTTCGACTGAACTTGTTGACTTTAAGAATGTACTTATCCTGCAAGCTCAGCATTATACCTTTAAAGGTGCTCCACTTGTCCTCTACTGAAGTGTTATTGAGAAACCTGCTCCAATTCATTTGCTTTAATTGTTCTGTCAGTTTTAATTGATAGACTTTTGCTAGACAAGGATATAAAAGGATATAGAGCCAAGGCAGGTAGATGGAGTTAAGGTACAGATCTGTCATGGCGGAACAGACTCGAGGGGCTGGCTGGCCTACTCCTGTTCCTATTTTCTTGGAATTTGCCATTTTAAAGTTCTTTACTTATCCCCTGGTCTTGGGTATGTATATCTGAGTCTCCGATCAGGCTTAGCTTGATCACTTTGTGCCCACTATTCCCCAGGGGTGTTATGGATGCTATTTCATATACATTGTGTCATTAATGAATACCATATGAGCACTGCCTTTTGTGGCTTCCTGTTAAAGTAGTGGGCAAAATTAATGTCATATAAATACATTAAGTTCATTCACCCTAACATCGCACACAGTAATTTCTTAGTTCACGGTTGTTTACTGCCTGGTGTTAGTGAGTGGGGCCCAACCATGAGAAGTTAAACCATCATGTTGCCCTCAAGCATCCAAGCTGGGTGCGGATGATTCCTTATGGAATATTAATGAATATTCTAAAAGCTGCTGTTAAAATAATATAGCAACCTGGCTATGCTCAAAAAATGAGTTAGTTGAAACTTAAATTTCTGCTTTAAAATTTATAATCCACTTGCAACGAGCAAGACAAAAATATAATCAACTGAGTGCAAACTCTTGTTTAGTTATTTGCTGTCAGGGAAGGGAGAAAAACAAAGAAAGACTTGCATTTATATAGCGCCTTTCACGACATCAGGACATCCCAAAGTGCCTTACAGCCCCTGAAGTACTTTTGAAGTGCAGTGAATGTGGTAATGGAGGAAACGCGGCAGCCAATTTGTGCACAGCAAGCTCCCATATTTAGCAATGTGATAAGTGACCAGATAATCTGTTTTTGTGATTTTGATTGAGAGATAAATATTGGCCTCAGGACGCCGGCAATAACTCCCTATCTCTTCTTCAAAATAGTATCATGGGATCTTTTATGTCCACTTGAGAGAGTAGACAGGGTCTCGGTTTAATGTTTCATCCGAAAAATAGATACCGAGTGAATGGAGGATTCCAGTGCTGAGAAATGAGTTATTATTATACTGCAGAACCTGTCTGGTGAGCAGCGTTGTGTTGACTCCCAAGAGAGAAGTGATGTGACAAAGCCTAGCTAAACTGGATTCTGGCATTTTCTAATTTAGGAGAGAGGGATGAGAGGCCTGAACTGATCTTCGGGGAGTGAGAGATTGAATCGAGAAGAATTTGACTTGAGAAATACAGAATATGAATTGGAACATGGGGGGAAAAAGGAATAGAATTTGAACTGAGATAACAACGATGTGTTGCATCAGGATGGGGCTGACTGTGGGAAGGTCAATTGGGATGATTTTACAAAACTGGGGTTTAGTGTGACACAACACAAGTTTACTTATTAAATATGGCTGTTGAAGGTAACGGGAGAATATTGTTTAGTCATGTGGGGAAAAAGTAATAATGTGGGCCAGACTTGTGAGGGAAAGGAACATGAGGGTAAACTGATGTCTATTAATTTTAAGATATAGTACTAGTTGTTTAATATATTGTCATGATGATGTGAAATGAGTCGGCACAAATTTACTTGAAATTTGATCGTGTTTGGCTATAAAGTCGTCCATGTTAAAATTCTCCTATGGGTAAAGTTAGGTAACCACTGTGACGTTAGCCTGTGGATTAAGTGTAGCACATGGACCAATTTCTAGTCAAACATGTCCAATGCAAGATTCAGTGGGCTTCACTTCAAAATGAAGGCTCAATTGATTTAAACCCTTTGACTTATTGACTCCTGTTTTCATAGAATCATAGAATCTTACAGCACAGAAGGAGACCATTTGGCTCATTGCACCTTGAAAAAGCTATCCAAATAGTCCCACCCAAAGTTCCCTCTAAGCTGCACTTTGTGCACAGCCTGTTTATTTCAATGCGTGGTCCCTTTAAATTTCTGTGCATGTGCGATATTTCCAACAGGAATCCATCATCACCATAGGCAGTCCCTTGAAATCGAGGAAGACTTGCTTCTACTCTAACAGTGAGTTCTCAGGTGACTGAACAGTCCAATACGGGAATTACAGTCTCTGGCACACGTGGGACAGATAGTTGTTGGAGGAAAGGGTGGGTGGGGAGTCTGGTTTGCCACACGCTCTTTCTGCTGCCTGCGCTTGTTTTCTGCATGCTCTCGGCGACGAGACTTGAGGTGCTCAGCGCCCTCCTGAATACTCTTCCTCTACTTAGGGCGGTCTTTGGCCAGGGACTCCCAGGTGTTGGTGGGGATGTCGCACTTAATCAAGGAGGCTGTGAGGGTGTCCTTGTAACGTTTCCTCTGCCCACCTGGGGCTCGCTTGCCGTGTAGGAGTTCCGAGTAGAGCGCTTGCTTTGGGGGTCTTGTGTCGGGCATGCGAACAATGTGGCCCACCCACCGGAGCTGGTCGAGTGTGGTCAGTGCTTCGATGCTGCGGATGTTGGCCTGCTCGAGGACACTGACATTGGTGCATCTGTCCTCCCATTATGGTCTACAGGGCTATAGTGATACCCGCCCTCCTGTATTGCTCAGAGATGTGGACCATATACAGTAGAGGGAATATTGGTCCCCCTGCAGTTTCCACTCAGCCCTGCAAATTATTATTTTTCCAGTACATTTTTCCCTTTTGGAAGTTACTATTGATCTGCTTCCACCGCTCTTTCAGGCAGTTTTCTATCTCCTTTAATCAGTTTTAATCAGCTTTCTATCTCCTTTGCAGTTGACTGCCTACTGGCTACTGCACGTTAGCCTCAAGATTGCATTGATAAGTATAGGGTACTGATGCATAAACCGAGAGTGCGAAGACTTGGAAAAGAAGCTAGAAACAAAGGTTACGTGATGAGTAATGAAGATTAAACCATTGATTTAAGGCATTGGTCTTAACTTACAATCTCAGAGATAGCGAGTTATTATGTTGCGCAACAGTAGGAGGTGTATCTTGCAGCAAAATGCTGGCCACAAATTATTTATCTACTTTATGACATCTTTTTTGTGGACATGCAAATGTTATTTTAAACCTAACCTAATTCTTTAGCCAGACACAGTATAAGTAGAGTATATTTACTAGGGACTGCCACTTCCATGTCAGTGGTGACACAAGTGATTTATCTATATACAGTTTTTATTGCCCATCTCTGATTTGTTAACACACAAGGTAAGAGACAGTATTAAGCAAAAAGAAAAGGCTTACACAAAAAACAGTGTAAATACAGCAGACTGGGATAAGTATAAAATAAACTACAAAGGAATACAAAGAAAGTAATAAGAAATTCAAAAAGGGAGTATGGAGAAAAACTACCACAGATATCAAAACTAATAGTAAAAGTTTTTACAAAACATTACAAACAGCACAGAAAATAGGCCAGTCGACCTTACAGATCCATGCTGGAGTTTATGCTCAATATGAGCTTCCTCCCATTCCATCTCACCCCATCAACGTATCCTTCTATTCCTTTCTCCCTCATGTGCTTATCGAAGCTCCCCTCAAACACATCTCTTCTATTTGCCTCAACTACTCTCTGAGGTAGTGAGTTCTACGTTCTCATCATTCTCTGGGCAAATAAATTTCTCCTGAATTTCCGATTGGAATTATTTGTGACTATCTTATATTTATGGCCCCTAGTTCTGGTCTCTTCCATAAGTGAAAGCATCTTATAATTATAATTATAAATATATTAAGAGAGAGAGAATGATAAGAGAAATGTTGACCCATTGAAGACAGTTGCAGGTGAAACTATGATGGATAATAAGGAAATGGTTGATGTTATATATGTAAACCTGCATATACCTTACATAGCCACCAGAGGGCTCATCCCCTGGAATCCCAAGGGATCCCACAATCCCTTGAGAGAACAGATACTTAAGGAGGCCTCACACGCTGGAGAGGCACTCTGGAGACGTGCAATAAAAGACTAAGGTCACACTCTACTTTGAGCTCAGAGTGTTCAGTCTGACTCTTTCTCCATACACAACAATTGGTGACGAAATACAGATGACGAACCCAACAGAGAACAGTGGGTATCCTGGAGAAATTCTCGGAGGGAGATGATTGGGAGCGACTCGACCAATACTTCGTGGCCAACGAGCTGGAAGGAGAAGCAAACACTGCCAAACGAAGGGCGATTTTCCTCACCGTCTGCGGGGCACCAACATATGGCCCCATGAAAAATCTGCTTGCTCCAACGAAACTCACAGAGAAATCATATGATGATTTGTGTACACTGATCCGGGAGCATCTGAACCCGAAGGAAAGCGTTCTGATGGCGAGGTACTGGTTCTACACCTACAAAAGGTCTGAAGGCCAGGAAGTGGCGAGTTATGTCGCCGAGCTAAGATGCCTTGCAGGACATTGCGAATTTGGAGCACATGCTCAGAGACTTTTTCGTACTTGGCATTGGCCAAGAAGTGATACTTCGCAAACTTTTGACTGTAGAGACCCCAACCTTGAGTAAAGCCATAGCGATAGCCCAGGCGTTCATTGCCACCAGTGACGATACTAAGCAAATCTCTCAGCACGCAAGTGCTGCTACAAGTATTGTGAACAAAGTGATGTTTTCAAATCGCAACATACAGGGCAGGCCCCACATGCCTGCAGCTGCACGTCCGCAGATGTCTCAGAGTTCACCATCAAGGGTGATGAATGCAAAGCCATTAACACCTTGTTGGCGCTGCGGGGGTGATCATCGTTTCCATTCATGCCGCTTCACAGGGTACGTTTGCAAGGGCTGTGGAACAATGGGACACCTCCGACATGTGTGCAGGCGAGCTGCAAATCCTGTTAATCCTGCAAACCACCATGTTGCAGAGGAGGACAGATCCACGATGGATCACGATGAACCAGAGCCTCAGACTGAGGAGGCAGAGGTATATGGGGTGCACACATTTACCACAAAGTGTCCCCCGATAATGCTGAAGGTTGAATTAAATGGACTCCCGCTGTCAATGGAGCTGGACACGGGCATGAGCCAATCCATTATGAGCAAAAAGACTTTCGATAAATTGTGGTGCAGCAAGGCCTCTAGGCCAGTCTTGACTCCCATTCGCACGAAACTGAGAACTTACACAAAGGAACTGATTCCCATAATCGTCAGTGCTACTGTAAAGGTGTCCTACGATGGAGCGGTGCACAAGCTACCACTCTGGGTGATAGCGGGCGATGGTCCCACACTGCTCGGCAGGAGCTGGCTGGGAAAGATACGCTGGAACTGGCACGACGTCCGAGCGCTCTCGTCTGCTGACGACACTTTGTGTGTCCAGGTCTTAAACAAGTTCCCTTTGCTATTCGAACCAGGCATCGGGAAGTTCCAAGGAGCAAAAGTGCAGATCCACCTAATTCTGGGGGCGAGACCAATCCATCACAAGGCTAGAGCAGTACCATACATGATGAGAGAGAGGGTAGAAATTGAGCTAGACCGGCTGCAACGAGAGGGCATCATTTCGCCGATCAAATTCAACAAGTGGGCCAGTCTGATTGTTCCAGTCCTCAAGGGAGACGGCACCGTCAGAATCTGTGGTGATTACAAAGTAACTATCAATCGTTTCTCCCTGCAGGACCAATACCCACTACCAAAGGCTGACGACCTTTTTGCTATGCTGGCGGGAGGAAAAGCGTTCACGAAGCTGGACTTGACCTCGGCCAACATGACACAGGAGCTGGACGAATCATCGAAGGACCTCACCTGCATCAACATGCACAAAGGCCTCTTCATTTATAGCAGATGCCCGTTTGGAATTCGATCAGACGCGGCGATATTCCAGAGAAACATGGAAAGTTTACTGAAGTCGGTCCCGCGCACGGTGGTCTTCCAGGACGACATCGTGGTTACAGGTCGGGACACAGTCGAGCATCTACAGAACCTGGAGGAGGTTCTTAGTCGACTCAACCGCGTAGGGCTCAGTTTAAAATGCTCGAAGTGCGTTTTCGTGGTGCCTGAAGTGGAGTTCCTAAGGAGAAGAATCGCGGCGGAAGGCATCGGGCCCACCGATTCGAAGACGGAGGCAATCGAGAACGTACCGAGGCCACAGAATCTGACGGAGCTGCAGTCGTTTCTAGGACTCCTGAACTACTTTGGTAACTTCTTATTGAGTCTCAGCACACTATTAGAATCATTGCAGGCCTTACTGCATAAAGGAGACGAATGGGTATGGGGTAAAAGCCAAGAAAATGCCTTTGTAAAAGCTAGAAAATTGTTATGCTCAACCAAATTGTTTGTGTTGTATAATCCATGTAAGCGTTTGGTACTAGCATGTGATGCGTCATCATATGGGCTCGGATGTGTATTGCAACAAGTTAATGAATCTGGGAAATTGCAACCGGTTGCTTATACATCCAGAAGTCTGTCTAAGGCTGAGAGAGTCTACAGCATGATTGAAAAAGAAGCGTTATGGTGTGTTTATGGGGTAAAGAAAATGCATCAATATCTGTTTGGGCTAAAATTTGAATTGGAAACTGACCATAAGCCACTAATATCCCTGTTTTCCGAAAGTAAGGGGATAAATACGAATGCATCGGCCCGCATCCAGAGATGGGCGCTCACGTCCGCATACAACTACGCCATCCGCCACAGGCCAGGCACAGAAAACTGTGCCAATGCTCTCAGTAGGCTGCCATTGCCCACCACGGGGATGGAAATGGCACAGCCCGCAGATTTAGTCATGGTTATGTAAGCATTCGAGAGTGAGCAATCACAGCTCGACAGATTAGAACCTGGACGAGCCAGGACCCCTTACTGTCCCTAGTAAAAAATTGTGTGCTTCACGGGAGCTGGTCCAGTGTCCCAGTGGAAATGCAGGAAGAGATAAAGCCTTACCTGCGGCGCAAAGATGAAATGTCTATTCAGGCAGACTTCCTTCTGTGGGGCAATCGAGTAGTGGTCCCCAAGAAGGGCAGAGACACCTTCGTCAGTGACCTCCACAGTACCCACCCAGGCATCGTAATGATGAAAGCAATAGACAGATTCCACGTGTGGTGGCCCGGTATCGACGCAGACTTAGAGTCCTGCGTTCACAGATGTAACACATGCTCGCAGTTAAGCAATGCATCCAGGAAGGTGCCACTAAGTTTATGGTCTTGGCCCTCCAAACCATGGTCCAGGGTCCATGTCGACTATGCAGCACGTTTTTCGGTTAAATATTCCTTGTGGTTGTGGATGCGTACTCCAAATGGATTGAATGTGAGATAATGTCGGCAAGCACATCCGCTGCCACCATTGAAAGCCTGCGGGCCATGTTTGCCACGCACGGACTGCCTGATGTTCTTGTGAACGACAACGGGCCATGTTTCACCAGTGCGGAATTCAAGGAGTTCATGACCGGTAACGGGATGAAACATGTTACATCTGCCCCGTTCAAACCAGCATCCAATGGTCAAGCAGAGAGAGCAGTGCAAACTATCAAGCAGGACTTGAAGAGGGTAACGGAAGGCTCACTGCAGAATTGATTATCCCAAGTCCTGCTTAGCTACCGCACGAGACCCCACTCGCTCACTGGGATCCCACCCGCTGAACTGCTCATGAACAGGACACTTAAGACAAGGCTCTCGTTAGTTCACCCTGATCGACATGAGCAGGCAACTTCAACAAAGTACATATCATGATAGCGCAAATGTGTCACGTGAAATTGAAATCAATGATCCTGTATTTGTATTGAATTATGGACAAGGTCCCAAATGGCTTCCCGGCACTATTGTGACCAAAGAGGGGAGCAGGGTGTTTCGGATCAAACTTTCAAATGGACTCATTCACCGGAAACACTTGGATCAAATTAAACTCAGATTCACGGACTATCCAGAGCAACCCACTTTGGACCCTACCTTCTTTGACCCTCCAACACACACACCAGTGGCAACTGACACCGCGGTTGGCCACGAAGCAGAACCCATCACCCGCAGCAGCCCAGCAGGGCTCACCACACCAGACAGCCCAGCAAGGCCAGCTGCACAGCAGCCCAGCGAGGGCCCAACAAACGATTAACCAAAACCAGCATTTGCACCGAGACGATCAACCAGGGAAAGAAAGGCCCCAGATCGACTCACCTTGTAAATAGTTACACTGTTGACTTTGGGGGGGGGGGGGAGAGAGAGAGTGTTGTTATATATGTAAATCTGTATGCACCTTGTATAGCCACCAGAGTGCTCATCCCCTGGCGTCCCAAGGGATTCCACAATCCCTTGGGAGCACACGTACTTAAGGAGGCTTCACAGGCTGGAGAGGCACTCTGGAGACCTGTAATAAAAGACTACGCTCACACTCTACTTTGAGCTCACAGTATCCAGTCAGACTCTTTATTCATACAGAACAGTAGACTTGATAAATGAATACTGTGTATTTGTTTTCACAGTAGAGGACGAGGATAAAATACCAACAGAAAAAAGCAACCTAAAAATAAGTCAAGGGGAGGAACTTGTATAATATAAGAAAAAAAATTACAAAAATAATTGGTCTTAAGATAGACATGTTCCCAGGACTTGATGGTTTCTACCCAAGGGTATTAAAAGAAACAGGTGAGGAAATTGCAGATGTATTTGTAATAATTTTCCAATGTTCCTTATGTTTGGGAAATTGTGCCCTTGGATTATAAAATTGCAAAAACCCCCACTATTATTTGAGACAGGAGGGAGGGAGAAACCCGGAAAATTACAGGCCTGACAGTTTAACGTCAGATTCCAAAAACTTCCTTCCAACTATCATCAGGGATAGAGTGGCAAATTACAAAAGGACAGAGGCAGAGTGCACAAAACTGTGGCACATGGAATGCAATGTGGGGAACTGCGAGGTCATCCACTTTGAATCGAAGAAAGACAAATCAAAATATTTTCTAAATGGTGAGAAACTAGAAACTGTGGAGGAGCAAAGGGATTTGGGTGTCCAAGTATACATAGAAACATAGAAACATAGAAAATAGGTGCAGGAGCAGGCCATTCAGCCCTTCTAGCCTGCACCGCCATTCAATGAGTTCATGGCTGAACATTAAACTTCAGTACCCCCTTCCTGCTTTCTCGCCATAACCCTTGATCCCCCGAGTAGTAAGGACTTCATCTAACTCCCTTTTGAATATATTTAGTGAATTGGCCTCAACTACTTTCTGTGGTAGAGAATTCCACAGGTTCACCACTCTTTGGGTGAAGAAGTTTCTCCTCATCTCGGTCCTAAATGGCTTACCCCTTATCCTCAGACTGTGACCCCTGGTTCTGGACTTCCCCAACATTGGGAACATTCTTCCTGCATCTAACCTGTCTAAACCCGTCAGAATTTTAAACGTTTCCATGAGGTCCCCTCTCATTCTTCTGAACTCCAGTGAATACAAGCCCAGTTGATCCAGTCTTTCTTGATAGGTCAGTCCCGCCATCCCGGGAATCAATCTGGTGAATCTTCGCTGCACTCCCTCAATAGCAAAAATGTCCTTCCTCAAGTTAGGAGACCAAAACTGTACACAATACTCCAAGTGTGGCCTCACCAAGGCCCTGTACAACTGTAGCAATACCTCCCTGCCCCTGTATTCAAATCCCCTCGCTATGAAGGCCAACATGCCATTTGCTTTCTTAACCGCTTGCTGTACCTGCATGCTAACCTTCAATGACTGATGTACCATGACACCCAGGTCTCGTTGCACCTTCCCTTTTCCTAATCTGTCACCATTCAGATAATAGTCTGTCTCTCTGTTTTTACCACCAAAGTGGATAACCTCACATTTATCCACATTATACAGCATCTGCCATGCATTTGCCCACTCACCTAACCTATCCAAGTCACTCTGCAGCCTCATAGCATCCTCCTCGCAGCTCACACTGCCACCCAACTTAGTGTCATCCGCAAATTTGGAGATACTGCATTTAATCCCCTCGTCTAAATCATTAATGTACAATGTAAACAGCTGGGGCCCCAGCACAGAACCTTGCAGCACCCCACTAGTCACTGCCTGCCATTCTGAAAAATACCCGTTTACTCCTACTCTTTGCTTCCTGTCTGACAACCAGTTCTCAATCCACGTCAGCACACTACCCCCAATCCCATGTGCTTTAACTTTGCACATTAATCTCTTGTGTGGGACCTTGTCGAAAGCCTTCTGAAAGTCCAAATATACCACATCAATTGGTTCTCCTTTGTCCACTTTACTGGAAACATCCTCAAAAAATTCCAGAAGATTTGTCAAGCATGATTTCCCTTTCACAAATCCATGCTGACTTGGACCTATCATGTCACCATTTTCCAGATGCACTGCTATGACATCCTTAATAATTGATTCCATCATTTTACCCACTACTGAGGTCAGGCTGACCGGTCTATAATTCCCTGTTTTCTCTCTCCCTCCTTTTTTAAAAAGTGGGGTTACATTGGCTACCCTCCACTCCATAGGAACTGATCCAGAGTCAATGGAATGTTAGAAAATGACTGTCAATGCATCCGCTATTTCCAAGGCCACCTCCTTAAGTACTCTGGGATGCAGTCCATCAGGCCCTGGGGATTTATCGGCCTTCAATCCCATCAATTTCCCCAACACAATTTCCCGACTAATAAAGATTTCCCTCAGTTCCCCCTCCTTACCAGAGCCTCTGACCCCTTTTATATCCGGAAGGTTGTTTGTATCCTCCTTAGTGAATACCGAATCAAAGTACTTGTTCAATTGGTCTGCCATTTCTTTGTTCCCCGTTATGACTTCCCCTGATTCTGACTGCAGGGGACCTACGTTTGTCTTTACTAACCTTTTTCTCTTTACATACCTATAGAAACTTTTGCAATCCGCCTTAATGTTCCCTGCAAGCTTCTTCTCGTACTCCATTTTCCCTGTCCTAATCAAACCCTTTGTCCTCCTCTGCTGAGTTCTAAATTTCTCCCAGTCCCCAGGTTCACTGCTATTTCTGGCCAATTTGTATGCCACTTTACCTTGGCTTTAATACTATCCCTAATTTCCCTTGATAGCCACGGTTGAGCCACCTTCCCTTTTTTATTTTTACGCCAGACAGGAATGTACAATTGTTGTCATTCATCCATGCGGTCTCTAAATGTCTGCCATTGCCCATCCACAGTCAATCCCCTAAGTATCATTCGCCAATCTATCCTAGCCAATTCACGCCTCATACCTTCAAAGTTACCCTTCTTTAAGTTCTGGACCATGGTCTCTGAATTTACTGTTTCATTCTGCATCCTAATGCAGAATTCCACCATATTATGGTCACTCTTCCCCAAGGGGCCTCGCACAATGAGATTGCTAATTAATCCTCTCTCATTACACAACACCCAGTCTAAGATGGCCTCCCCCCTAGTTGGTTCCTCAACATATTGGTCTAAAAAACCATCCCTTATGCACTCCAGGAAATCCTCCTCCACCGTATTGCTTCCAGTTTGGCTAGCCCAATCTATGTGCATATTAAAGTCACCCATTATAACTGCTACACCTTTATTGCATGCACCCCTAATTTCCTGTTTGATGCCCTCCCCAACATCCCTATTACTGTTTGGAGGTCTGTATACAACTCCTACTAACGTTTTTTGCCCTTTGGTGTTCTGCAGCTCTACCCATATAGATTCCACATCATCCAAGCTAATGTCTTTCCTAACTATTGCATTAATCTCCTCTTTAACCAGCAATGCTACCCCACCTCCTTTTCCTTTTATTCTATCCTTCCTGAATGTTGAATACCCCTGGATGTTGAGTTCACAGCCCTGATTATCCTGGAGCCACGTCTCCGTAATCCCAATCACATCATATTTGTTAACATCTATTTGCACAATTAATTCATCCACCTTATTGCGGATACTCCTTGCATTAAGACACAAAGCCTTCAGGCTTGTTTTTTTAACACCCTTTGTCCTTTTAGAATTTTGCTGTACAGTGGCCCTTTTTGTTCTTTGCCTTGGGTTTCTCTGTCCTCCACTTTTCCTCATCTCCTTTCTGTCTTTTGCTTTTGCCTCCTTTTTGTTTCCCTCTGTCTCCCTGCATTGGTTCCCATCCCCCTGCCATATTAGTTTAAATCCTCCCCAACAGCACTAGCAAACACTCCCCCTAGGACATTGGTTCCGGTCCTGCCCAGGTGCAGACCGTCCAGTTTGTACTGGTCCCACCTCCCCCAGAACCGGTCCCAATGCCCCAGGAATTTGAATCCCTCCCTGCTGCACCACTGCTCAAGCCACGTATTCATCTGCGCTATCCTGCGATTCCTACTCTGACTATCACGTGGCACTGGTAGCAATCCCGAGATTACTACTTTTGAGGTCCTACTTTTTAATTTAGCTCCTAGCTCCTTAAATTCGTTTCGTAGGACCTCATCCCTTTTTTTACCTATGACAAACGACTAAAAGCTAGTACAAAAGTAATCAAAAAGGCTAATTGAATGTTGGCCTTTATTTCCAGAATACAAAAGGGAGAATGTTATGCAGCGCTTTTGTCAGACCCCATCTGGAATAGTGCATTCAGTTTTGGGCACCACATCTCAGGAAGGATGTATTGACCTTGCAGCATAGATTCACCAAAAATATACCAAGACTTGAAGGGTTAAATTATGATGGCAGATTGCATCAACATGATATTCCATTGGGTTTAGAAGGTTGATGAGTGTTTAAAATGATAAAGGGAGTCGGCAGGATAGAGACAGTGAAACTATTTTATCTGGCGGGGCAAACAAGAAAGCGCAATCTTAAAATTAGAGCTGGACCATTCAGGAGTGAAATCAGGAAGTACTTTTTAACGAAAGGGGAGTGGAAATGTGCAACACTTTCCCCACAAAAGGCTGTGGAATGCAAGATCAATTGAAATTTTCAAGACTGAGAGGAATAGATTTTTTTTTAGGTGAGGTTATCAAAAGATATGGAGCAAAGGTGGGAAAATGGGCTGAGATACAGGTCAGCCAGGACCACCTACATTCCTATTTGGACAATTCATACAGCATAATCTCAGAAATTAGCTAAATTGTGCAGCAGAGCATAGAACTGGGAAATTGGGACACTGATTTATTTGTGGGGCTTTCCATGATGTTTTGCTGCATTTATCTCAAGTGCATTTAATGTGATTGACATTCATATCCTTGTTTCTGACAATAGTGGCTTTGTGCAACACACAGTAAAGCACATTTGTGCTGTCTGTCTGGAGGCCACACCATTGAATTAACTCAAAGCTGAACATACTGTTCAAAAACATCATTTTTTTTTTGCACGTGGCTGATGGTCCTGTAGGTGAAATCTGGCTGGTTCTCTCACATTGTTGTGATATTAGTTGTAAATCGGATGCCAATGGTTAAACTCTCCACTAGCTTCGTTCCACAACTGTTGACAGCGATAATTAAGCCTTCTGATTTTACGACTAAATCTGATTGATCACCCCTGAAAGTTGAATTCTGATATGCGGTTGAAGTCTGATAAACCCCAGAAATGCCAACTCCTGCCTGCTGTAGACCTGGTGTGGCAGCTGCTTTTCCTCTTTGTACAAACAAGTAGCAACAACATAGGGTGTCGTTTCCATCGCCTGTGTCACTTACAGACAACTGGACAAAGTTCTGTATGGGAGGAGTTGCTATGGATGCAGGTGTTCAATTCCTTTTGGTATTGAATTTTGTCAATAATGACCAAAAAAAAACAACTTCCACTTCCATTACAATTGTAAGCATTTACATTAAGACATTTTATTTGTTCCTTCCAAAATTGTTTCCCGATTGCAAACTTGTTTTATGTTTGACCTGGCTCGCAATAATTTCACTTGATTTCTTTTTGTTTTTGTTTTTGTTCACATTTTTTTGGAATTCCTCATCAACTCCGGGCATAAGAGCTTTACAGGCCAGAAGGCTTTGTCGCAAAAAATTGAGCGCACGCTGCTCACAATTTTCCATCCATTAAAATGAATGGGTGGAAAATCTTAAGTAGTTTGTGCCTGATGTTGCGCTGAGGGCTTCTGCCCACCAAGCTCACGGGCCCCACTTGCGAAGGAGGAATATTGACCCTCAGAAGTCCTAACTATAATCCACTTACAATTTAGAAGTAGGATAACAATACTTTCCCTCTATTTTTTTGATTGGTACCTCAGATTATTTATATTTATTTAAAAATATACATCTAACACACAGAAAGGGGAAAAATGATTATATATTAGAAGTTTACATCAGTGGTTCCAGAGAGGGTTACCATATCGAAGGTGTTCATAGAATCGTAGAATAGTACAGCACAGAAGGAGGCCATTCGGCCCATCGAGTCTGCGCCAGCTCTTTCGAAGAGCAATGTACTTAGTCCCACTCCCCTGCCCTTTCCCCATGTCCCTGCAATTTTTTCTCTTTCAAGTATTTATCCAATTCCCTTTTGAAGGCTACTATTGAATCGGCATCCACCACCCTATCAGGCAGTGCATTCCAAATCCGAACCACTCGCTGCGTAAAAAAGCGTTTCCTCGTGTCGCCTCTGGTTCTTTTACCAATCACCTTAAATCTGTGCTCCCTGATTATCGACCCTTTTGCCAATGGAAACAGTTTCTCTTTATTTACTCTATCTAAACCACTCATGATTTTAAACACTTTTATCAAATCTCATCTGAGCCTTCTCTGCTCCAAGGAGAGAATAAATGACTCAATAAAATGACAGCTACTAGAGTAGCAATTCCATTCCGAGCCCATATGGATGAACGGTGATGAAAATGCCATCTTGATGGATTAAGGGATGCTCCTCAGAGGTCGAGATTGGGTCAGAGTAAAAAAAAAGACTTGCATTTCTAAGTTCATTCGGCCTATCATCTCTATGTCAAGTCTTTGAAAAGTATTCCAAAATGAATTCCACTGCCCCACTATCTCCTCGTAGCCTCTGTCTTCCTCAGCTTCAAGTATTTATCCAATTTCCCTGCAATAGTCTCTGCCTCAACCACTTCCTGTAGCAAAGCATTTCCTGCTCCAAGAACCCTCTGTGTAAAGAAATTTCTCCAGGCCCCTCTTCTCACTCTCTTAGTGACCATTTTAAATTGATCACTTGACACTGACTCTCTGTTATGTGTTGATGCTTGGGGTCATTAGACACCAGGGGTCGCCACTGTCTGAGGTCATCGTGCTGTACTTGCCTGTGCGCGGGCCCTGGTATATAAGAGCGAGTACCATGTCATGTACGCACTTTTTGGGCGCGAATAAAGTTGAACCAGGTTTACACCTGAGTGAGTTTACAGTAACAAGTCCTTTGAGTCATTACATACATTACATTTGGTGACGAGGTAACTTAAGAACCTTCACATGCACAATGGGCACCATTGGAATTCTGGAGAGATTCGTGGATGGCGAGGATTGGGTGGATTTTATCGACCGCCTGGATCAGTATTTTGTGGCCAACAAAATGGAGGGAGATGCTGACGCAGTTAGGCGCAGGGCGATTTTCCTCACCGTTTGTGGTCCAAAAATTTATGGCCTCATAAAGAATCTTCTCTCGCCTGTATGTCCAATGGACAAAGACCACTGAGATTTGTGTGCTCTGGTGCATGACCATCTCAAGCCAACAGAGGGGATCATCATCTCACGCTATCGCTTCTACACACATGTTCATGCTGAGGGTCAAGATGTGTCAGGATTCGTCGCTGACCTAAGACGTCTGGCTGAGCCGTGTAAGTTCGGAAACGTGTTGGAAGACATGCTGCAAGATTTCTTCGTGATGGGCATCAACCATGATGTGATCCTTCGGAAATTATTGGCTGTAGAAACGCTGGATTGGAGCAAGGCCATCATGACTGCCCAGGCATGCATGGCAATTGATGATAATTTAAGGCCGATATCATCAAAGAGTTGGAGCTCCACAGCAAGTACTGTAAACAAGATTGTGTCATCGTCTGGCAGAGCTGTTTATGGCAGGGCCTACTCGACTGCTTATGTGAAACCTGTAGTTGCTCAAAGTCTGCCAACTGGCACGAATCCGATCTCACCCTGTTGGCGTTGTGGGGGCAATCATCGGCCTCATCAGTGTCAGTTTAAACAGTACATCTGTAAAGGCTGCTTGAAAGTGGGGCATCTTCAGCGAATGTGCCCACAACTGAGCAAGTGTGCTGCTGCTCATCACATTGGTGATGATGACCAGTCCAGTACTGGCCCGGAGATGCAATCCGAGATAGCCGAGGAGAAAGTGTATGGTCTGTATTCGTTCCTGACAAAGAGCAACCGATAATGGTTAATATGAAGCTGAATGGCGTGCCTGGATCAAATGAGCTGGACACGGGTGCGAGTCAGTCGATAATGAGCCAAAGTACATTCAACAAGCTGTAGGACACTGAGGCTGTGAAGCCTAAGCTGAGTCCAGTCAATGCCAAGTTGCGTACTTACACTAAGGAAGTCATACCGGTGATTGGCAGTGCAGTAGTCAAGGTGTCGTATGATGGTGTGATTCACGATTGACCATTTATGGATCATCCCAGGCAATGGTCCAACGTTGATTGGCAGGAATTGGCTCAATAAAATCAAGTGGAACTGGAATGATATCAAAGTGTTGTCCTCGGTGGATGACACTTTGTGTGCTCAAGTGCTGAAGAAGTTTCCTTCTTTGTTTGACAATTGGCAATTTTACTGGAGCCAAGGTGCAGATTCACCCGGATTCTGATGCAAGACCAGTCTATCATACAGCTCAGTCTGTTCCGTACATGATGAGGGAGAAGGTCGAAATTGAGCTTGACAGACTCCAACGTGAAGGGGTCATATCAGCGGTTGAATTTAACGAATTAGCCAGTCCCATTGTTCCTGTGTTAAAGAATGATGGTACTGTCAGGATCTGTGGAGACTACAAAGTTACGATTAAACTGATTTTCGAAACAGGATCAGTATCCGCTGCCAGAGGCTGATGACCTGTTCGCCATGCTAGCTGGTGGAAAGTCGTTAACTAAACTGGATCTGATGTCGACCTAGATGACACAGGAGCTTGTCGACATTTCGAAGAAACTCACCTGCATCAACACCCGTAAAGAACTGTTTGTCTACAACAGGTGTCCTTTTGGAATCCGTTCGGCTGCTGCCATATTTCAGAGGAACATGGAGAATCTACTGAAGTCCGTTCCTAGAAACGTTGTGTTTCAAGATGACATTCTGATCACAGGTCGCGACACTGCTGAACATCTGAACAATCTTTAAGAAGTCCTACATCGCCTGGACAAAGTAGGACTCAAGCTGAAATGTTTG
Organism: Pristiophorus japonicus; assembly: GCF_044704955.1. Lineage (NCBI taxonomy): Eukaryota > Metazoa > Chordata > Chondrichthyes > Pristiophoridae > Pristiophorus > Pristiophorus japonicus. The sequence continues at coordinate 210,300,821 of NC_091983.1, forward strand.
TAGGCATCTGAAGTTGAATTCCTGGGGAGGAAGATTGTTGTTGATGGTATCAGGCCTACCGATTTGAAACCAAGGCCATCAAAAATGCACCCAGAACTCAGAATGTGACGGAGCTGTGTTCATTCCTTGGGCTACTTAACTACTTCGGTAATTTTTTGCCTGGATTGAGCACTTTACTAGAGCCGCTGCACATGCTGCTCAGAAAAAGTGACAACTGGGTCTGGGGTGTATCTCAAGATAGAGCTTTTGAGAAAGCTAAGAATCTGCTCTGTTCAAACAAGCTGCTTGTTCACTATGATCCATGTAAGCATCTTGTATTTGCCTGTGATGCTTCATCATATGGGGTTGGCTGTGTACTCCAACAAGAAAATGAGTCGGGTAAACTATAACATGTTGCGTATGCTTCGAGAAGTTTGTAAAAAGCGGAAAGAGCTTACAGCATGGTAGAAAAAGAAGCTTTGGCCTGTGTGTATGGGGTCAAAAAAATGCACCAGTACCTGTTTGGTCTTCGTTTTGAACTTGAAACGGATCACAAGCCACTCATTTCATTGTTTTTGGAAAACAAAGGTATTAATATCAATGCATCGTCCCGCATTCAGAGGTGGGCGTTGACGTTGTCTGCCTATGATTGTGTCATTCGTCACAGAGCGGGCACTGAGAATTGTGCCGATGCACTGAGTCGTCTGCCTTTGTCCACACCAGATATGGAGATGCCTCAACCTGCAGATCTACCGATAGTAATGGATACTTTTGAGAGTGAAGGTACCCCTGTCACTGCTCAACAAGTTACGATCTGGACCAGTCATGAACCTATTTTATTGGTTGAGAGTATTAGTATTAGGCAGTCCCTCATATCGAGGATGCCCTGCTTCCACACCAAAAAGGGATGAGTTCACAGGTGTTTCAATGAGGAACCTGACATTCTAGGTCGCAGACTACATACTGAAGGGTGGAAGATGCCGGTGCATGGATTGTGTCCTCAGTGGTGATTGGTCTGCAATACCTATGAAAATGTGTGATGAGACAAAAACCTTACAACTGTCGCAAAGATGAACTGTCCATTCAGTCAGATTGTCTACTGTGGGGTAATCGCGTTGTCATGCCTAAGAAAGACAGAGAAAAAATTGTACATGAACTCCTGAAATTCCAGACTGGTGAAGCATGATCCGTTGTCACTCACAACAATGTCAGGCAAGCCATGCGTAGCAAACATGACATGAAGGTTCTCAATAGTAGCTGTGGACATACTGGATGACATCATAATGCACTCTATCCACTTTGAATATGCATCCACCACACTCCCCAACCAGAAGAAACAGCCCGTCCCTCTTCTTGCCTTTTTTATGGTAAATAGTGATGGCCGTAATATTCTTGGAGAAGCACAATCAGTTGGCCTGCAGCAATTTGGATTCATCCCACGTTGGGCAACTTTGTACCTCCGCCATACTCATTGGTATGTGAAGTAACTGATGTCTGTTTTACAATGTTATTTGTTGAACCTATAGAGCAGCACAGTGCTGCTCCCAGCCCTGAAATTTCACCACAGGGAAAGGTTCTGACCCCAGCTGAGGGTTAAACCAAGCAAACCAGCTTGCTCTCATCAAGGAAATAGAAGTAGTGCCTTTTTTGAATAGATAACATCGTCACACACTGGCTTACATAATGGTTCAAGTTGTTTTTTGAAGCAAGCTTATATTGTACTTATTAATGCCTTAGTTTTACCCACTGCAGGATCAAGGTGACACATGGGAAAGGCGATGAAAGATAGTTGGACAAAGGTGTATGGGGATCACCTTTGGGAGTCCCATTGGTTTGCTTCACAATTCTTGTGCTTGGAACCAGTGGCAGTGTCCTCCCACCTATCCCATCGCATCAATCTATCAATCTGCTGCACGTCATCGTTTACCATTTCAGCCAAGGTACAGAAGCAGCATTAGCGTTGGACCACTTGGAGGAGGGATATTGCACAGCACAGTAGTGTCAAACTGGGGTGGGGGTGGGGGGGGCGGGGGGTGAGGGGGGCTTCCCGAATGTAATTATGTGGTATTCAAGTTTTGTGTGTATGATTAAGTATGAGAAAGTCCCTACCGCAGCCTACTTAACACCTAGAATGGGGGAAAACTAGCAGAGCAACAGTGAGAAATATAGAAAACACTCGAGCCTAAAATCTCAGGGGATCTGACCTGGTCGATGCACATACAGTATTCACATCAAGTACTGATCAGATGTGATATTTAGCCAACTGGAGAGCCTGCTTGTCATTCGCTCATTAACGAGTTGTTTGTTCATTTTGGGAATTCACTGACAAATATCGGATTATCATTATGAGCATAAGTTGAAATAAGTATCAACAATGGGTTGTAGTTTCAAATCTTATAGTATCAGTAAATCAACACGGATTTAACAGAAATGAAAATAATTCGACACAAAGCAACGTGATGACATCATAGAAGAGGTTACATTATCTTTGAGCAGCAAGATGAGAAAAAAAAATGTTTGAAAAATAATGACTGGCCAGAGCACATAATAGAGATATGCATGGAGTCTCTCTTTGCTTTCAAGCTTGGTTTGTGCCTGTGTTACTTTGTAGGTGTTGGCTCTATAGAGATACTTACTGTCACTGTGCATAACATGTCATTCATCTGTCCATGTGGTAGGCAGAGGTGCCACCACTGACTGGAGGGCGTGGTTACAAGCTGATCGGTTTACATGGGCAGCTGCCATTATAAATGTGGATGTCAGGATTCATTCTGGATGTGTAAAATCAGGTCAGAATGTATGACTTTAAAATGCGGACTGAATTGCACCCGAGTGAGCTGATTTAATCATCGCTGGCTGTGTAACCTCGCCTGACCTGAGATTTACACTTGGTGCTGCCTCGCTGTGCAACGTCACGGCAGATCAGTATCAACAACTTGTGTGTGTAAGTATATGTGTGCATTTCCGTAGATCATCTGCTGAAGTTATAGCGGCAGTTCAGGTGAGTCCCTGAGGAAATTCCCAGCGCAAGAGAGGTGGGGGCCGAAATTCAGGGTCCAGATAAGTCCCGTTAGCGTCGTTTTGCGGCGGCCATGCGGCAGAATGCAATAGCCGCCGATTTCTGGTCGAATGGCTGCCGCAAGCTAAATTTTTCTGGCGGTCCCCACTTCCGCCCCGTCAGTGCTTCGTCAGTGCGCACACCTCCGGGACCACCTACCTCCGTCCATATTCAGTCCGAAAAATTGAATCCCCGCCAAGCAGTGCCCCCGGCCTGCTTTTTCTGTCGGTGCATCTTGTCTTCTCACTGCGAGCCCTGGCTGCGCGGCGGCCATTAAAGACAAGGGCCCACTGCCGTGGCCACCATTTCTTTTTGCTGGCTGATTTCCATGTCGGACAGACTATTGTGCGCCCGGGTTCAGCCGGGCCGTCAACAGGCAGCCTGGCACACCCCCTTGGGTGCCAGGCCGCTGGCCCAGCCGAAACCCTCTCGAAATGGCCAATCCTAAATATTCGCCGATTATCTCCCCTTTAAAGCAGGGGAGATATGCGGTGACACAGACACGCTGTGACATCACTACTCCGCTGTTGAGTGACAGCGGCGGAGAATCCGTCCTGCCCCCACTTCCGTCCCTCACCAGCACTTTACCGCCGCATGTCCACCCCCATTTTGACCGGCTTCTGGTCCGCTCCGAAAAGAGGGACAAACAGCTGAAAATTGATCACGAGCCCGAGATCATCGGGCCCGACGGTTAAAACATTTTTTTAAGTGGAATGTGCTCCAGCTTTCTGGCGGGCGTGGATTTCGGCCCCGTGGTGTAGAGGTAGAGCTTGATGCAGTTGATATCGCCAAGAGGCAGCATATAATTGAGGAATAGGAAGGTGCCAAGGATTGAATGAGGTGAAAGTTCAGGGATGAGATAAGAAGCCATTGTATAGAGATGCTCTGCCTACAATTGGAGTGGGTCCAAGTGACCAGTCCCACTGAGCTGGACAATAGAGGGACGGCGTTGGATGAGAATCCGCGTAGCGCTGATGTTGCCGGCGGGGCGGGAGCACCCCTCCACTGACAATAGCGCTCCGCCTCTGTTGAGGGGTGGAAAGGCCGAATTTCATGCCGGAGACGGAACTTCCGGGCTGGGCGATAAATTTCCCGACCCCGGAAAATTACTGCCTCCAAACAGGGCGCAGGACAGTTTTGTCCCCTTTGTGTCTGTCTTCATATAAGAAGACATGAAAAAGCCTCCGGGAAATAGTGGAGAACCAGGGGTCCAGCTAGAATGAGGAATTGAAAGAAATTAGTATTAGTGAAAAAATTGTACTGGAGAAATTAATGGGACTGATAGCCGATAAATCTCCTGGACCTAGGGTTTTAAAATAGGTAGCTATGGAGATAGTGCATGCATTGGTTGTCATCATCCAAAATGCCATAGGTTCTAGAACGGTTCCCACAGATTGGAAGGTAGCTAATGTAACCCCGCTATTTAAGAAAGGTGGGAGAGAGAAAACAAGGAATTACAGACCATTTAGCCTAACATCAGTAGTAGGGAAAATGCTAAAATCTATTATTAAGGACGTGGTAACAGGGCACTTGGATAATAATTATATGATTGGGCAGAGTCAGCACGGATTTATGAAAGGGAAATCATGTTTGACAAATCTGCTTAAATGGTGAAAGATTGGAAAATGTTTGTGTTCGGAGGGACCTGGGTGTCCTTGTACGCAAATCACTGAAAGTTAATATGCAGGTACAGCAAGCAATTAGGAAACCAAATGATATGTTGGCCTTTATTACAAGAGGATTTGAGTATAAGAGTAAAGATGTCTTACTGCAATTATATAGGGCCCTGGTGAGACCGCACCTGGAGTATTGTGTCAAATTTTGAGGGCCGAAATTGCCCCTCTCAAAGGCCCGTTAGCGTTCTCGCCTGGGCGCGGCAGCCAGAGCCACCCCCCCCCAGAATTATCTCCACTGACGAAAAGTGGTTGTGCTGCATCCTGCAATTAGTGCACCGATGCAGTGCACGATCGCTGATGATGTAATCGCCGTGCGGGCCGACGCCTTTGTGCCCCTCGGGGACGCGAGGTCGGCGATTAGCTGTGGTGGCTGTGGCGCCCCGGCCTACCTTAAAGGGGAGGTGGTCGCACGGCGGAAGCTATCGTTTTTCTGATGGCCGACTTTTCAGTCGGCCCGACCAATGGCAGCCGCTGGCGTGGCCAGGCCACCAACATGGAAACCGGCCCCTCCTCTTGGATCCCAGGCCCCTGGCCCGGCTGATACCCTCCCTGGTAGCCCAGTGGGCGCCACTAAAGAGTTTGCACTGGCCCTCCCCTTTAAAAGAAGGGGAGGGACGTTGTGGCACGTCAGCATGACACGGCATGTCCGCGTCCCACTGATGTCATCAGCGCAGTGCTGATGTGTTGAGCGCGGCGCTGAGCATCGTGCCCTGTGAGTGCTCCGTTAGCGTAACAAACATTTTTTTCACTCAGAGGCCAATTCTGTGCTGGGGCCGGGGCGGGAGCCGCTGTTTCCCGCACCGGCACAAAAAAAAACATTGAATTCGAATTGACCGCCCCAAACCCAGTGCAGGGCAATTTTGGCCCCTTGGTCTCCTTACCTAAGGAAGGATATACTTGCCATAGAAAGGAGTGCAATGAAGGTTCACCAGACTGATTCCTGGGATGGGGAGATTGCCCTATGAGGAGAGATTGAGTAGACTAGGCCTATATTCCTTAGAGTTTAGAAGACTGAGAGGTGATCTCATTGAAACATAGAACATTCTTACAGGACTTGACAGGGTAGATGCAGGGAGGATGTTTCCTCTGGCTGGGGAATCTAGAACCAGGGGTCACAGTCTCAGAATAAGGGGTCGGCCAATAAGGACGGAAATGAGGACAAATTTCTTCACTCGGGATGGCGAATCTTTGGAATTCTCTACCCCCAGAGCGCTGTGCAGGCTCAATCGTTGAGTGTATTCAAGACCGAGATTGATCGATTTTTGGATACTAAGGGGAGGTGGAGTTGAGGTAGAAGATCAGCCATGATCTTATTGAAATAGGAGCAGGCTCGAGGGGCCAAATGGCCTACTCCTGCTCCTATTTCTTATGTTCTTGTGTTCTTTTAGGAGAGTTTTGCTGCAGCATAAAGACATGCCATCTTCCAGCATTTGCAAACTGTTGTCAAATGCTCCATATGGAGTAAGGAACACTTGTTTTAATTTTAGAGTGAAGCTTAGTCTGTCTCTGATCATCTCTAGTTTCACTTGGAACGTGCACAATATGGAAGCAGCAAATCATTGCACGATGGTTTGGGCGAAGAAGGCCCATTGGCCTGTTTAATATCCCTTTTCCCAAATACCAATCTTACCATCTTCCCATTACAACTTTTAACTTGAACAAGCAGACAGGACCTTAGAATCACAGAAACATAGACATAGAAACATAGAAAATAGGTGCAGGAGTAGGCCATTCGGCCCTTCTAGCCTGCACCGCCATTCAATGAGTTCATGGCTGAACATGCAACTTCAGTACCCCATTCCTGCTTTCTCGACATACCCCTTGATCCCCCTAGTAGTAAGGATTTAATCTAACTCCTTTTTGAATATATTTAGTGAATTGGCCTCAACAACTTTCTGTGGTAGAGAATTCCACAGGTTCACCACTCTCTGGGTGAAGAAGTTTCTCCTCATCTCAGTCCTAAATGGCTTACCCCTTATCCTTAGACTGTGACCCAAGTTCGTGCCGATCGAAAAAGAGCTAACAAGCCTAATCCCACCTTCCAGCACTAGGTCCGTAGCCCTGTAGGTTATGGCACTTTAAGTGCACGTACAAGTACTTTTTAAATCTGATGAGGGTTACTGCCTCTACCACCCTTTCAAGCAGTGAGTTTTAGACCCCCCCATCACCCTCTAGGCGAAGATTTTCCTCATCTCCCCTCTAATCCTTCTACCAGCTACTTTAAATCTATGCCCCCAGGTTATTGACCCCTCTGCTAAGGGAAATAAGTGCTATCCGCTCTATCTAGGCCCCTCATAATTTTACACGCCTCAATTAAATTTATCGTTAGCCTCCTCTGTTCCAAGGGAAACAGTCCCAGCCTATCCAATCTTTCCTCATAGCTAAAATTCTCCAGTCCAGGCAACATCCTCGTAAATCTCCTCTGCACCCTTTCTAGTGTAATCACGTTTTTCCTGTAATGTGGTGACCAGAACTGCACGCAATACTCTAGCTGTGGTCTAACTAGAGTTGTATACAGTTCGAGCATAACCTCCCTGCTCTTGCATTCTATGCCTCGGCTAACCTTGATTGTCCAAAGCGCAGTACCATTAACCGATGTGCTCAAGCTATGTTTCAAACCTACAATCTCCCGACCTAGAGTGCAACTGAGCAAAACGGATACTGATAGTAGAGGCTGTTCAAAAACTATCAATGAGGAAATTACCTTCATTCTAGTGTATGCACACAGGCATGCATTATTCACTTGGGTGGTGGGGGTGGGGGTGAGGAAGGAGAAAGAAGGCCATGGGTGTGAACAATTGACCTGAATGCTGTAGATACTGAGACCAGAATGATGCTGGAATGGTAGGTATAATGCAGGTAGAGGAGGAAACTATTTGTGTGACACATTCGCTTCTTTTGTACTGTGATGGCAGGTTCCAAGGAGGAAGGTTGCAAGGCGGTAGATGGTAAAATCTAAATTACGCCATAAACCACAGGATTGATTCCTATTAATTTGTACACATCTTCTCAATACCACGATTTGTTTTTAGCCTTTGATTCCTTCCGGATACGTACTGTTTTATGCTGGTAACAAATGTAAATCTTTGTAAGTTTGAAAATGGCTGTCGACTGCCAGTAATGATCTGCTCCAGGGGATTGTTGCGGTGGGACATGCATTGGCATGTTGCAGTCCTTGAAAACGTCTCGTCAATTTATTGGAGAATGCTGTTCTGAGCAATCTGTTTCAGAAGGGAGTCAGTAAAAGAAAATACTGAATTTTATTGTAAACTTGCTTGCCTGGTTAGGTCATTTCCACTAGTTTTCTTCTGTTCCTCTGGCTGCAGCACTGCACGGACACTGGCTGCTCAGTTATCAGTTGACACGACATATCGTGTTCAATGGACTTCTTCCTTGAGGTTCACTGCCATGCTTGGCAGTACTGCATTTAACATCTGTCTCTATGATAGGTTGAGTTGGCACTAGAAAATAAGGACGTTTATACTGTGCGATTGAGATCAATCTATCCCTATCTATAATTTATCTACAAAACCAAAATACTGCAGATGCAGGAATCTGAAACAAAAACAGAAAATGCTGTAAATCTCAGCGGGTCAGGCAGCATCTGTGGAGAGAAGCATTTAAAAAATATATCTATCTCATCTCATCTCACTTCCTCCAGTGCGTCCACTGCTGACTGGATCAGGCAGATGCAAGAACCAGAGATGATCTTGCACAGAGCGCAGTATCGGACTTGACTGTAGGACTTTCATGTGCAATGGTAATCAGAATGATCTGAGTTTCTAACATGATAGTTACGTATATAAAACCCACACAGGATGCTTTGTAGCGAAAGATGAATTGACTGCCTAAATGCAGTACGTGACATCATTTTACCCTTTAGCTGAAAGTGATGTTTACTGGCATATGAATAAAAGCAAAATCTGGAATAATCTCATTGTTAGCTATTGCTGAATTTGTGTTTTTTGGTAGAATCATACAATCATGGAAAAATTATGACTCAGAAGGAGTCCATTCGGCCCATTGTGTTTGTGCCGATCGAAAAAGAGCTACACAGCCTAATCCCACCTAAGCCCTGTAGGTCACGGCACTTTAAGTGCACTTCCAAGTATCTTTTAAATGTGAGGAGGATTTCTGCCTCTACCACCCTTTCAAGCAGTGAGTTCCAGACCCCCACCATCCACTGGGTGAAGAAAGGTTTCTTCATCTCCCATCTAATCCTTCTACCAACTACTTTAAATCTATGCCCCCTAGTTATTGACCCCTCTGCTAAGGGAAATAGGTCCTTCCTATCCACTCTATCTAGGCCCCTCATAATTTTACACACCTCAATTAAATCTCCCGTCAGCCTCCTCTGTTCCAAGGAAAACAACCCCAGCCTATCCAATCGTAATCCATAGCTAAAATTTTCTAGCCCTGGCAACATCCTCGTAAATCTCCTCTGTACCCTCTCTAGTGCAATCACGTCCTTCCTGTAACGTGGTGATCAGGACTGCACGCAGCACTCAGGTAGTCATCCATCAGTTTATTGGCAATTAACTGCTTGGTAAAAGTATCTCATTTCTATATTGATTAGGAAAGATTGAATAGGCTGAGGGGGTCACCTTATAGAGGTCTTTAAAATGTTGATGGGGTTTGCTGGGATAAATGTAGAGAAAATGTTTCCGCTTGTGGGGAATCCTAAACTGGGAGTCATAAATATAAGATCGTCACTAATAAATCAATAGAAACCTCTTTGCCCAGAGAGTGGGTAGAATGTGGAACTTGCTACAACAGGGAGTAGTTGAGGCAAATAGCATAGATGCATTTAAGGGGAAGCTGGATAAGTACCTGAGGGAGATGAAGTAGTGTGGAGGAGACATGTGTGGAGCTTAAACACCGGCATCGACCAGTGGGGCCGAACGGCCTGTTTCTGTGCTACAACTGTACCGGGCGTTGGTGAGACCACACCTGGAGTACTGTGTACAGTTTTGGTCTCCTTATTTAAGGAGGGATACACTTGCATTGGAGGCATTTCATGGAAGGTTCAAGAGGTTGATTCCTGAGATGAAAGGGCTGTCTTATGAAGAAAGGTTGAGCAAGTTGGGTCAATACTCATTGGAGTTTAGAAGAATGAGAGTTAATCTTATGGAAACACATAAGATTCTGAAGGGGCTCGACAAGGTAGATGCAGAGAGGATGTTTCCCCTCGTGGGGGAATCTAGAACTCGGGGGCATAGTCTCAGAATATGTGGTAGCCCATTTTAAATGGAAATGAGGAGGAATTTCTTCTCTCGTAGGGTTGTGAATATTTGGAACTCTCTACCCCAGAGAGCTGTGGAGGCTGGGTCATTGAATATATTTATGGTGGAGATAGATAGATTTTTGAATGATAAGGGATTTAAGGGTTATGGGGAGCAGGCAGGGAAGTGGAGTTGAGGCTAAGATCAGGTCAGCCATGATCTTATTGAATGGTGGAGCAGGTTCGAGGGGCCAAATGGCCTACTCCTGCTCTTGTTTCTTATGTTCTAATTCCTATGTAATTATATATTCTGAAAATATAATGAGATGTCCCCAACCTGATAAATGTCCAAACACATTTATCAATGAAGAGTAGAGCCATGAATACAGTCAAATAGATTAATCAATTGGAGGAGGTGAAGTGTGTATGTGTAAATTCTACTGTGGCTCAGTGGGTAGCACTCTTGCCTCTGATTTAGAAGGTTGTGGGTTCAAATCCCACTCCGGGGACTTGAGCACACAAATCTAGGCTGACACCCCAGTGCAGTACTGAGGGAGCGCTGCATTGGTGGAGTGCAATCTTTTGAATGAGACGTTAAACCTAGGTCCCGTCTGTCCCCTCAGGTGGACATAAAAGAACCCATGGCACTATTTCAAAGAAGAGCAGGGGAGCTATCCCCGGTGTCCTGGCTAATATTTATCCCTCAATCAACATAACAAAAATAGTTTATCTGGCCATTATCACATTGCTGTTTGTGGGAGCTTGCTTGTGCGCAAATTGACTGCTGCGTTTCCCACATTACAAGTGACTACATTCCAAAAGTACTTAATTGGCTGTAAAGCGCTTTGAGACACTCAATGGTCATGAAAGGCGCTATATAAATGTAAGTCTTTCTTTATTTTTTATTTTTAACTTCCGTTTTTGCAAGATTTTTTTCCTCCTTCCTTCTGTGGATTCCCTATGCCACAATAAAGTGGCAGAAAAATTGACATGTTATAAGAGACTTCTTGGAATGGTAAAGCAGCAGCAAGAAGGTGTGTGTCAACCCAGCATAGGTTACACCTTCCCTGTTCCCAATGGCTGTCCTCCCTCATATTATGCACCCCGAGTCATTGCAGTTGAGATCGAGAACTAGCAAAGTGCAGATATATGGGGTAAACTATTGTCTTGCCACTTATAAGCACGCTACTGACCTTTGGCCGCTTTCCTACATTTATTTAGACTATCTACTTGACTGATCCTTTGTGATCCCTTTGATTTTTTTTTGTCTCTCTGTGAATTTATCTTGACCCCAATATGACTTGACTTGTTTTGAACTCCACTTAAAAGGAGTTGCTCCGGCAAGATTAAATTCATTGGTGGCAAACGAGCTGATGCAGCAAATCCACTGCGAGCAAAATTACACTTTTGATCTAATTTTCACAAAAGAGCAACAAAAACTGAGCCTCTCTGTTGAACCTCTGCCAAGCCCACCATTTTGGAAGAGTGCCAACTCTGCGAGCTGCAGCTGCATGTTCCCACCCCCTGTAGCCTGACTCTGTTACCCTGACAGCGCATGCAACAATACTCTCAATCTTACAAGGACTTAGCACTGATTGAGTAGCTTTCAATAAATGAAGTCGCCACCAGTTATGCTTCGCAGCTTAAAAAAAAATGATAGATGTTTTGCAGGTGATAAGATGATTTGAAGCACGTCTTGCTGTAGTCGAGCCATTCTTATGCTGAGCACAGAGCTGGCCAGTTTTTTTTAATGGAAGCTTTTAGAAAGACAATTCAGATTTTCTCCCTTCAGTGTGCGCCCCCCCCCCCCACCATCACTGACCCCACAGAGCCCTTCTCGCCCAGTCCAAACCAATAATTAGCTTGTTTGCAGGTACTCTGGCTATACCTTTTGTAATGTTGTCATGTGACAGCAGCAATTTAGAATTTATTTTTCAAAAAATGACCAAAACCACATTCATACTTCCAGAAAGTTCACCACAGATTCAGCCTGCGAGACTCTTCTTTTTAGACGTCATGGTTTCTAGAAAGGAAAATAGTTCCTTAAACTTTGGAGCCGGCCGAAAACCCACACAGACAGACTGGCTGTTGTTTGCTTCTCCAATCCAGTTATTGCAAGTGGGGTCATCGGGTCAGTGGTAGGCACAGAATTCTCTCTCTCTCTCTCTCTCTGCAGAGACTATTTTTCCAGATTTGTCAAAACAAAACAACTCCATCCGAAACCCAAGTTGAGCCTCATTTTAAAAATGTAAAAAAGTACACTGCATTCAATTGCTAAAAGCGTATTGTGTGATCTCATTAAATAAAAATTATGTATAATGAAATACAAAAAATTAAACATCTAAAGATTTTGTTCAGTTGTGGATCTGTCAATAAATTTGCCGAGATGTTCTTTTTATTTTGTCAGTGCAAAAGGGAGAGTGTGGTGTCAAACATGCTGAGATTGTCACTGATACTGAAGCCCCCTAATTGCAGGTGGTTCGAAGATCAGCACATTGAATACTGAGTTTCCAAACAGTGCAACAGCAATTACTCGGCTAGCTCGTGTGTTTCGGTGATTCCTTCCAGGAAGGTGTTAGGGTGAAGACTTGGCAAGTGCATAAGGAATGAGCTGTAGCCAAATGAGTTGGGGATTCAGGGGCTGCTTTAGGTGCTTTGGACTTTCTAAAACCATAAAATATTAGGGGGCCTTTTTCCCATAATGCCTGCGCCAGCTCTTTGATACCAGTAATCTAAATAACAAAAAGTGTATGTATATATTAAAAATGCAAGAGATTATTTTGAAAGGAAGTTGAATTAGAAGGCCGGAGATCCTCCTGCTCTAGTTTCTTCTACTGGGCATTAAAAAAGCACTTTGTTGCTATCCACTGCGATGGACTGCGGCTCCTCACAGTGAGTGCAGCTAAGGTCGGACTGAGCTAGCCCAAAGCCTGCCCCAAGTTCATTGAAATTGAGTTTTTAAATAATTGCAGGGTCGACAGGGAATGACTCCTCTCTAGTAGGGAAATCTAGAACAAGGTGACGTGCTCTTGGATTTCGAACTAATTCACTCTGAAAGGGGCTGGTTCTGATTTTAAAATTATACCTTCATTGGCCACCAGTGGAATACTTTGTATCTACTCTGAATCCCTTTAATGATATCAATTAGATCACCCCTCAACCTTCTAAACTCAAAGGAATACAACATGCATAAAGGAGATCCAGCTACATGGATAGAGTGATAGCTGGAGGACAGTAAACAAACAATGGGGGAAAAGAATTTCTCAAACTGCAAAGCTGTTTTATGTGGTCTTCCACAGTAATCCGTGTTAGGGCCAATCATTTTATATAAATGATCTGGGCTCAGGAATTGAGCATAACAAAACAAAATAACATAACAAAAACAGATTATCTGCTCATTATCACATTGCTGTTTCTGGGAGCTTGCTGTGCGCAAATTGGCTGTCACGTTTCCCACATTACAACAGTGACTACACTCCAAAAGTATTTTATTGGCTGCAAAGCACTTTGAGATGTCTGGTGGTCGTGAAAGTCAAGCCCATGTGGTGTCTGGTGTGCAACGGCCACCCCATGTTAAAAGAATCCATGCACAGGCATCTTCCACCCTTCAGTATGAGTCCTCCTCAACCGTCTTCTCCCCGTGGCCAAGGAGCTCCTCTCGGAGTCACAGTGCGGATTTCGTCCCCTACAGGGCACAATGGACATGATTTTTGCAGCATGACAGCTACAGGAAAAATGCAGAGAACAGCGCCAGCCCTTATACATGGCCTTCTTCGACCTTACAAAGGCCTGTGACACTGTCAACCGCGAGGGTCTATGGAGTGTCCTCCTCCGTTTCGGATGCCCCCAAAAGTTCGTCACCATCCTCCGCCTGCTCCACGACGACATGCAGGCCGTGATCCTTACCAACGGGTCCATCACAGACCCAATTCACGTCCGGACCAGGGTCAAACAGGGCTGTGTCATCGCCCCAACCCTCTTCTCAATCTTTCTCGCCGCCATGCTCCACCTCACAGTCAACAAGCTCCCCGCTGGAGTGGAACTAAACTACAGAACCAGTGAGAACCTGTTCAACCTTCGCCGTCTCCAGGCCAGATCCAAGACCACCCCAACCTCTGTCGTCGAGCTACAGTACGCAGACGACGGCTACGTCTGCGCACATACAGAGGCTGTACTCCAGGACATAGTCGACGTATTTACTGAGGCGTATGAAAGCATGGGCCTTACGCTAAACATCCATAAGACAAAGGTCCTCCACCAGCCTGTCCTCACCGCACAGCGCTGCCCCCCAGTCATCAAGATCCACTGCGGAGTCCTGGACACCATGGACCACTTCCCATATCTCGGGAGCTTCCTATCGACGACGAGATCCAACACCGCATCCAGTGCGCCAGTGCAGCCTTCAGTTACCTGAGGAAAAGAGTGTTTGAAGACCAGGCCCTCCAAACTGCCACCAAGCTCATGATCTACAGGGCTGTAGTAATACCTGGCCTCCTGTATGGCTCAGAGACATGGACCATGTGCAGAAGACACCTCAAGTTGCTGGAGAAATATCACCAACGATGTCTCCGCAAGATCCTACAAATCCCCTGGGAGGACAGGCACACCAACATCAGCGTCCTCACTCAGGCCAACATCCCCAGCATTGAAGCACTGATCACACTCAATCAGCTCCGCTGGGCAGGCCACATAGTCTGCATTCCAGACACGAGACTCCCAAAGCAAGTGCTCTACTCGGAGCTCCTTCATGGCAAACGAGCCAAAGGTAGGCAGCGGAAACGCTACAAGGACACCCTCAAAGCCTCCCTGATAAAGTGCAACATCCCCACTGACACCTGGGAGTCCCTGGCCCAAGACCACCCTAAGTGGAGGAAGTGCATCCGAGAGGGCGCTGAGCACCTCGAGTCCCAATGCCGAGAGCATGCAGAAATCAAACGCAGACAGCGGAAAGAGCATGCAGCAAACCAGTCCCACCCACCCCTTCCCTCAACGACTATCTGTCCCACCTGTGACAGAGTCTGTGGCTCTCGTATTGGACTGTTCAGCCACCAAAGAACTCACTTCAGGAGTGGAAGCAAGTCTTCCTCGATTCCGAGGGGCTGCCTATGATGATGAATTCGGGATCTAGAATGTCAGGTCCCTCATTGAAACACGTGTGAACTCATCCCTTTTTGGTGTGGAAGCAAGTCATCCTCGATAGGAGGGACTGCCTAATACAATAATATATAAATGCAAGTTTTTCTTCATGATACCAAAACTGAAAGATTATACTAATCAGGAAGGGCTGATCAGGCTGTAGAAAAGAAAAGACTGAGGGATGACCTAATAAAGATCTTTAAAAATTATGATGGGGTTTGATAGGGTAGATGTGACAAAGGTGTTTCCAGTTGTGAGGGAGACCAAAAGTAGGGGCCATGGTCACTAATAAATCCAATAGGGAATTCAGGAGAAACTTCTTTACCCAAAGAGTGGTGAGAATGTGGAACTCGCTATCACAAGAGTAATTGAGGCGAATAGCATGGATTGATTCAAGGGGAAACATGAGGGAGAACGGAATAGAAGGTTATGCTGATAGGGTGAGATGAAGAGGGGTGGGAGGAGGCGCGAGTGGAGCATAAACATCGACATAGACCTGTTGGGCCGAATGGCCTGTTTCTGTGCTATACATTCTATGTAATTCTATGTAAACTAAATTTCATACATTTTATAAACCTTCGACGCCCTGAATATTAAGTTCCAATCTATTTCTCTGGCTTGTGGAAGGAAAGGCTGAAAGAATAATACCCCTGGATCCCTTTTCACCTCTACCCCTATTTAAACTCTTATTTTCCAAGGAGTTTGTGGCCTCCTTATTCTTCCTACCAAAATGCACCACTCACACTTACTTATATTGAATTTAATTTGACAATTACATGCTCATCCTGCAAGTTTATTAATGTCTTCTTGTAATTTGTCATGGTCTCCCTCAGTATTGACTATACCCCTCAAATTTGGTGTCGTCCACTAATTTTTGAGATTGTACTTCTGATTCCCAAATCCAAATCGTTTGTGGAAATGATGAACAACAGCGGTCCCACCACCGATCCCTGTGGAACATCATTTCCCATCTTTTGCCAGTCTGAGTAACTGCCCTTAACCCCCTACTCTCTGTTTTCTGTTTTGTAGCCAGCTTGCTATCCATTCTGTTACTTGTCTCCTGACTACACATGCTTGCTCTATATAAACCTGTCCAAAGTATATTAATAGTTAAACACTGTTGTAACATAGGAGACTTGACTATCCAACGCACCCCTGGCTGGTCTCCCACATTCTACCCTACATAAAGTAGAGGTGATCCAAAACTCGGCTGCCCATGTCTTAACTTGCACCAAATCCCGCTCACCCATCACCCCTGTGCTCACTGGCCTACATTGACTTATGGTTAAGTAACACCTCGATTTCAAAAGTCTCATCCTTATTTTCAAAACACTCCATGTTCAAGAGGACAGAATTACAGGAGCGCAGACATCTTGGGGTGTGTGGGGCTGGAGGAGATTTCAGAGATAGGGAGGGGCGAGGCCATGGACACTGCCCCTACACCGCCTCAAACAGCGCCCCACAGCACTGGGAGCCGGTGACAGAGTTAAAGATCCGAATTTCCTGCCTCTTTCCTCCGACTCCTGCTGGGCGGTCAAAATTTGAATAATTTCGGGCCATTTCCAGCCCTATATTTGTTTTATAAACCTTCTGGTTCACTGTGACCTTTTTTTTAATACCTTTTTATATTAACAAAGTAAATACCATTTCAGGGAACATGATTATTAACAACTTCTCTAGGGCAATTAGGGATGGGCAATAAATGCTGGCCTTGCCAGCGACGCCCATATCCGAGGAACAAATAAAAAAAATGTAACCTATCAAGGTGATTCACTCGTTACCTGGATGCATTCTAAAATGTCATTCAATTAGATAAAAACACTCCTTTCCTGTCTCAGCACTGAAGTTACAATAATAAGTCACCTCAGTTTGATAGGAACCTTTGTTCATTATTCTCTTATTTACCCAGACAGTTTGACCTCTTCATACACCTTGACACACCTACCCTTGCATGGCACCAGTACATACTTTAATTAAGAATATCTGGTCTTGTTGATGAATAATTTTTTGTTTCGGTGCAGAATTTTTTGGCCAGTTCTTAGAATTCCAATAGTAATGAACCCTTTTGGTTTTTCTGGAATTTAGTAATGTGGTTTAGAAGGCCACTTTTCTACCAGTTACGAGACTAATATGCGTGTTTGATGGGTGTTCATGTTCAAATTGAATATTTTAACACCCTCATTTAAAAAAAAAAGGATTAGAATTGGACGGTAAAAGTGTGATAAATTGTCCAAGCTAACTGGAACGTTAATCTAATGGATTTAATATCAAAATTCGTGATCATTTTTGTCTGGACATTTCTATAGATGGCTGGAGGCAGTAGACTGGTGTTGTTTGTTGGTACTAGTGCAGTAAAAGTGAAAATACGAAGAGGAAATAAAGTAATATGATTGGGAGGTAAATGAGAAGAACCAAAAGATGGGGCAATTATTACAGACACAAAATACAGTCAGGTGATGTTGAACCAACCAACCAATCAACTGGGCCATGGAAGATTTGTGAAAGGGGTGGAGGCTGAGTGATCTCAGTGTTGCATTCGGTTCAAAACGACCACGTTTTTAACACTGGCACTGAAAAGACAGGAGCTTTATCCTGGATCACACCTGTGCTGACATCATAACAGAGAAAATATTGTAGGTATTTCTTAGAAAAGTATTTGTAAGTGCTTTTACATAAATGGTGCGAGTCCTGTTGAGTGGTGACTCTGAGAGTCTCCTGCAGCGAATGGGACTTTAAAGTTAAAGATGGAGATTGCCCCAAGGCCTGGCAGCAGGCTGGACCCATAATTTCTATGGGTCTTAGTTGGTACAACTGAAACAAATGACCCTGCACTATGCTCCTAAATGCACTGAGAGGCTTAACGCATCAGCCACTTGTTCACTGGACCACCTTCGCACTTGTTCCAAGTTTTTTTTTTCAATTGGAAGAAAATTTATTCTTTCTATTATCTTTTGCCTTTAAGGTATTGGAGGCTGATTTGAAAAAGACCTGGTGAGCAGAAGACCAGAGGGCTGAAATTGCCCCTTTCCTTAAGACCGCAAATCGGCGGCCACACTGCGGCGTGGGGTGACCACCGACTTTTGGTGGAATGGCTGCAGCTAGCCCAATTGCCCTCCTGACTTTTCCTGACAGTGCCCCGATCCCCCCCCTTTCCGCTCTGCTTCTGCCGATCGGTGTTAAGCACGTCATCGCCGCGCGCACCACAGATTTACCCCTCCAATGGTGACATTACCCTCCGAAAACATTCGGCCCGCCTGGCAGTGCCAAAACAAGCTTTCACCCGGTGGTCCAGTGAGGCTGAGGCCTTCTACAGCGGCGGTGCGGCTTCCCTTAAAGGGGAGGGCCTACTGCCGCTGCCGCCATGGTTTTTTTTCTGCCAACTGCCAAGTCGGCCTGACAAATATGCCCCCGGGTTCGGCCGGGCCGCCAACAGGCAGCCTGGCACCCCCTCTTGGCTGGCAGGTCACTGGCCCAGCCTCAACCCTCCCTGGTGGCCCAGTGGCCCGAAGTTTTAAAAGCACGGCGGCTCTCCCCTTTAAGTGAAGCGGAGAGCCGTGGTGACGTGGCGCCGTGATGATGTCATCGCGGCGGTGACTCCGCTCCGCCCCCAACTTCCGCCCCTCAGTTGCTGTCACTGCCGTGTTTTTGCCCCTCAGGTATAGTCACTACCCCCATTATGACCGACCTCTGGATCAAAACAAAAAAAAAACAACGGTTCAATTTCGCGAAAGAGTCGACCTGAACCACAGTTGAGGTAAAAACCACCGAAACAGGGTTTCGGGCGGGGAGCAATTTGTACCCCCAGATCTCCATTTTCTCAATTGGCCTTCAGTCGCCCTATAGAAGAGCAGAGACAAAGAGTAATATATAATTCTCGGAGAGTACCACATTTGGGCTGTCGCACTTGAAACTGATAGATCATGTAAATGAGTCTTCAAGTTTTATATTTTCTGCTGGTGTCCACTCGCCTGTTCATCGAGATGGCTATGCCAGGTAAAGATCTGTGTAATTCTACCCATAGCTTTCTCTGTTCCTTCACTACCTGGAGAATTTCAAAGCTTTATTTCTTTCCCCAGCTTTTCATACTAATCCCCCATTTAAGCACCTTGTTAGAAATTTACTAACCAGTGGGAATCATCTTTCATTATTTACCCTCTTAAAACTTTTATTTGGACTCTCGCCAAATAGTTCCCATTTACCCTCACCACCCCCTCCCCCCACAATAGAGGAGATTTGAATCCTCGCTCGGTAGGCAGCAGGTGCCACTGGCATAGTGAACGGTACAACTCGCCATGAAATGTGAGTGTACTGCCACCATCCTCCTGATCGCAGCACAGGCATAAACCATGTCGCTGGAGGCTCAGATCCCTGGATATATCAGCCATATTCCAGTCACCTTGATGTTCTAACAGGCCAGGGCCATGCCAGGTGTGGTCCTCAGCAATTGCTTAATCTAAGTCCTCGTGTGAGGGGCTCTGACATATGGACACAGCTGTTTGCACAGATGTCTTACAAGCTTAACCCGCATTGGGATTTTGCTGTCATTGAAGATAGATGAGAAAGAATAAAGTGCATTTGCCCTTTCTCAACAAGGTCCTGCAGGCCTGTATCAAGGCTGAAGTTGGCATCCACCAAGACCTTCATGTTCCATTATGAATCAAAATTTAGGATAGATGCCGCTTGCCTCTGTCCATCCATATCTTTGGAGATCCCATCTAGAGCAATCATACTACACTTGGGGGAAACCCACCACCAAATTGCTTTGGTTAGTGTGTTCAAGATGGTGAGTGGAGTGCACTAAATATCCAGCAAATAGTATCATCTGCAAAAAGGAGTGCTGTGCTATTTTCAGAAATAAATGTTACAAACTGAGGCCATTCCTAACAATGATATTGACAACATTATTCATGAGTCTAACAAATAGGGTGTGTAATCTGTCAAGGGACACAAAATCAGCAAGTGCCTCATTTTACCTGTACACACATCTTGCAGCGGAGACATGAAACATTAAGTCGAAAGACTTAAAGTTGATAAACATAAGGCAAGTGTGGTGGTTTCCTTGAGCCTGATGACATTCTGCAATCTCATATGAAGCCACAATCTGTCTTCCGTATTCTTCACGAGAATAAAATCCTCTAATTTCTGATTACTCCACAGCCCTCCAGATATGCATGCCACCTTAATCGCAGAAAACACCTTAAAATCACCAAAATCAATGAGATTTCTCTGTCGTTTTCAGGCTCACAAGGGTCATCCATTTTGTAACAAAAATCACAACTGTGCTGTGGAACACCAAATATGTTCTTGCTATAAACAAAATCCTATCTACCAACTTTAGAAGGGCAGCTCCAGGGAGCATTGGTGGTTCCTGCCACTGTTCTTCAAGACCATTTCCATTCTGTCTTCCTCTCCCTCCATCCCCTTGCCGAGGGCAGTGTTTTATGAATTTGTCTGAATACAATCTGCACTGGCCACTGCTTCCACTCATGCTCCCTGTTTTCCATCTGTTGACCATTGCTCCATTCATGTACCTTTTTAAAACCATGGACCTTTATTTTCACAAGTTTCTTGTCTGCAAATTTATCAACACATTGTTGAAAGTGCAAACGTACTACATCTGGTGAATTCCCTTTGTCTATGTGCTTGGCCATCTTTGTCAAATGTTTGGCGACCATAAAGGAGTGGGGAAAGATAGCGCCTGTCAGAAGCTATAATTGCTACTGTCTGCTTGGTCTTGAAGAATTTGGTTAGTCAGGCATGACCTTCCCTTTACAAATCTATGTTGCCTATCCCTGATTAGCCTAAACCTCTAGAGGCCGAAATTGCCCAGCGCCCGAAACGAGTCGCATCTACCGCTTTCGAAGGGTTCGGGGCGGACAATCCGGAGAAATGCAGGTCTTGGTGGGGTTTTTTTGGAGCGGGGCGGAAGAGATCTCATCATCGCGGCAGGAGTGGGGTCAGGTCGGAGTGGCCGATGCGCCAAGTCATCAGCGCTGCGCTAATGATGTCATCGCGCTGTCGTGTCACAAGGTCTCTCCCCTTCAGTTAAAGGGGAGGGCCGCTGCAAGCTCTGCAGCCACTTTAGTGGCAAACACTGGACCACCAGGAAGGGTTTTGGCCGGGTCAGTGGCCTGGCTCTCAAGAGGGGATGTCAGGCTGCCTGTTGGCTGCCCGGTTGAAGCCGCGGGCATAATTGTCGGCCCGACCTGGCAGTCGGCCGACAAAAAAAAATAACATGGAGTCGCCGGCAGCGCCACCTCCCACAGGGCAATTTCAGAAAGGGGTCACCGCCGGTCGGTAAAGGGTCGGCACGTGGCAGTCCCCTACACCGCTCCGAAAGTAAAGGAGGGCAATATCAAAAATGGTGGCCCCTCCACGGCAACTTGGCGGCCAGTCCGCATCACAACAACGGACCTCATAGAAAGGGGCAATTTCGGCTCCCTATTCTCTACTATTGACATCTTTGCCCTTTGGTGGCCCCTCCCCTTTCATAGAAACATAGAAACATAGAAAATAGGTGCAGGAGTAGGCCATTCGGCCCTTCGAGCCTGCACCGCCATTCAATGAGTTCATGGCTGAACATGCAACTTCAATACCCCATTTTGAGATTGTTCTCTTGCTTTGCTATTTTCCTTTATGTTGACTGCAGCCTCTTTTATTTGTACTCTCTCTCTCTCTCTCTCTCTCTCTCTCTCTCATCCTTTCTCTGTTTTCGATGCATCTGCTGGTTTTCTTCCGTATTATTAGAATTAGTTTTATCATATACGCCTCCGTCTTAGACTTTAGGTTGGCTTCCAGTCCAAATCTGAAAAAGGCCCGTTCCTGTTTTTGTTCAGAACGTCCGCATCTGCTTGTGTAAATGTGAAAAGTAAATGCGCACACGTTTGGTTCAAGAGGAAAGTGTGATTTCAGTGGTTGGCTGGTTAGTCAATTGTGGATCAGGAACGAAAGTAGATTTATGTGCAAAGGTTGGTGCATCAACTGTTTATTTTAAAGGGGTTGGTGGGGTGGGGGTTGGGAGCGAAGTGAATATGTTCTGAGAAAGTGCCGTACATGGACTTAAACAACAGCCCACTCAGCTTTGTTTTTACGCTCTGGCTTCTTACATTGGGCATATTAAGTGCCAGGAACAAAGTCTGCCTGTCCCAAGCCATTGGTCACAGGAGAAGACACCATCATCTGTCACATTAGTCTGAGTGGTAATTAATTTGTTGATTCCAGTAGCTGAATCACAGAACTGTTGGCTAAGGTAAATTTAGAATGACTGGACTGCGGAGCGCCTAGTGATTGCCTCCTGTTTTACTATCTTATGCCAGATAGAGATGGGATGGCAATGGATTGGTGGGAGGACAACTAGAGAAGAGTAATGAGTTCCAGCTGCCGTTGATTCTTGATTTATACTGTTTAAAAAATGGATGTTCAGGGATTATGTGATCTCTAGTTGTTATTTTTGGCCATAGAAACTGCTTTGTATGGTCACACATGCTCGAGTGGTTCCACCTGTCCAGTTTCTATATAGAGGATACAGACTGGAGAGAGTTGAGAATTTTTCTTTGTTATCCATCTGAGGCCAACCTTCAAACTCGGAGTTAAGATTGCAAGCGAGATATGCAAGTCAGCGCCCAAGCGGACTTGGAATAGAAGTGCTCTGTTTTTCTGCCATGCAGCATCCCACTGACACATCAATTGTGACTTGTTTTTCACCTTCTGCGTTTATTTTTTCTGCACGTTTTATAGGTAATTTCATAGTGTGCCTGCTGTACTTGTGGACTCACTATCAGTGGTTCATCTTCAAAGAGCTACCTCAGAAACTGGCACCGTTTTCCAAATTTTGGAATCAAGGGATTGGCTTAAGTAAACTCAATTACTGTACACTTTGTTTCTTTCTCTATTTTCTTCCTCTCCTATGCTCCCTTATTTTTGCCCACATGGTCATTACTCCTGGGTGATCCCAGACAATAGGTGTCAACACCTATTTGTTCATGATGGTGCCCCACAAGCAACTCTAATCCTGTGCTTACTTGACATCACCCCCTGTGCAGTCTTTCCAGCAAGGCTCGCTAGATTGTGATCAGAAAAAAGGATTGCGGTTGAGTTTATTTTTTTTAGCCCCTCCCCAGATTCGTAACGCTTGGAACAACTGTAATACCTCACTGCCACTCTGTCTGGGCTCAGCTCTTGAACCTTGGGGCCTACCTAGGTTGAGTGTGTAACTCAATACAACAATACACAGTACATTTACCCACCGAGCCAGGCTTTGCTGCAGTCATTTAAATTGCCCACTTCATTATTTTCTACCAGTTATAGCTAGTAATCTTCCATAATCGCAGCAAAGAACATAAAACATGGAATGGAAAAAGGACATTCATGCCTTAAAATCTGCCACATACTATCCTGACATGGACTCTCTGTTGCCTGTCCATAAATTTAAGCGAGAAATAGACAGTTTCTTAAACGATGAGAGGTTTTGGGGAGCGGGCAGGGAAGTGGAGCTGATCAGATCAGCCATGATCTTATTGAATGGGGGAGCAGGCTCGAGGGGCCGCATGGCCTACTCCTGTTCCTATTTCTTATGTTCTTATAACAAAGTAATTGGGAGGAAGCTGGGTAGCACAGTAGGTTAAGTGCTGGACTTTCACCTGTCTGAATCTAGCTCATTTTGATGAGATGAAAGTCTCTTCAGTGTGCTGAATGCAAGGATTCTATGTGAAAAGAGTTTGAAGTCAAGGAATGATTCATGTAAAGAAAGAAAGTCTTGCATTTATATAGCGCATTTCACATCCAGTGGACGTCTCAAAGCACTGTACAGCCAATGAAGTACTTTTGAAGTGCGGCAAGTGATCAGGAAGGCCAATGGAATCTTGGCCTTTATTGCAAAGGGGATGGAGTATAAAAGCAGGGAAGTCTTGCTATAATTATACAGGGTATTGGTGAGGCCACACCTGGAATTCTGCGTACAGTTTTGGTTTCCATATTTACGAAAGAATATAGTTGCTTTGGAGGCAGTTCAGAGAAGGTTCACTAGGTTAGATGAGGGGGTTGACTTATGAGGAAAGGTTGAGTAGGTTGGGCCTCTACTCATTGGAATTCAGAAGAATGAGAGGTGATCTTATCGAAACGTATACAATTATGAGGGGGGCTTGACAAGGTGGATGCAGAGAGGATGTTTCCACTGATGGGGGAGACTAGAACTAGGGGGCATAATCTTAGAATAAGGGGCCGCCCATTTAAAACTGAGTTGAGGAGGAATTTCTTCTCTGAGGGTTGTAAATCTGTGGAATACGCCGCCTCAGAGAGCTGTGGAAGCTGGGTCATTGAATACATTCAAGACAGAGATAGACAGTTTCTTAACCGATAAGGGAATAAGAAGTTATGGGGAACGGGCGGGAAGTAGACCTGAGTCCATGATCAGATCAGCCATGATCGTATTAAATGGTGGAGCAGGCTCGAGGAGCCATATCGGCTACACCTGCTCCTATTTCTTATGTTCTTATGAAGTATAGTCACTGTTATAATGTGGGAAAGGCGGCAGCCAATTTGCGCACACCAAGCTCCCACAAACAGCAATGTGATAATGACCAGATAATCTGTTCGCATGCCAAATACGAGAATCCCTAAGCAAATGCTTTATGCGGAGCTCCTTCACGGCAAACCAGCCAAAGATGGGCAGCGGAAACGTTACAAGGACACCCTCAAAGCCTCCCTGGTAAAGTGCGACATCACCACTGACACCTGGGAGACCCTGGCCAAAGACTGCCCGAGGTGGAGAAAGTGCATCTGGGAGGGCGTTGAGCTCTTCAAGTCTCAACGCAAAGAGCATGAAAAGGTCAAGCGCAGGCAGCGGAAGGAGCGCGCGGCAAACCAGCCCCACCCACCCCTTCCCTCGACGAATGTCTGTCCCACCTGTAATAGGGTCTGTGGCTCTCGTGTTGGACTGTTCGGCCATCAAAGAACTCACTTTGGGATTGGAAGCAAGTCTTCCTCGATTCCAAGGGACTGCCTACGATGATGATGTGTTTATGTTGATTGAGGGATAAATATTGGCCAGGACACCGGAGTTAACTCCCCTGCTCTTCTTCGAAATAGTGCCATGGGATCTTTTACATCCACTTGAGAGAGCAGATGGGGCCTCAGAAAAATAGCACCTCTGACAGTGCAGCACTCCCTCAGCACTACACTGGAGTGTCAGCCGAGGTTTATGTGCTCAAGTCCCTGGACTGGGACTTGAACCCACAACCTTCTGACGTAGTGCTTTACAGTTAATGAAATACTTTTGAAGTATAGCCACTTGTTATGCAGGTAAATGTGGCAGCCAGTTTGCATACAAACACCAACTGAGATTAATGGACAATTAATCTGTTTGTTGATTGAATGTTGGCTACAACACCATGAATAAGCTTGAGCTGGCAATATTTAGCTGTCTTTTCAGAGCTTGCAATGGAGTAACTCAAACACCAAAAGTCTACAGATGTCTGTCTACCTTGGATAATATTTAGAATTTCATGACAATTCTGTAAGATAGCCTTTCCCTTGAAGCTTGTGATGTCTTTAACAAAGTTGGAAGAAACTATGAGTGTGGTTTTATGTTCTGACAAATGTGGTCTACGGATTGGTGCAAGTTGGTTCACAGCTTTACATCTGAAATGATGTTCGGTGATTTTTATGTTTTCCTCTGCTCTTTTAAGACTCCGGTGCCACATCCCATTTTCTGGCTGAGCGAGACACCAGGTTTCTGGGGCTCTGCAATCCACTGCTGAATGACACACTTCTGCAGCCCTGGATGATTCAGTTTCTGCGTCCCTCCATCCCGATTGGTCATCAGTGATCACCTTGGCCGAAGATTGGGAACTCATCATATGCAGAATCACAATTGTGATCCAGTAGCCTATATCATATCTCACTCTGAGGCTGTTAATTGATAAACTGACCTACTGTGTCCCGTATCTATATTTTACATATTCGTAGCAAATGCTTGGCTGTGACAAATAATTCCACCCTCCACCTCCAACCTCCCCCCCCCGCATCCGTTCCTATCCCCGTCTGACGTCTACACACACCCATTTTCAGCAGGGCTAGTGTGACACTGATCGGGAGCTGGGAAAGCATAGTTGACTTCAGTCAATCCCTGACCAGAGGCACTGAGGCTGGCTGTAGCGCCCCACATCAGACTTCCCGAGATCAAGTAATGAGCGCAGAGCAGGGATTGAACTTGTGACCTTCCTTCAGAGTTTCTTTTGAAGTTCTCTGTAAGCAAATTTTTATTTTGTTTATTTGGTAGGTTTTTTTCAATCACTTGTTTCATTTGAGGGTGCTCTGGCCTTTAATTAATGGTCTTAAACAAATTATGTCCACCCATCCTGCCGCGTACACTGCAGCTTGATCTTTGGAGTTATCAAACTATATTCTGGATGTTGCTTCAGATTGAATATTTGATGCCAGTTTATGGGTACTTCTCAGTGATGAAATGAAGGATTGGATTTTCTTGTTGGCGTTCACTAACTTTGAGTTTGTTCTGTAACTGGCTAGTTATTATGTGCAGTGTCAGCTGTGGCTCAATGGGTAGCACACTCGCCTCTGAGTCAGAAGGTTGTGGGTTCAAGCCCCAGGCTGACACTCCAGTGCAGTGCTGAGGGAGTGATGCACTGTCGGAGTTGCCGTCCTTCGGATGACACATTAAACCGAGGCCCCATCTGCTCTCTCGGGTAGATGTAAAAGATCCCATGGCACTATTTCGAAGAAGAGCAGGGGAGTTAGCCCTGGTGTCCTGGCTAATATTTATCCCTCAATCAACATAACAAACATAGATTATCTGGTCATTATCACATTCCTGTTTGAGGGAGTTGCTGTGCGCATGTTAGCTGCCGCGTTTCCCACATTACAACAGTGACTACACTCCAAAAGTACTTCATTGACTGTAAGGCACTTTGAGACTTCCGGTGGTTGTGAAAGGCGCTATATAAATGTATGTCTTTCTTCCTTTCTTTCAAATCAATGGAGTATAGTGGGAATCCCATAGTGCGAGCTGCTGTGACATCAACATGCTGTCTGAGTAGCCAATCAAAATGCAGAATTCTCAGACAGTGAACAAGGAAGTGAGTAAGCTCTTTAACATTTTTTAAAGTTAGAATTTTGAGATAGCAAAACAAAGATTGGGGCTCTCACATGGGGAAAAAGCAAACCTGAAATTAAAATGAACAAACTTTAAAAAAAAATTACAATCTTTCAAAAAAATGTCTTTAAAAAAATTATTTTTTATCAAAATGGATACATTTCACACTGCACAAAATTAAAATTAGTTTTTCAGGGTCATAACCTTAGTTCAGCAGTCAATACGATGTTAAAACCCCAGTTACACCTAATTCCTTTGGGTCTAACTTTTAGTGGGGAATTTAACAGCGTAATTACTGTGGCAGAGTTTTTGTCACAATCACTGAGTTGATAAATTTCACTGATTGCCGGCCCCATGGGGGGGGGGGGGGAAGAGAGAAGAGTGGGGGGGAGGGGGAGAGAAGATTGGAGCGGGGAGAGGTGGGGTGGGGGGTAGGGAGAGTGGGGGGTGGGGGGTAGGGAGAGTGGGGGGGGGTGGGGGGTAGGGAGAGTGGGGGGGTGGGGGGTAGGGAGAGTGGGGGGGGTGGGGGGTAGGGAGAGTGGGGGGGGTGGGGGGTAGGGAGAGTGGGGGGGTGGGGGGTAGGGAGAGTGGGGGGGTGGGGGGAGGGGGGAAGGGGATGGGGGGAGGAAGGGGGTAGGGGGGTGGGGGGAGGGGGTGAAGGGGATGGGGGGAGGGAGGAAGGGGGTAGGGAGGAAGGGGGGGAGGGGGAAGGGGGTGGGGGGAGAGGGAGGAAGAGGGGAAGGGGGTGGGGGAGGGGGGAGGGGGGTGGGGGAAGGGGATGGGGGAGGGGGTGGGGGGGGGAAGGGGGATGGGTGGAGGGAGAGTGGGGGGGGGTGGGGGAGGGAGGGGGATGGGGGGAGGGGGGGTGGGGGAGGGAGAGTGGGGGGTGGGGGAGGGAGGAAGGGGGATGGAGGTGGGGGGAGGGAGGAAGGGGGATGAGGGAGGGAGAGTGGGGGGAGGGAGGAAGGTGGGAAGGGGGGTGGGGGGAGGGAGAAAGGGGGGAAGGGGGTGGGGGAAGGGGGGGAGGGGATGGTGGGAGTGAGAGTGGGGGGTGGGGGGGAAGGGGATGGGGGGAGGGAGAGTGGGGGGGTGGGAGGAAGGGGGGAAAGGGGGTGGGGGGGAGTGGGGAAGGGGGGGGAACGCACAGCGCAATCTGTGTCGGAGCAGTGAATGACCACTTCAGCTTTCCCCATGGGCCTGTGCATGCGCCAAATCCCGAAGTTGCGGTCAGTTTCAAAGACGGAATGACGGCGAACGTTGCCAGTTCGCCTTCATCCGGACCGCAAGTTCTGGGCCATAATATACATTGGATATTCAATGTAGCATCTAAATATTTCAGTGATCTTCATGCTTCTCCATTGTTATGCAGGC
Organism: Pristiophorus japonicus; assembly: GCF_044704955.1. NCBI lineage: Eukaryota > Metazoa > Chordata > Chondrichthyes > Pristiophoridae > Pristiophorus > Pristiophorus japonicus. The sequence goes on from NC_091983.1 coordinate 210,329,371, forward strand.
AGGAACACTGCCATTACTTCTGCTATTGAAACTCTCAGTTCTGTTTAATCTGAAATCACCAGTTTGCTGCCAGAACCACTAATCCTCTGTTGAATGACACTTGTACTGTGATTCACCCAATCTTTCGGCAACTATAATTATCTTAAGTCTTTGATAAAATCAGATCTAAGTTCCTTGGGCATCAGTCACGTCCAAGTTCTTTAGGTTTAGATAAGTGGTGTGTGCACTTTACACCCAATGAGAAGTAAAAGCACATTGCCCAGTGAGGCAGACAGAAAATAAACGGAACAGTGCTAGGTGTACAACAATTGATCTCAGTGCTCCAGAGTTAGGGAGGGGGAAACCAACTAAAGTTTTCAGTGTCCTGGGTGGAAAGTGTGAGGATTTAGTGTGGACAGGATTGGGCCTGGCTATAATGCCCCCACCCCCCCACCCTCCATGGTCAGAGAGCCTGCCTATACACAGGGGATGAAATTGGTTTATGGCGAAAGCGAGAAATGGGTGATATTAAATCGGCAGCCCGTTTAACGCCCTGTCTGATTTTCCTTTCTGTTGACTTCTCTATAAAAGAAATTGGCTGAGGTGTACATCATCATCATCATAGGCAGTCCCTCGAAATCGAGGGAGACTTGCTTCCACTATAAAAGTGAGTTCTCAGGTGACTGAACAGTCCAATACGGGAATTACAGTCTCTGTCACAGGTGGGACAGGCAGTCATTGAAGGAAAGGGTGGGTGGGGAGTCTGGTTTGCCGCACGCTCCTTCCGCTGCCTGCGCTTGTTTTCTGCATGCTCCCGGCGACGAGACTCGAGGTGCTCAGCGCCCTCTGTGCAGTGCACAGTGTTATATGGGCTGCCGATTCACTCCAGCCCATTTTGCGCTTTCGCCCAGTACCAATTTCACCCCTTCGGTGTTTGGGTTTACCCATTAAAGACTGACAAGACGGATGAGGTGCCAGAGGGCAGCTGATATCAGTTGAACTGCAATCCAGTGTGAGTTGGCGCCCTCAGGAGTGAACATGGTTGGGGGCGGGGAGGGGGAGGAGATTTCATTTGCAAAAGGCGCCCAAATGACAGACATTTCACTAGCGTACGAAGAATACTCTTGAGAAGATGGGCTTGGTGCGTCATTAAGCCTTCTCGCAGAAGATGTCACCTTTTTACAGTACACTTCGGGGAGGGTGAAGGAGAGCCAAAGGACTTTTTTTTTAAATGTTTGAGAAACATGACTAGAATGACTTTGGCTGTGGAGGAGAGGGAGGGAAGGTTCCTTTGCCTGCTATTGATAGTAAAATCATAAATGTAAATAATAGTGAACATTGGAGAATGTCCCCCCTAATCATTTCAATAATCCTTCATCCTTTTCTCTCTTAGTGACCCCTCATGCTCGGTTTTGTCAATCTTCAACTCCGCTCCCCTTGTCCCCCTCTCTGATTGCACTGCCCTCCTGTCCTCCTAAACCTCTCCCAAAACATTCCTTCACACAAAGGGTAGTGAAAATGTGGAACTCTCTACCCCTAACTCACCTCCTCCTCACAAAAGGCTGTGGATGCTGGGTCAGTTGAGATTTTCAAGACCGTGAATGACAGATTTTTATTAGGTTAAGGGTATCAAGGTATATGGAGCAAAGGCGGGTAAATGGAGTTGAGGTACAGATCAGCCCTGATCTAAACTCTCCTACTTATATTCACAATCACCCCCTCAACCTCGCCATCTCATGTCTCTCTACTCAAATGGTCTCAATCATCGGCTCGACCGTCTCCGACCACTTCCTTGTACCCTCACCACCTACACTTCTGAATTCTCTTCCACCACCATTTCCTTCTGCATCCATCCTTGGATAAAACTCTTTCTCCCAAGTCACTTACAACTGAACTTTCAACTCCCAGCTGCCTAAACTTTGGCACAAAATAAAATTGTATTTAGCTTACTTTGTAAGCCCGTCTGATTTTTTTAATGGAAATGTTTGTACTGAATAGACTCCTAAAATCAAACTTTTTAATGTAACGTTTTTCTTACTTCATAACACTTTGTTCACCACTGAAAGAACACTGGGATTGATACCCTGATGGGAAGATTAATGAAGGAGACCAGACAAATCCTTAACCCCTTCACCTAAGCTCTTCGTCAAGCAACAACATGGGGTTTACTACCCAATTTATGAACAAGAGGCAATGACTCCTACATTTGGCGCTCTCACATCAACCAGTTCGGATTCCATCAGGATCCGCGCACAATCTACTGAGTGAATGAATTAACCCCTTCTCGCCAAGTATCAAAGGAGAAGTCAGACAACAAAGTCATGAACTAACAACTTTAAAATCATAGATAGTAGCACTTAAATGTAAACATTCAGTATGCAAATAATTAGTAGAGATGCTTAGTTGATGAAATAAATAAGGGGTTATAAAGAGAGTTTTGCTATGTCACAAAAATCAGCATTGACTGCTTGCTAATTAGAAATTTGAAGTTGAGATTCTGAGTCTGAGATTGATATAAATTGATGAGAATAATTTAGGTCTTGGACACCTGACAAGTTAACAGCATTTGATAGCCAGTCTATTTAGAGTCGATATGCTTGTATTTAGCAATGTTTTATGAGGTGGCATAGATGAAATTGTTGCCTCACCTTCAGGGAAGATGGTGTTAGCCTTCTGAAATGTCAGAATGATGAACCTCTGTCTGTGGAGATAATGGGCCTAAGTTTGCCCCGACGCTTAGAACGGCGCACCTCTGTGCTGACTTTCTGGAACAAAAAGCGTGCTTAATCCTTACCGTGGTATTCTCCACACAGCTGCAACGATGTAGGCCCCTGGCGTAGCGCAGCACAAGAGGTGGGGTGCAGAGCCAGGTCCCCGCACTGAAAACAGTGCCGGGACCTCTGCACATGCGCGCTAGAGTGTGCATGCATGTGCAGTAGCTCCTCGCCCCCGAATCTGTGCAGGCTGTGTGGGAGGGGCCCGAAGCACGCTGCCCCTATCCCTGGCTGAATGGGCTCCCCGCTGCGACCTGCAGGAACAGTGCCTGGTGCGTTCAGCTTGGAGTAATATAAAGAACAAAAAGTCTGGAATGAGAAAGGGCCATTTGAATCATCAAGCCTGCACATCCCAAATCCATGCCTTATTATTATATCATGGAACAAGGAAGGAAGTCAGTGAGCATTTATTTACACGAAGAGTAATGATGTTGTGGAAGAAGTTGCGAGAGAGAGAGAGAGAGAGAGAGCATAGAGAATAATAATATAAATGAGTTTAAGGTAAGTTTCTGGAGAGAAAATTATTGAAGGGTATGGGGAAAAGCTGGGTTTCTGAGGTTAAGATTATTTAAAAAGGGATGGGCTTGTTCCTAAACATGGGCAACAATTAAATGTGGGATTGAGGAATTTCTATATTACAAAATTTTAATGAAATGCAAATCTCTTTGATTATTGCCAAGGGTAACATTAGCAGAGTCAATTATTCTTCCTCAGGCATTTATTTCCGTGTGGATAGCATAGGAGTGTTTGCAGGAGGAAATTCTTTGATATGTTTAAAAAGATTGTTTGTATATTGTATTCTTTGGAATTTATAGCATAGTTGTTCTCTTTGTTGTGATACAATAGTATGAATTGCAAGTATACTTGTAACTGTTGGATAAGCACCACCTCTCACTTCCCTCCCCCCCCCGCCCATCTCTGGCTACCTGCACTGATTTCTTCAGTCTCCGCAAGGTTTTTCTGAGCGTATAAAAGTGGACACATACGCTGGCCTAAGTTAGTTTGGAGTAACTTTTCGCTGGCTAAACTTGCTTAAATGGCCAAAACAGGCATAAGTGGCTGGTAACGCCCCCTTTTGGAAAAAAAAGCTGAACTAAAAAGAAACTGAACTAACTCACTTAAACTGGAGCAAACTAAATGGGGAGAATTGCTCCAAAAAAATAGGAGCATCTCCTGGGGAAACTTGGGCCCAATTGTTTGTTCCTCAAGGATCCTTTGCTCCTGGGTAAATTCACCTTCCACACTGGTAACTGTATCTGGGCTAACTGTCTGAAAACTCTCCTCTCTTGATCTCAGGAACATGTACAACTAAATGGCACACTTATATCTGCCTGTATCTGGCAGGTATAGCATAAAATCTTCGGTAACCTTTTGGAAATGCACTTTCTGATTTTTTTCAGACACTCTTCTGCACATACTAGGCAAAGCACCCTTCAAACTTCCACTACAAAGCATGTCTGAGACCTAAAACTAAACTCAGAACTCAGAACTGAAGACTCGAAACTGAGTGTCAAAAACAATATCTTGTATATCGTTAACTTCAAAGAAACCTGCTCAATTCTATTGAACAATCTGAGTGAAATGCGTTGGAAGAATTCAGGCCATTTGATGTCAATCACTTCAGACATCCAATTTGGTAAACCTGATGGTCTCCAAATCATTCGCCCCTGATCCTAGACATGACCGGTTGCTTGTTTGCTTACTAGCTTCTCAAGTCTTTGCTAGTAAAAGCATTGCACACATGTCCAGATAAGGCAGGACATCTTAGTTTAAGCAGGGCATCTTTGTTTCCCTTAGAAAGAAAGAACTTAGAAATATAGAAACATAGGAAATAGATGCAGGAGTAGGCCATTCGACCCTTCGAGCCTGCACCACCATTCAATAAGATCATGGCTGATCATTCATCTCAGTACCACTTTCCAGTTTTCTCTCCATACCCCTTGATCCCTTTAGCCATAAGGGCCACATCTAACTCCCTCTTGAATATATCCAGTGAACTGGCATCAACAATTCTCTGCGGTAGGGAATTCCACAGGTTAACAACTCTCTGAGTGAAGAAGTTTCTCCTCATCTAAGTCCTAAATGGCTTACCCCTTATCCTTAGACCGTGTACCCTGGTTCAGGACTTCCCCAACATCGGGAACATTCTTCCTGCATCTAACCTGTCCAGTCCCATCAGAATTTTATATGTTTGTATGAGATCCCCCCTCATCCTTCTAAACTCCAGTGAATACAGGCCCAGTCGATCCAGTCTCTCCTCATATGTCAGTCCTGCCATCCCGGGAATCAATCTGGTAAACCTTCGCTGCACTCCCTCAATAGCAAGAACGTCCTTCCTCAGATTAGGAGACCAAAACTGAACACAGTATTCCAGGTGAGGCCTCACCAAGGCCCTGTACAACTGCAGTAAGACCTCCCTGCTCCTATACTCAAATCCCCGAGCTATGAAGGCCAACATACCATTTGCCTTCTTCACCGCCTGCTGTACCTGCATGCCAACCTTCAATGACTGATGAACCATGACACCCAGGTCTTGTTGCACCTCCCCTTTTCCTAACCTGTCACCATTCAGATAATATTCTGCCTTTGTTTTTTTGCCACCAAAGTGGATAACCTCACCTTTATCCACATTATACTGCATCTGCCATGCATTTGCCCATTCACCTAACCTGTCCAAGTCACCCTGCAGCCTTTTAGCGTCCTCCTCACAGCTCACACCGCCACCCAGCTTAGTGTCATCTGTAAACTTGGAGATATTACACTCCAAAACTTGTATTTATATAATACCTTTCACAATCTCAGGATGTCCCAAAGCACTATGCAGCCAATGAAGTACTTTTAAAGTCTAGACACTGTTGTAATGTAGGAAACGAGGCAGACAATTTGTGGACAGCAAGATGACACAAACTGCAATATGATAATAACCAGTTGATATGTTTTTCAGGTATTGGTTGAGGGATAAATATTGGACAGCACAAATTAAGGAGCCATCTTCAGGCCTATGGTCTTGATGGCTTATTTTCTGTCACTGGTAAGGAACAATTTGTTTTGATGCGTTTCGTGGTTTAATTACCATGAACCCTTTTCCTTTCCCAGCATTCAGTCTGACTACTGACTCCATTTTGAGGAAACATTTGAGGTCATGAAAGGCGCTATATAAATGCAGGTCTTTCTTTCTTCAAATGACATCCTCTGTAACTGTGACAGTGGTGCATTATCACCTCCTCCACCACTCTGCAGCCTTTGACATGGTTTACCTCACCCTCCATGCCCAAAGCCTCTCCTCCATTGTCCACCTCAGCAGGACTGCCCTCCCTTGGTTCCACTCTAGCCAAAGCATCTCCAGCAATGACTTCTCTTCCTGCCTTCGCGTTGTTGCCTCTGGAGTCTCGCAACCTGTACTTGGCCTTCTGCTCCTTTCTTTAAATTCCTTCTCGGGATGTGGGCATCGCCGGCGTTTATTTAGCGGTAAAGTTTAATGAATGTAGTCTTAAAACATCAATCTTCATTTTTAGTTTCACAGCTGGAAGAGTTTCAGTGCTGCAGTCCACTGTCAGGCCTGAAGGGGGTGCTATCTGCTTGTATGATTGATCTCGGTGTTGGCTCAGAAAGCATTGCCTGCTCCAGCTCCGTTGAAGGAGCTTCAAGTCAGTCAAGTGTTTTGTAACCAGAGACCCATAGCGCTGACTTATACACTGGCAGCAGTTCAAATTGTATGAAAAGCTTCAGTCTTTGCGTGCAGTGCCTTGATGCTCATTTTGGTACATGTATGATTGATCGTCGAGTGGCTTTCATGCCCCAGATTGACCTTTTTCTTCTGAGACAAATGTGGTCAGAAGCTCACAACCACGTGGGTTAACAGATGGCTTCTGGGCGAAAAACTTCAGAAACCTCGGAGACCACACCTCAAATAATCTGTGGGAAAGGCTGAATGAGGAGTTGTAGAATCACAATCTTGGGTTTGCAAAAATCTTCCCTTTTGGTTTAACTGAAAGCAATGTGTTATTTTTTGGAAGCTAATGACCGCATTTAAGATGCCCATCTTTGTTTACTATTGTTATAGCCAAATAATTATGGCACTTGTTGGGGGTCGCGGGGTGGGGGGGTGCAGGGGGCGGGGGGGGGATGTTTTTTAAGCTACCAAGTTATCCCTTTCTATGAAAAAAAAGTGAAACATTGTAAAATTTGATATTACACTGAGATATTAGTAATAAATATGGTTAGCTTCTCTGCCCTATATTTTTTAAGAATACGATAACATGTTAAAACAAGTGAATGTCTTCGAAAGAATAACGGACAAGAGAATTTTGGATGAAGATATTACTCATACCACCCAGTGAGATTTCCATAAAACCACAGAGTTTACAGCACAGATGTTGGCCATTTGACTCCTTATCCAAAATTAACCCCATTGCCTTGCACCTTCCTCTGCATCAAATATATATCTTATTTTCCCATAAAAGATGCAATGGTCTCTGCCTCAGTTACTCCCTGTGACAAAGCATTCCGTGCTCCAACAATGCTCTGTGTGTAGAATAACAATGATAAGAATAAAATCGGACGGACCACCTGACATCGGGACCACCTTGGCACCGGCTACAACACAACAACGGCACACCCAGCCCAGTCGACCCTGCAAAGTCCTCCTCACCAACATCTGGGGGCTTGTGCCAGACGAGTCAAGCAACAGCCTGACATAGTCATACTCACAAAATCATACCTGTCAGCCAAATCCCAAACTTCTCCATCACCATCCCCTGGGTATGTCCTGTCCCACTGGCAGGATAGACCCACCAGATGAGGTGGCACAGTGGTTTACAGTCGGGAGGGAGTGGCCCTGGGAGTCCTCAACATTGACTCTGGATCCCATGAAGTCTCATGGCGACAGGTCAAGCATGGGCAAGGAAAGCTCCTGCTGATTACCACCTACAGCCCTCCCTCAGCTGATGAATCAGTAGTCCTCCATGTTGAACACCACTTGGATGCAGCACTGAGAGTAGCAATGGCACAGAATGTACTCTGGGTGGGGGACTTCAATGTCCATCATCAAGAATAAATCGGTAGCACCACTGCTGACTGAGCTGGCCGAGTACTGAAGGACATAGCTGTCAGACTGGGCCTACGACAGGTGGTGAGAGAACCAACATGAGGAGAAAACCTACTTGACCTCGTCCTCACCAAACTACCTGTTGCAGATGCATCAGTCCGTGACAGAATTGGTAGCAATGACCACCACACAGTCATTGTTAAGACGAAGTCCCGACTTCACACTGAGGACACCATCCATCGTGTTGAGGCACTACCATCATGCTAAATGGGACAGATGCAGAACAGATCCAGCAGCTCAAAACTGGGCATCCATGAGGTGCTTTGGCCCAGCAGCAGCAGCAGAATTGTATTCCACCACAATCTAACCTCATAGAAACATAGAAAATAGGTGCAGGAGTAGGTCATTCAGCCCTTCGAGCCTGCATCGCTATTGAATAAGATCATGGCTGATCATTCACCTCAGTATCCCTTTCCTGCTTTCTCTCCATACCCATTGATCCCTTTAACTGTAAGGGACATATCTAACTCCCTCTTGAATATATCCAATGAACTGGCATCAACAACTCTCTGCGGTAGGGAATTCCACAGTTTAACAACTCTGAGCGAAGAAGTTTCTCCTCATCTCAGTCCTAAATGGCTTACCCCTTATCCTTAGACTATTTCTCCTGGTTCTGGACTTCCCCAACATCAGGAACATTCTTCCTGCAACTAACCTGTCCAGTCCCGTCAGAATTTTATATGTTTCTATGAGATCCCCTCTCATCCTTCTAAACTCCAGTGAATACAGGCCCAGTCAATCCAGTCTCTCATGTCAGTCCTGCCATCCCGGGAATCAGTCTGGTGAATCTTCGCTGCACTCCCTCAATATCAAGAACGTCCTTCCTCAGATTAGGAGACCAAAACTGAACACAGTATTCCAGGTGAGGCTTCACTAAGGCCCTGTACAACTGCAGTAAGACCTCTCTGCTCCTATACTCAAATTCCCTAGCTATGAAGGCCAAATACCATTTGCCTTCTTCACCGCCTGCTGTACCTGCATGCCAACTTTCAATGACTGATGTACCATGACAGCCAGGTCTCGTTGCACCTCCCCTTTTCCTAACCTGCCATCATTCAGATAATATTCTGCTTCATGTTTTTGCCACCAAAGTGGGTAACCTCACATTTATCTACATTATACTCCATCTGCCATGAGTTTGCCCACTCACCTAACCTGTCCAAGTCACCCTGCAAACTTTTAGCGTCCTCCTCACAGCTCACACCGCCACCAGCTTAGTGTCATCTGCAAACTTGAAGATATTACACTCATTAATATATATTGTAAATAGCTGGGGTCCCAGCACTGAGCCCTGCGGCACCCCACTGGTTGCTGCCTGCCATTCTGAAAAGGACCCTTTTATCCCGACTCTCTACTTCCTGTCTGCCAACCAATTTTCTATCCACGTCAGTACATTACCCCCAATACCATGTGCTTTAATTTTGCACACCAATCTCTTGTGTGGGACCTTGTCAAAAGCCTTTTGAAAGTCCAAATACACCACATCCACTGGTTCTCTCTTGTCCACTCTACTAGTTACATCCTCAAAAAATTCTAGAAGATTTGTCAAGCATGATTTTCCTTTCATAAATCCATGCCAACTTGGATCGATCCCGTCACTGCTTTCCAAATGTGCTGCTATTTCATCTTTAATAATTGATTCCAACATTTTCCCCACTACTGATGTCAGGCTAACCGGTCTGTAATTACCCGTTTGTTCTCTCCCTCCTTTCTTAAAAAGTGGTGTTACATTAGCTACCCTCCAGTCCACAGGAACCGATCCAGAGTCGATAGACTGTTGGAAAATGATCACCAATGCATCCACTATTTCTAGGGCTACTTCCTTAAGTACTCTGGGATGCAGACTAACAGGCCCCGGGGATTTATCGGTCTTCAATCCCATCAATTTCCCTAACACAATTTCCTGCCTAATAAAGATTTACTCATGGCCTGGCATATCTCTCACTCCACCATTACCATCAAGCCAGGGGACCAACCCTGGTTCAATGAGGAGTGCAGAAGAGCATGCCAGGAGCAGCACCAGGTGTTCCTAAAAATGAGGTACCAACCTGGGGAAGCTGCAACTACATGCATGCTAAAAAGCAGAAGCAGCATGCTATTGACAGGGCTAAGCGAACTCACAATCAACAGATCAGATCAATGCTCTGCAGTCCTGCCACATCCAGTCATGAATGGTGGTGGACCATTAAACAACTAACGGGAGCAAGAGGCTCCATGAATATCCCCACCTGGGGGTCACCATTAATCAAAAACTTAACTGGACTGGCCACATAAATACTGTGGCTACAAGAGCAGGTCAGAGGCTAGGTATCCTGTAGCGAGTGTCTCACTTCCTGACTCCCCAAAGCCTTTCTACCATCTACAAGGTGCAAGTCAGGAGTGTATTGACTCCTTGGATGAGTGCAGTTCCAACAACACTCAAGAAGCTCAACACGATCCAGGACAAAGCAGCCCACTTGATCTGCACCCCATCTACCACCTTAAAACATTCACTTCCTCCATCACCGTGGCTGCAGTGTGCAGGACTTGCCAAGGCTTCTTTGGCAGCAGCTCCCAAACCCGCGACCTCTACCACCTAGAAGGACAAGGGTGCATTGGAACACTATCACCTCCAAGTTCCCATCCAAATTACAAACCATCCTGACCTGGAAGTATATTGTCATCACTTCGTCGCTGGGTTAAAATCCTGGAACTGCCTCCCTAACAGCACTGTGGGAGTACCTTCACCACACGGACTGCAGTGGTTCAAGAAGGCAGCTCACCATCACCACCTCGAGGGCAATTAGGATGGGCAAAAAATGCCGCCCTTGCCACCAATGCCTGTAATATCTTTGCTTCATGAGTTCTTTGCATAAGAATTCATAGCAACACATTGTTATTAAAAATTAGTTGGGTTATGAGCAAAGGTTTAACAATCACAATACTCATTACCAGTTCATCCATCAGGCTTATAACCACCTGCCTCATTGTGGATCCACTGAACCCAACTGGCTGGGGTTTTATTGATCTGGTCCTGTGTAATGAGACAGGATTAATAAACAATCTCCTAGTAAAGGATCCCCTTGGAATGAGTGATCATAGCATGATTGAATTTCAAATTCAGGTGGAGGGTGAGAAAGTTGGATCTCTAACCAACGTACTAAGCTTAAATAAAGGAGACTATGAAGGTATGAGGGCAGAGTTGGCTAAAGTGGACTGGGAAAATAGATTAACGTGTAGGATGGTTGATGAACAGTGGTGTACATTTAAGGAGATATTTCACAATTCTCAAGAAAAATATATTCCAGTGAGGAGAAAAGATCCGTGGCTAACTAAAGAAATAAAGGACCGTATCCAATTAAAAACCAGGGCATACAAAGTGGCCAAAACTACTGGGAGGACAGAAGATTGGGAAGTTTTTAAAAGCCAGCAAAGAACGACTAATAAAATGATTAAGAAAAGGAAGATAGACTATGAAAGTAAACTAGCACAAAATATAAAAAATAGATAGCAAGAATTTCTACAGGTATATAAAAAGGAAAAGAGTGGCTAAAGTAAATGTTGGTCCCTTAGAGGACGAAACCAGGACTAGTAATGGGGAACATGAAGATGGCAGAAACTCTGAACAAATATTTTGTATCAGTCTTTACGGTAAAGGACACTAACAATATTCCAACAGTGGATAGTCAAGGGGCTATAGCGGGGGAGTGTTATGTATGAATAAAGAATCTGACTAGATACTGTGAGCTCAAAGTAAAGTGTGACCGTAGTCTTTTATTGCAGGTTTCCAGAGTGCCTCTCCAGCCTGTGAGGCCTTCTTAAGTACAGGTGCTCCCAAGGGATTGTGGGATCCCTTGGGACTCCAGGGGATGAGCACTCTGTTGGTTACACAAAGTATTTACAGGTTTACATATATATTTAACACAATCACAATTACGGAGGTGGTACTCAGTAAGATAATGGGACTAAAGGCAGATAAATCCCCTGGACCTGATGGCTTGCATCCTAGGGTCTTAAGAGAAGTAGCGCATGGATTGTCATTTTCCCAAATTCCCTGGATTCTGGGAAGGTCCCAGCAGATTGGAAAACTGCAAATGTAACACCCCTATTTAAAAAAGGAGGCAGACAAAAAGCAGGAAACTACAGACCAGTTAGCCTAACATCTGTGGTTGGGAAAATGTTGGAGTCCATTATTAAAGAAGCAGTAGCAGGACATTTGGATAAGCAAAATTCAGTCAGACAGTGGATTTATGAAGGGGAAGTCATGTTTGACAAATTTGCTGGAGTTCTTTGAGGATGTAACGAACAGGGTGGATAAAGGGGAACCAGTGGATGTGGTGTATTTGAACTTCAATAAGGCATTTGACAAGGTGCCACATAAAAGGTTACTGCACAAGATAAAAGTTCACGGGGTTGGGGGTAATATATTAGCATGGATAGAGGTTGGCTAACGAACAGAAAACAGAGAGTCGGGATAAATGGTTCATTCTTTGGTTGGCAACCAGTAACTAGTGGGGTGCCGCAGGGATCAGTGCTGGGACCCCAACTATTTCCAATCTATATTAATGACTTGGAAGAAGGGACTGAGTGTAACGTAGCCAAGTTTGCTGACGATACAAAGATGGAAGGAAAAGCAATATGTGAGGACACAAAAAATCTGCAAAAGGACATGGACAGGCTAAGTGAGTGGGCAAAAATTTGGCAGATGGAGCATAATGTTGGAAAGTGTGAGGTCATGCATTTTGTCAGAAAAAAAATCAAAGAGCAAGTTATTATTTACATGAAGAAAGATTGCAAAGTGCCGCAGTACAGCGGGGCTGGGGGTACTTGTGCATGAAACACAAAAGGATAGTATGTAGGTACAGCAAGTGATCAGGAAGGCCATGGAATCTTGGCCTTTATTGCAAAGGGGATGGAGTATAGAAACATAGAAACATAGAAAATAGGTGCAGGAGTAGGCCATTCAGCCCTTAGAGCCTGCACCACCATTCAATAAGATCATGGCTGATCATTCCCTCAGTACCCTTTTCCTGCTTTCTTTCCATACCCCTTGATCCCTTTAGCCGTAAGGGCCATATCTAACTCCCTCTTGAATATATCCAATGAACTGGCATCAACAACTCTCTGCGGCAGGGAATTCCACAGGTTACAACTCTCTGAGTGAAGAAGTTTCTCCTCATCCCAGTCCTAAATGGCCTACCCCTTATCTTAAGACTGTGTCCCCTGGTTCTGGACTTCCCCGACATCGGGAACATTCTACCTGCATCTAACTGTCCAGTCCTGTCAGAATCTTGTATGTTTCTATGAGGTCCCCTCTCATCCTTCTAAACTCCAATGTATAAAGGCCCAGTTGATCCAGTCTCTCCTCATATGTCAGTCCAACCATCCCGGGAATCAGTCTGGTGAACCTTCACTGCACTCCCTCAATAGCAAGAACGTCCTTCCTCAGATTGGGAGACCAAATCTGAACACAGTATTCCAGGTGAGGCCTCACCAAGGCCGTGTATAACTGCAGTAAGACCTCTCTGCTCCTATACTCAAATCCGCAAGCTATGAAGGCCAACATGCCATTTGCCTTCTTCACCGCCTGCTGTACCTGTATGCCAACTTAAAAGCAGGGAGGTCTTGCTACAGCTTTACAAGGTATTGGTGAGGCCACACCTGGAATACTGCGTGCAGTTTTGGTTTCCATATTTACGAAAGGATATACTTGCTTTGGAGGCAGTTCAGAGAAAGTTCACTAGGTTGATTCCGGGGATGAGGGGGTTGACTTATGAGGGGGTTGACTTATGAGGAAAGGTTGAGTAGGTTGGGCCTCTACTCATTGGAATTCTGAAGAATAGGAGGTGATCTAATCGAAACGTATAAGATTATGAGGGGGCTTGACAAGGTGGATGCAGAGAGGATGTTTCCACTGATGGGGGTGACTAGAACTAGAGGGCATGTTCTTAGAATAAGGGGCCGTCCATTTAAATCAGAGATGAGGAAGAATTTCTCCTCTGAGGGTTGTAAATCTGTGGAATTTGCTTCCTCGGAGAGCTGTGGAAGCTGGGACATTGAATAAATTTAAGACAGAAATAGACATTTTATTGAGCGATAAGGGGTTATGGAGAGCGGGCAGGGAAGTGGTGCTGAGTCCATGATCAGATCAGCCATGATCTTATTGAATGGCGGAGCTGGCTCGAGGGGCCGTGTAGCCTACTCCTGTTTCTATTTCTTATGTTCTTATGTTCTTATGTTCTTATGTCTTGTGGTCTTGTGAACATCACATGACTGGCTAAGCCAGTCCCAACTCTACAGCTCCAGAAACCGATGAACATACTCACAGGTACATACATTACAATGTCCACATGCCAGGAACAAATTTAAAAAAAACATTTCTCCTAACAGCTCTCCCTAGTCTCTCAGTGATCATTTTAAATTGATGACCCCTCTTGATTTATTCTCCAACCAGAAGAAACGGTCTTTCCTTATTCACCCTATCAAGATTCTTGGGGGACGAAATTGCGTATCGCCCCGTTTGGGGACTGTAACCTTTCCAAGGCCGGACATTCTGCGCCCGGCACAAGTCCCACCCCGGAAGCGAAATTGGGCTTACCGCCCCTGAAAGGAAGTGGAGCGCAATGTCCTGTGCTCACTTCCTCTTGGGGTGGGCTTGTGCGCTACCCGGGCAAATGTCGGAACACGGCCTCTGCGCCTCGTGCTGACACGTTCCAAGGGCCATTCAGGCCCTCTAGCCAGTTCCGCTATTCAATTAGATCATGGCTGATCTGTATCTTAACTCCATCTACCCACCTTGCCTCCGTAACTGTTAATATCTTTGCCAAACAAAAATCTATTAATCTTAGTTTTTAAATTTTAATTTGACCTTTTGCGGGAGAGAGTTCCAGATTTCCACTACATCTGCCCAGGTGGGTAGGGGAAACGTTTCAAGGACACCCTCAAAGCCTCCTTGATAAAATGAAGCATCCCCTCCGACCCCTGGGAATCCCTGGCCAAAGACTGCCCTAAGTGGAGGAAGAGCATCCGGGAGGGCACTGAGCACCTCGAGTCTCGTCGCCGAGATCATGCAGAAAGCAAGCACAGGCAGCGGAAAGAGTGTGCGGCAAACCAGACTCACCACCTACCTTTTCTTTCAGTGACTGTCTGGGACCAGTACAAATCGGACGGTCTGCACCTGGGTAGGACCGGAACCGATGTCCTAGGCGGAGTGTTTGTTAGTGCTGTTGGGGAGGGTTTAAACTAAAATGGCAGGGGGATGGGAATCTATGCAGAGAGGCAGAGGGAAGTAAAAAGGGGGCAGAAGCAAAAGGTAGGAAGGAGAAAAGCAAGAGTGGAGGGCAAAGAAATCAAGGGCAAAAATCAAAAAGGGCCACATTACGACATAATTCTAAAAGGACAAAGAGTGTTAAAAAAAACAAGCCTGAAAGCTCTGAGTCTTAATGCGAGGAGCATTCGTAATAAGGTGGATGGCTGCGCAGAGAGCTGTTAACGGATATGATATAATTGGGATTACGGAGACATGGCTCCAGGGTAACCAAGGCTGGGAACTCAACATCCAGGGATATTCAATATTCAGGGAGGACAGACAGGAAGGAAAAGGAGGTGGGTAGCATTACTGGTTAAAGAGGAGATTAACGCAATCGTAAGGAAGGACATTAGTATGGATGATGTGGAATCTATATGGGTAGAGCTGTGAAACACCAAAGGGCAGAAAACATTAGTGGGAGTTGTGTGCAGACCACCAAACAGTAGTAGTGAGGTTGGGGATGGCATCAAACAGGAAATTAGGAACACATGCAATAAGGGTACAGCAGTTATCATGGGTGACTTTAATCTATATATTGATTGGGCTAACCAAACTGGTAGCAGTACTGTGGAGGTGGACTTCCTGGAGTGTATAAGGGATGGTTTTCTACACCAATATGTCGAGGAACCAACTCAACTAGAGAGCAGGCCATTCTAGACTGGGTCTTAGAACATAAGAACATAAGAATTAGGAACAGGAGTAGGCCAGCTAGCCCCTCGATCCTGCTCCGCCATTCAACAAGATCATGGCTGATCTGGCCGTGGACTCAGCTCCACTTACCCGCCCGCTCCCCGTAACCCTTAATTCCCTTATTGGTTAAAAATCTATCTATCTGTGATTTGAATACATTCAATGAGCTAGCCTCAACTGCTTCCTTGGGCAGAGAATTCCACAGATTCACAACCCTCTGGGAGAAGAAATTCCTTCTCAACTTGGTTTTAAATTGGCTCCCCCGTATTTTAAGGCTGTGCCCCCGAGTTCTAGTCTTCCCTACCAGTGGAAACAACCTCTCTGCCTCTATCTTGTCTATCCCTTTCATTATTTTAAATGTTTCTATAAGATCACCCCTCATCCTTCTGAACTCCAACGAGTAAAGACCCAGTCTACTCAATTTATCATCTTAAGGTAACCCCCTCATCTCCGGAATCAACTGAGTGAATTGTCTCTGTACCCTAACCCTAACCCTAACCCTCCAAAGCCAGTATATCCTTCCTTAAGTGAGGCGACCAAAACTGCACGCAGTACTCCAGGTGTGGCCTCACCAATACCCTATTCAGTTGCAGAAGGACCTCCCTGCTTTTGTACTCCATCCCTCTCGCAATGAAGGCCAACATTCCATTCGCCTTCCTGATTACCTGCTGCACCTGCAAACTAACTTTTTGGGATTCATGCACAAGGACCCCCAGGTCCCTCTGCACCACAGTATGTTGTAATTTCTCCCCATTCAAATAGTATTCCCTTTTTTTGTTTTTTTTCCCAAGGTGGATGACCTCACACTTTCCGACATTGTATTCCATCTGCCAAACCTTAGCCCATTCGCTTAACCTATCTAAATTTCTTTGCAGCCCCTCTCTGTCCTCTACACAACCCGCTTTTCCACTAATCTTTGTGTCATCTGCAAATTTTGTTACACTACACTCTGTCCCCTCTTCCAGGTCATCTATGTATATTGTAAACGGTTGTGGTCCCAGCACCGATCCCTGTGGCACACCACTAATCACCGATTTCCAACCCGAAAAGGACCCATTTATCCCGACTCTCTGCTTTCTGTTAGCGAGCCAATTCTCTATCCATGCTAATACATTTCCACTGACCCCACGTACCTTTATCTTCTGCAGTGACCTTTTGTGTGGCACCTTATCGAATGCCTTTTGAAAATCTAAATACACCACATCCATCGGTACACCTCTATCCACCATGCTCGTTATATCCTCAAAGAATTCCAGTAAATTAGTTAAACATGATTTCCCCTTCATGAATCCATGCTGCGTCTGCTTGATTGCACGATTCCTATCTAGATGTCCCGCTATTTCTTCCTTAATGATAGTTTCAAGCATTTTCCCCACTACAGATGTTAAACTAACCAGCCTATAGTTACCTGCCTTTTGTCTGCCCCCTTTTTTAAACAGAGGCGTTACATTAGCTGCTTTCCAATCTGCTGGTACCTCCCCAGAGTCCAGAGAATTTTGGTAGATTATAACGAATGCATCTGCTATAACTTCCACCATCTCTTTTAATACCCTGGGATGCATTTCATCAGGACCAGGGGACTTGTCTACCTTGAGTCCCATTAGCATGTCCAGCACTACCTCCCTAGTGATAGTGATTGTCTCCAGGTCCTCGCTTCTCACATTCCTGTGACCAGCAATTTCTGGCATGGTTTCTGTGTCTTCCACTGTGAAGACCGAAGCAAAATAATTGTTTAAGGTCTCAGCCATTTCCACATTTCCCATTATTAAATCCCCCTTCTCATCTTCTAAGGGACCAACATTTACTTTAGTCACTCTTTTTCGTTTTATATATCTGTAAAAGCTTTTACTATCCGTTTTTATGTTTTGCGCAAGTTTACCTTCATATTCTATCTTTCCTTTCTTTATTGCTTTTTCTTGTGTAACAAGAGAGGATTAATTAGCAATCTGATCGTGTGGGGTCCCTTGGGGAAGAGTGACCATATTATGGTAGAATTCTTCATTGAGATGGAGAATGACACAGTTAATTCAGAGACTAGGGTCCTGAACTTAAAGAAAGGAAACTTCGATGGTATGAGACGTGAATTGGCTAGGATAGACTGGAGAATGGATAGGCAATGGCAGACATTTAAAGATCACATGGATGAACTTCAACAATTGTATATCCCTGTCTGGCATAAAAATAAAACGGGGAAGGTGGCTCAACCGTGGCTAACAAGGGAAATTAAGGAAAGTGTTAAATCCAAGGAAGAGGCATATAAATTGGCCAGAAAAAGCAGCAAATCTGAGGACTGGGAAAGATTTAGAATTCAGCAGAGGAGGACAAAGGGTTTAATTAGGAGGGAGAAAATAGAGTATGAGAGTAAGCTTGCAGGGAACATAAAAACTGACTGCAAAAGCTTCTATAGAAATGTGAAGAGAAAAAGATTAGCGAAGACTAATGTTGGTCCCTTGCAGTCAGAATCAGGTGAATTCATAATGGAGAACAAGGAAATGGCAGACCAATTGAACAAATATTTTGGTTCTGTCTTCATTAAGGAAGACATGAATAACCTCCCAAAAATACTAGGGGACCGAGGGTCTAGCGAGAAGGAGGAACTGAGGGAAATCCTTATTAGTCAGGAAATGGTGTTAGGGAAATTGAAGGGACTGAAGGCCGATAAATCCCCAGGGCCTGATAGTCTGCATTTCAGAGTACTTAAGGAAGTGGCCCGAGAAATAGTAGATGCATTGGTGGTCATTTTCCAACATTCTATGGACTCTGGTTCAGTTCCTATGGATTGGAGGGTAGCTAATATAACCCCACTTTTTAAAAAAGGAGGGAGTGAGAAAACAGGGAATTATAGACCAGTCAGCCTGATATCGGTAGTGGGGAAAATGCTGGAATCAATTATTAAAGATATAATAGCAGCGCATTTGGAAAGCAGTGACAGGATCGGTCCAAGTTAGCATGGATTTATGAAAGGGAAATCATGCTTGACAAATCTAGAGTTTTTTGAGGATGTAACTAGTAGAGTGGATAAGAGAGAACCAGTGGATGTGGTGTATTTGGACTTTCAAAAGGCTTTTGACAAGGTCCCACACAAGAGATTAGTGTGCAAAATTAATGCACATGGTATTGGGGACAATGTATTGACCTGGATAGAGAACTGGTTGGCAGACAGGAAGCAAAGAGTGGGAATAAACGTGTCCTTTTCAGAATGGCAGGCAGTGACTAGTGGGATGCTGCAGGGTTCATTGCTGGGTCCCAGCTATTTACAATATAGATTAATCACGTAGATGAAGGAATTGAATGTAATATCTCCAAGTTTGCAGATGACACTAAGCTGGGTGGCAGTGCGAGCTGCGAGGAGGATGCTAAGAGGCTGCAGGGGGACTTGGACAGGTTAGGTGAATGGGCAAACACATGGCAGATGCAGTATAATGTGGATAAAGGTGAGGTTATCCACTTTGGTGGCAAAAACAGGAAGGCAGATTATGATCTGAATAGTGACAGATTAGTGAAAGGGGAGGTGCAACGAGACCTGGGTGTCATGGTACATCAGTCATTGAAGCAGGCATGCAGGTACAGCAGGCAGTGAAGAAAGCAAATGGCATGCTGGCCTTCATAGCGAGGGGATTTGAGTATAGGAACAGGGAGGTCTTGCTGCAGTTGTACAGGGCCTTGGTGAGACCACACCTGGAGTATTGTGCTCAGTTTTGGTCTCCTAATCTGAGGAAGGACGTTCTTGCTATTGAGGGAATGCAGCGAAGGTTCACCAGACTGATTCCCGGGATGGCAGGACTGACATATGAGGAAAGACTGGATCGGCCAGGCTTATACTCACTGGAATTTAGAAGAATGAGAGGGGATCTCATAGAAACTTATAAAATTCTGACGGGACTGGACAGGTTAGATGCAGGAAGAATGTTCCCGATGTTGGGGACATCCAGAACCAGGGGTCACAGTCTAATGATAAGAGGTAAGCCATTTAGGACCGAGATGAGGAGAAACTTTTTCACCCAGAGAATTGTGAACCTGTGGAATTCTCTGCCACAGAAAGTTGTTGAGTCCAGTTCGTTGGACATATTCAAAAGGGAGTTAGATGTGGCCCTTATGGCTAAAGAGATCAGAGGATATAGAGAGAAGGCAGAGGTGGTGTACTAAAATTGCATGATCAGCCATGATCATATTGAATGGTGGTGCAAGCTCGAAGGGCCGAATGACCTGCTCCTGCACCTATTTTCTATGTTTCTGTGACCGAGATTGTAATTTCCATATTGGACTGTACAGTCACCTGAGAACTGACTTTTAGAGTGGAAGCAAGTCTTCCTCGATTTCGAGGGACTATCGATGATGACCCTTTGTGTGATGTACTTTCTGACATCACCCCTGAATAACCTCGTTCGAATGTTAAGGTTAGGCCCCCTTGTACACTGTAAGATCTCTATGGTTTTAATGCCCTTACTATAATGGGACATGCAAACTCCACACTGTGGCCCCAAGTTTCCACATGATTTGCTCCTGATTTTTAGGAGCAACTGGTGTAGAACAGAGTATCTTAGAAATAGGAATTCTCGACATTTAGTTTGCTCCAGTTCTAGTCAGTTAGAACAGTTTCACTTTGGAACAGAATTTTCTTTTCAAAAGGCGGCGTGTCCGGCCACTTACGCCTGTTTTCAAAGTTTCGTGAGTGAAAACTTACTCCAAACTAACTTAGAATGGAGTAAGTGAAGATTTTTGTACGCTCGAAAAAACCTTGTCTACACTTTAGAAAATCAGGTGTAGGTTACAAATTAGGCGTAGGGAACGAGGTTGGGGGGAGGGGGGAAGGGAAGTCATTAAATTCTACAATCAATCCTTAGTTATACTTATACAAATATTATACAAATAAATCCAACCTGAATAAAAAATTTTAAGCAAAGAAAAGATTAAATAAACCATGTTCCTACCTGTGTGAAATAGCATCAGCCTTCGAGCTGCTGTGCTTCAGGCAGGCCTTTCATGTTGGAGACAGGCGTCAGTGTCTCGACGGCAGCGGCAGCAAGCTTCGAGCTGAGCTGTGCTTGAGGCAGGCCTTCATTCACTTCGTGACTGGCCGCGAAGAAGCAGCACCGGACGGACCCGAGGCCATTCGGCCATGAGATATCAGCGGCGTCAGTGGCTGGCCGGCAGCCGAAGAATCAACACCTGACACACGCAGCTCTTTATGGTGCTTGAGGCCATTCGGCCACGCTTTAGGGGCGGAGCCAGTGGCTCAACGGCAGCCGAAGATACAGCAGCAGCCTTCGAGCTGTGAGGGGGACTGAGGCCATTTGGCCAGGGACAGGGAGAGGCAGCCACATCGACAGTTTTATACTTAAATTTGCAGAATGGGTGCTGTATTCTCAACAACACGTATTATGCAATGGTTCGCCATCAATTCACTGCATAGGAGAGAATTGATTAGAGCTCACCGCACCAGGAACGTCGTAGCCCGTAGGTTGATGGGCAGGAGACCTTACCCACGTCGACAATATCGAACCAGGCGCTCGTACCTGGACATGAGCGAGGCTGATTGTGTGAAAAGGCTGCGTTTTCACAGAGAAGTTGTCGCTGAGATCTGTGATATGTTGAGAGCTGATTTGCAGCCCAGAAGCAGAAGGACAACTGCTCTGTCTGTTGAAGTGAAGGTAACAGCTGCACTTTCTTTCTATGCCTCGGGATCATTTCAGGCTGCAACTGGAGATGTGTGTGCCATCTCTCAACGTGCAATACATGCCTGCATTTACCAGGTCATGGCTGCACTTTATGCACGAAGGAATGACTTCATCAATTTCCCAATGACCGCTCAAGCGATCCATGAGAGGGCTGGGCTTCTTCAGGATTGCCGGCTTCCCAAAGGTACAGGGCTGCATTGATTGTACCCACATAGCCTTGCGAGCACCTGTGGAGGATTCTGAGCAGTACCGGAATAGGAAAGGTTTCCACCTATCAAAGTGCAGCTCCTGTGTGACGACAAGCAGCGCATCATGTCAGTCGAAGCGAGATACCCTGGCAGCACCCACGATGCTTTCATCCTACGCAACAGCGTTCTATCTGACATGTTCAGCAGCAGCCAGAAGGGCAGAGCTGGCTACTGGGAGACAAAGGGTACGGCCTGACCACCTGGCTCATGACGCCCCTACGCGTGACACGGACAGAAGCTGACCGTCAATACTACATGGCACACATTGCGACACGCAGCATCATTGAGAGGACCATTGGCATATTGAAACAGCGATTCCGATGCCTGGACCATTCCGGAGGACAGTTGCTATGCTCTCCTCAGATTGTCGGCCACTTCACTGTTGTGTGCTGCATGCTTCATAACTTAGCCATCATGAGGCAGCAGGAGCTGGTAGTGGAACCCGAAGATCGACGTGAGGGTCCAGTGCATGATGATAGTATTACGGAAGACCAGGATGTGGATGATAACGAGAATCAGGAAAGCATGCAAGTGCCTGATGCCGGAGCACGAGGTCGGAGGAGGGCCGTCCATCGCGCCCCTTTAACGATTGCTCGAGACTTGCGTCAGCAGCTCATCCGTTATCGCTTCAACTACTGATGCCTGAGGGCTCTGCGACCACTTTTGCATATGGACATGTTTATTCTTTGCAGTTGTTCCTACGTTGAGTTGTGTTAATGGAACATGAAACAGTTTTAATGAAAAAATATTTTATTGAAAAGTTAACGTCACTGTAATAAAATATTTGTTGTATCAAACTATACTTTTTAATATGACTCTTGAAGATCACTTAAAAACTTTAAGATCACTTATAAACTTGTAAAGTTACAAAAGTTACAAAACACTTTCTATGTGAAAAATTTTACACTCTAAGATCACTTACACTTCAAGATCACTTTTTAGATGCAAAATTAAATAATTTACAGAATGTGAGAGCATTTACACTGTAAGATCACTTGAAAACCCTGAGATCACTTATATGTTAAGTTACAAAACTTACAAAACAGTTTCATTGTGAAAAATCTTACACTCTGAAGAACACTTAAACTTCAGGATCACTTTTTAGGTGCAAAATTAAATAAGATACAAAAAAATGTGAGAGCATTTACACTATAAGATCACTTAAAAACCATAAGATCCCTTATAAGTTGTAAAGTTACAAAACTTACAAAACAATTTCAATTTGAAAAACGCTACTACAGCTACATCAAGAACAAGAACAAAAGCAGCAAAGAAAGGCTGCAACCATGTCTCATCATATCTCAGTGAATGTTCACTTCCTCATGGGGGTGTCATTTGATTGGCTGGGCTGTATGCCCTTATTGCAGCAGCTACCTCAACCAGGCCCTCCCTGATGGCCTGTGCCGTCATTTGCATGCCCTCCCTGACGGTCGATTGCACTCCCTCGGACATTCCCTCCCTAAGTTCCCGTGTCATTACTGCTATTTCTCCCGTCAGGACCGTCAACTCTTCACCCACTGCACTGACGCCACCGATGAGTGATCGGGTAAGCTCATTGGTCTCCATACCCAATGCCAAAACCTGAGCCGCATCTGTTGCACGCTGCATCTCAGGAGAGCGTGTCTCCAATCTCCTTCTCCTCTGCCTGGGTCTGCCTTGTGGCACCACTACACTGGGAGGCGCGGGCACGGACGGTGGGATGCTCGGTGTTGCAAGCGGCACCACTACACAGGGAGGCGCAGGCTGGGACTGTGGGACGCTCTGTGTTCCAGACGGCTGAACTGGAGGGAGAGGCTTGAGCTGGAATGGTGGGATGCTCTGTGTTGCAGACGGCAGAACTAGAGGGAGAGGCTCGGGCTGGAACGGTAGGACGCTCGGTGTTCCAGACGACAGCACTCGTGTGCGAGCCGTGGGCTGGGATGTTGGACGAATGGGTGTAAACTGCTCCATGATATCAGCAGCAACACTGGGACCCGAAGCGTCGGAATCAAAACCATAGTAGGTGGAACCAGAACCTATGCGAGAGGGAGGCGCAGGCTGGGACGGTAGTGCACTGACTGTAGAATGCTGCATTATACCAGCAGCACCACTGGGACCCACAACATCGGAAGCAAAACCATGGAAGGTGGAACCAAGACCTATGCTAGGGGTTGAAACTCTGATGCACCTTGATGGGGGCTCATAAACATTAAATTGGAAGCTCTCCCCTGCAGACATTTCAGTCATCACTGCCATCATCCAGTCTGGATCGTCCGCAGCTGGTTGTACTGGTTCTTGTTTTATATCCTCAGGATCCTCAGGGTTGGCAGCAGCAGCATCGTCATCATCATCATCATCATCCTCATGTTCTGCAAAATACATCAGAACAGTCAAATGTTTAACAGCAAGGGAGGGGGCCGGGTGGGTGGCATGAGTACTCTCACACATAGCAGGCCAGGCAGCAGGTTGATTTAAAGGGCCACGATGCATTTTCAGGACTTACCCTCTTCCTCGCGTGCGGGCCCAGCTTGTGCTGTACCGATTGCTTTTCTCCATGTACGACTCATCATAGCAGCTACCCTTTGTTCCAAGGGTGTCAGTGGATGCAGATTGGGCATGCCTCCTCCTGACCGAGTTGCTTCCCTTTTGTTGTGGGCCAATTTCTTCTGCAAAAAGTAAAATATAACTTTTTACAGAGTGTGTCAGTCTGCAAGGTGGGACATACAGATAGCCAGGTTACAATTACGATTAAATTCAAAATGGGAAATATTACTTACACTAACTACTTGACCAAGGTCGTGCCATTTCTTTTTACACTGGCTTCCAGATCTCCTGGTATGCACCACTGCGCAGTAATCTTCTGCAACTTGGTTCCAGCGTTTCTTCATTTCTTTTGGTGGCACTTTTATGCGACCTCTGTTGCTGGTATCTAGCTCCTGCCATCTCTGCTCAATTACGTTGACTAATATCTCCACTTCCTCATGCAAGAAATTCTTTGTTCTTGGTGGACGTTGATCCATTGCAAAGTTGAATTGGCACTCTTATTTCTCCAAACACACAGTCCTTAATTTGCATGCACCAATGCAGCACCGGTTCTGCAAGTTTAGCAGTGAAAAGCTGAACTCACTGATTTCAGCAGGTGATTTATTCAGCAGTGCTGCTAAAATCACTCCCTCACACATAGAAATATAAAAAAAAATTAAATTACAAGCCTTTGCAGGGGTCCAAGAAACAAATCTTCACTTTTTCTGCAGTCCTTTTAAAAAAAATGGCCGAGTGCCAATGTTTGTGTGAGACTGCGCGTGCGCACATGCTCCAACGCGCACGCGCAGGGATGCCGGCACCACGAAGGCTAATTTAAATTGTACCCGCCCCCTGCTACTTAGAAAATCGGCGCGAGTGTTAGGCTCTGCCCCCTGCTGCGAAGAGTGCGCCGCGCCAAGCAGACAGAGAGCTCCAAGGAGCTCGAGAATATCGGACTTTTTTTTAGGTGCAGTTTTCGGCGCGAAAAACAGGCGCCCAGCTCGGAGGTGCGGCGTTTTCGCCGCGGGACGAAACTTGGGGCCTGTATTCTAACTATGGCCTAACGATCTTTTGTATAAATTTTTCATTACATCTTTACTCTTGTACTCTGCTCACCTATTTTACAAAAAAGCTGAATTTCATTTTCCTATCTGGATTCATCAAGCTGTGCTCACACTTTCAGGGGATCATA
Organism: Pristiophorus japonicus; assembly: GCF_044704955.1. Lineage (NCBI taxonomy): Eukaryota > Metazoa > Chordata > Chondrichthyes > Pristiophoridae > Pristiophorus > Pristiophorus japonicus. The sequence continues at coordinate 210,354,829 of NC_091983.1, forward strand.
TATTTGAACTCCGAGATCTTTCTTTTTAACCACATCCTACAGTGTTTTGTGTATCCTCCCATTCCTTTTTATCCCAAAATGTATCCATGTTAGATGTAATCTGCGTATTCCAGTAAGCTGTCTGTAAGTGGACCCAGCACTGACCTTTGGAGTACACCATGCCCAATCTTTTCCCAGTCCAAGAAACACCCACTTTCTGCAACCCGACCAATTTTCTATCCATGCGGTTTCCTTTCATCTTATTCCAGCCTCTTGTGTAGCATCTTATCGAACGTTTTCTATTGCATTAACCATTAACTAACTAACTAGTTATTTCTTCAAAAAGAAATCTATTAATTTTATCAATTCCGACTTGTGTTTAACGAATCCATGCTGGCTGTTCTATGTATTTCTAAGTGCTTCCTAATTTTATCTCAAAATATGGATTGTATGAGTTTGCCCAAAGCTGACAGAGTAACTGGTCTATAATTAACCGTTTTTTTTTAAACAAGCATGTTGCATTTGATAAAACACAACCACCAGTTTTATTGCCTCAAAAATCTCTTGAAAACAAAATGCAATCCCTCCCTTTATACTGCACCTTTAAACGTTTATCTCATTGCTTTTTAACTATCAGCACCTTCGTGTACATTTGTTAAAATAAAAATGCAATTCTTTTGTTGCACGAAAGTATGAAGCTCAGTTGCTTGTATATCCCCAGCTAATGGGAGTCTCCCTTGGCTCAGTGGTAATACTCTCCCCTCTGAGTAGGAAGGTTCAGACCCCACTCCAGAGACCAGAGTACAGAGGCGGTTCATCAGGTACTACATTGTCTCAGCCAGAATTGACAGACTTACAATGACTGCAGAATGGTGTAGAATATTCCATGTGCAAAACTGCAACTGCAGCCTAAAGACCATTGGCAAATCTGGAATCTTTGAGGATTTTTTTTTACCCTTGTAAACTTCTTCTTGAGCTGACGGGGACAGCATTCCTGCTTAACAGTGTGCACGTTCAAAGACATTGCACATGCACAAAGAGCCCATTGCCATTAAGGATGAAAGCATTGCATTTTTATAGCGCCTTTCATGATCACCGGACATCCCAAAGCTCTTCAGAGCCAATTAAGTATTTTTTGATACTTATCTCAGTTGATTGAACATCTCCAGCTAATGGGTGTCACCTTGGATCAGTGATAACACTCTGTTGGTGGTACAGTGACTATTGTATTGTAGAAAACATGGCAGCTGATTTCCGCACAGCAAGCTGCCACAAAGAGCAATGTGATAATGACCAGATAATCCATGTTAGATGTTGATTGAGGGATAATATAGGCTAGGACAGTGGAGATAACTCCCCTGCTCTTCTTTTACATCCACCTGAGAGAGCAGATGGGGCTTCAGTTTAACGTCTCATCTGAAAGACGGCACCTCCAACAGTGCAGCACTCCCTCAATAGTGTACTGGAGTGTCAGACTAAATTTTGGTGCTTAAGTCTCTGGAGTGGGACCTGAACTCACAACCTTTTGACTCAGAGGTGATAGTGGTACCCACTGAGCCACAGGACACTGCCATGTTGACAAGCTGGCTTGATTCGGCATATAGGCGTGGAAATTCATATGCAGGTACAGTAGGCGGTTAAGAAAGCAAATGGCATGTTGGCCTTCATAGCGAAGGGATTTGAGTACAGGGGCAGGGAGGTGTTACTACAGTTGTACAGGGCCTTGGTGAGGCCACACCTGGAGTATTGTGTACAATTTTGGTCTCCTAACTTGAGGAAGGACATTCTTGCTATTGAGGGAGTGCAGCGAAGGTTCACCAGACTGATTCCCGGGATGGCGGGACTGACATATCAAGAAAGACTGGATCAACTGGGCTTGTATTCACTGGAGTTCAGAAGAATGAGAGGGGATCTCATCGAAACGTTTAAAATTCTGACGGGTTTAGACAGGTTAGATGCAGGAAGAATGTTCCCAATGTTGGGAAAGTCCAGAACCAGGGGTCACAGTCTAAGGATAAGGGGTAAACCATTTAGGACCGAGATGAGGAGAAACTTCTTCACCCAGAGAGTGGTGAACCTGTGGAATTCTCTACCACAGAAAGTTGTTGAGGCCAATTCACTAAATATATTCAAAAAGGAGTTAGATGTAGTCCTTACTACTCGGGGGATCAAGGGGTATGGCAAGAAATCAGGACTGGGGTACTGAAGTTGCATGTTCAGCCATGAACTCATTGAATGGCAGTGCAGGCTCAAAGGGCCGAATGGCCTACTCCTGCACCTATTTTCTATGTTTCTATGTCTACACCCATTTTCAGGCGTTACAGGCGGAGCGGTAAGTATAGCGCCTTGAAAATGTTTGTGCCTCCCACCAATAAATCTGGTTGAATCGGACCAAGAGCTGACAGAGACGCTAAATCAGCCGTTACACAACTGACTTGGTGGGCGGGGACACTAACGAAAATCCTTGTGTTAAATTCTGGAATCTATTGAGCATGCTGTGAAATCCAATTTGAAATCCCGCTGTCAGACTAGTAATGCACCCATTAAAGTTTTCAAATTCAGTTGTTAGCAAGCTGAACTGTCTGCCGCTGTAAACTTGGAGGTTCACTTACCATGCTCCGTGTAAACGTTGCACTGACTGTGACCTCCGAGGGAAGCGCTTCCTCATCTCTTTAAGTAGCCACCAGTTAACGACGGTGGAAGGCTGTACCGACTGTTTTTTTCAGATGTGATTAGTGTCGGGTGCTAAATGAGGCGGCCGGACCAAATTTAGCAACCAGGACTCTAGCGTGGTCATTGCACCGGACTGATGTCATGATCGAACTGATAGCCAGGCACTAGCGTTTCGCGCCTCAGCCCTCAACTGAATTTTCCGGTGGGGCGCTTAAAGCCAAGTTATTACGCTTGCATTAACGGCCCTTCTGGCCACTAATTGAGGCACGAGAGAATCAAATTTCCACCCCATAGTGTACATAGTAATTAACTAGGGAAGTTCTCCGAGATCCTGGCCAGTATCCATTCCTCATCCAATGCCATTAAATATGGATTATCTGATCATTTATCTCATTGCTGTTTGAGGGATTTAAATGTGTGTAAATTGCTTATATTACAACAGTAACTGCAATTCAAAAGCACTTCCCTCCCAGACTTCACTTCATCTTTTAAAAAATTGGTTAAAGTTACTTTTTGGTGCCACAACAGTGCAAATGTGATTTTAATTTCCATCAATAGACAATTGTATTTGCATTCAAATACTAAAACGTGGACAATGTTTATTTACAGTGTTAGTCTGCTGTTTAAATTTTTACAAATTTACATATGGTGGAACCTCCATTATTTATTTTCCAATGAACCAGAATTTTTTCAGGACAAAGCCTTGTGTGAGGCTTACAAAGAAAGAATGAACTTTCACCTTGCACGATCCAAAGCATTTTACAGCCAATTGAGTGAGCCAATGTTGATGTGCAGTCACTGTTGTAATGTGGGAAACGCAGCAGCCAATTCGTGCACAGCAAACTCCACCAACAGCGAAATGATAAATGATAATCTATTTTAATGCTGTTGGTTGAGGGATAAATATTGGCCGGGACACTGGGGAGAACTCCCATGCTGTTGTTCGAAATAGTGCGATCGGAGCTTTTATGAGGACAGATGGGGCCTCGGTTTAATGTCTCATTCAAAAGGTGGCATCTCTGACCGTGCAGCACTCGCACTGGAGTGTCTGTCTGGATTTTGTGCTCAAATCCCTGGAGTGCAGCCTCAGCCCGCAACTTTCTAACTCAAAGGTGAGATAGCTGACACACTTTGTGATCCACTTGCAAACATATTCTGATTTAAATTACTTTATTATCTCCTGCTTCAGATACCCTGGGCCATTTACCAGGTCTCAATCTGTGTCAGTCTTGAACCAGCCTCTGAGAGACCTCCATCTCAGCTCTTCGAGTGGAGGCCTTGGAGGCTACTGAAGACCTGCTTAGCCTCGCTAATGTCCTAGATTGAACCACAAGCCTACAGTCCACTGCCAATGAGTTAGAATCTCCACCACATCATGTGTAGGCTTGTTGAGGTTTTGTTCCTATCAACAGGACATTGTATCCCTTATAACCCACAACGAATGTGAGCAAAGAGCCTGTGGGACTATGCTCGGAGCTAGGAAAATACCAGGAGGTTTTGGTCCACTTCCCACAGGCCTACCTTCCCCTATCTGCTCCAACAACCGCGCCCCCCCCTCCCCCCAGCTGAAAGGATCCTATGATTAACCACTGAATGGACAGGCTCCCTGCCAACCCTCTCCACACAACATTTGCCTTCCACAGATACTAAGCACTAATGAATGTCTAATGAGCTGTTCCCCTTCCAATCCAGTGTAACTTAAGCTTAGTAAAACTAGCCTATATCCTACCCGCTCAAGTATTGAATAACTACAAGATTTTCAGTGTATGTATGTACAAGCACTGAGCAATGTGCACTGTAGCAGATATTCTATCGGAACATAAGATGGGAAACTATAATGCACTTTATTAAATTAAACACTTAACTTAATAAACTAATTAATATAACTATAAATAATCGTTGAATAAAGATTTTCACTAATTAAATGAATAAAATAAGGTTAGACTAAGATATGGCAGAACAGGTTGTGTGTCTGGACTGCAGTATGTGGGAGTTTGTGGACAGCGAGACTTTCCCAAGTGAACACGTCTGCAGGAGATGTCTCCGCCTCGAATCTCTCCGGCTCAGAGTCATTGGGCCCAAGTTTCCACACGATAAAAAACAGGCGCCCCTCCGAGCTGGGCGCCCATTTTTCGTGCCTAAAACGGCGCCTAAAAAAAAACGCGCTATTCTCAAGCGCCCTGCAGCTCCTTGTCTGCCTGGCGCGGCGCCCAGGGGGGCGGAACCTACACTCGCGCCAATTTTGTAAGTGGGAGGGGGCGGGTACTATTTAAATTAGTTTTTTTCCTGCCGGCAACGCTGCGCGTGCGCGTTGAAGCGTTCGCGCAGTGTGAAGGAAACATTGGCACTCGGCCATTTTTGTAGTTCTTTGTAGCTGTTTAATTTTTGAACATTTTTTTAATAAAAGCACATTGCCCTTCCATGATCAGCACTGAGGCATCTTGCAGCAGAGAGAAGGTGCAGGAAGCCTCAAAGTTGAGGCAGCCGTTTCCCTCCCCACCCCCGCCGGCCGTCGGGAACGAACGGAACGGCCCCCCCCCCCCGCGGGAACGAACGGAACGGCTCCCCCCCCCACCTCCCCCCCCCGCGGGAACGAACGGAACGGGCCCCCCCCCCCCCGCGGGAACGAACGGAACGGCTCCCCCCCCACCCAGCGGGAACGAACGGAACGGCCCCCCCCCCCCGCGGGAACGAACGGAACGGCCCCCCCCCCTCCACTCCCCGCGGGAACGAACGGAACGGCTCCCCCCCCTCCGCGGGAACGAACGGAACGGCCCCCCCCCCTCCACTCCCCGCGGGAACGAACGGAACGGCCCCCCCCCCCACGGGAACGAACGGAACGGCTCCCCCCCCCCCCGCGGGAACGAACGGAACGGCTCCACTCCCCGCGGGAACGAACGGAACGGCTCCCCCCCCCCGCGGGAACGAACGGAACGGCCCCCCCCCCCCGCGGGAACGAACGGAACGGCTCCCCCCCCCGCGGGAACGAACGGAACGGCTCCCCCCCCCCGCGGGAACGAACGGAACGGCCCCCCCCCCCCGCGGGAACGAACGGAACGCCTCCCCCCCCCCCCCTCCACTCCCCGCGGGAACGAACGGAACGGCCCCCCCCCCCCGCGGGAACGAACGGAACGGCCCCCCCCCCCCGCGGGAACGAACGGAACGGCTCCCCCCCCCCGCGGGAACGAACGGAACGGCCCCCCCCCCCCGCGGGAACGAACGGAACGGCTCCACTCCCCGCGGGAACGAACGGAACGGCTCCCCCCCCCCGCGGGAACGAACGGAACGGCCCCCCCCCCCCGCGGGAACGAACGGAACGCCTCCCCCCCCCCCCCTCCACTCCCCGCGGGAACGAACGGAACGGCCCCCCCCCCCCGCGGGAACGAACGGAACGGCCCCCCCCCCCCGCGGGAACGAACGGAACGGCTCCCCCCCCCCGCGGGAACGAACGGAACGGCCCCCCCCCCCCGCGGGAACGAACGGAACGGCTCCACTCCCCGCGGGAACGAACGGAACGGCCCCCCCCCCCCGCGGGAACGAACGGAACGGCTCCACTCCCCGCGGGAACGAACGGAACGGCTCCCCCCCCCCGCGGGAACGAACGGAACGCCTCCCCCCCCCTCCACTCCCCGCGGGAACGAACGGAACGGCCCCCCCCCCCCCGCGGGAACGAACGGAACGCCTCCCCCCCCCCCCCTCCACTCCCCGCGGGAACGAACGGAACGCCTCCCCCCCCCCCCCTCCACTCCCCGCGGGAACGAACGGAACGCCTCCCCCCCCCCCCCTCCACTCCCCGCGGGAACGAACGGAACGGCCCCCCCCCCCCGCGGGAACGAACGGAACGGCCCCCCCCCCCCGCGGGAACGAACGGAACGGCTCCACTCCCCGCGGGAACGAACGGAACGGCTCCCCCCCCCCGCGGGAACGAACGGAACGGCCCCCCCCCCCCCGCGGGAACGAACGGAACGGCTCCCCCCCCCCGCGGGAACGAACGGAACGGCCCCCCCCCCCCCGCGGGAACGAACGGAACGGCTCCCCCCCCCCCGCGGGAACGAACGGAACGCCTCCCCCCCCCCCCCTCCACTCCCCGCGGGAACGAACGGAACGGCCCCCCCCCCCCCCGCGGGAACGAACGGAACGCCTCCCTCCCCCCCCCCCCCCCCCCGCGGGAACGAACGGAACGGCCCCCCCCCCCCCCGCGGGAACGAACGGAACGGCTCCCCCCCACCTCCCCCCCCCCTGTGGGAACAAACGGAACAGCTCCCCCCCCCTCCACTCCCCGCGGGAACGAACGGAACGGCCCCCCCCCCCCCCTGTGGGAACGAACGGAACGGCTCCCCCCCCCCCTGTGGGAACGAACGGAACGGCTCCCCCCCCCCCTGTGGGAACAAACGATGGCTGAAGCACTTTCACACAGGTAGGAAGATGGTTTATTTAATCTTTTCTTTGCCTATAAATGTTTATTCAGGTTGGATTTATTTGTATAATATTTGTATAAGTATAAATAAGGATTTATTATAGAATTTAATGACTTCCCTCCCCCCCCCGCCTCCCCCCCCACCTCGTTCTGGACGCCTAATTTGTAACCTGCGGCTGATTTTTTAATGTGTAGACAAGGTTTTTTCAGTTCTACAAAAATCTTCACTTGCTCCATTCTAAGTTAGTTTGGAGTACGTTTTCACTGTGGAAACTTTCAAATCAGGCGTCAGTGGCCGGACACGCCCCCTTTTGAAGAAAAAATTCTGTTCCAAAGTAGAACTGTTCTAACTGACTAGAACTGCAGAAAAAAAATGTGGAGAATTGCGATTTCTAAGATAGTCCGTTCTCCACCAGTTGCTCCTAAAAATCAGGCGCAAATCATGTGGAAACTTGGGTCCATTGAGCTGGAGCGTGAGTTGGAGATACTCCGACACATAAGGGAGGGGGAGGAGTATCTGGACAGTTTGCTCTAGACTTAAGTCACACCTCGTAGAGAGTTGCCGATTCAGAACGGGCTTGGCATGACCGATAGTGTGCAGAGTAAGGGAACCGGACTTGACTTAGTTTTTTTTTGTTTTTGACTGGTTTAATGTAAACCGAAGCATCACTACTCTATCATTGGATACACTTTATTCCTTTTTTAACTGTAATGCTTCTGTGTTGTGTTTGGTTTTGTTTTTTTTTAACGGAGAACTCCGTGATACAGTTGCACAGCACCTCGGGTCAACTGGACTCTGCTGAGGACTTCCGTTCCAGTGAATGTAGCAGAAACCTGTCTGGAAAATTTGCTGACAGTGAGAAAGGGAACGAGGATCCTCAGAAACTGATCCTATTCAACAGTTACAATGTACTTGCTATCTGTGAGGATAGGAGCTAAATTAAAGAACAGGGTCTCAAGCGTTATAATCTCTGGACTATTATCGGAGCCAAATGCAAATTGTGGTAGGGATAGCTGATTAGGGAAGTGAACACATGGCTAAAGGAATGATGTGGGAAAGAGGGATTCCATTTCATGGGACACTGACACCAGTATTGGGACAGGAAGGAACTGTACTGTTGGGACCAGAGTCCTGGCGGAAAGGATTAATAAGGCGGTCACAAGGACTTTAAACTAGTAAATGGGGAGTGAGGGGTGGGAGGGGGGGGCTCAGATGGAAATTGTAGTACAAATAGTAATTCAAAAACAAACAAAAGGGAAGTGAATAGAGTAACCATCAGAAATCGTGCTTTAGGCACTACATGTAGAGGGAAAACTAAAAGATGTAGAATGATTCTACCAGGTGAGAGAACAACGTAGAGCTGAAGGACAGGTTAGGGTGTGTAGCACAAATAAGTGTTTTTTATGCAAATGCACAGAGTATAAGGAATGAATTGAATGAAATGCAGGTGCAAATTCAAATCGGAGGATATGACATGGTAGCCATTACTGAGACATGGCAGCAAACCGATCAGGACTGGGAACTAAATATACCAGGTTATAAGATCTACTGGAAAGAGAGGGAATATGGCAGAGGAGGAGAAGTATCCTTAGTGATTAAGGATGAAATCACTTCAATGATGAGAGGATATAACGAGAGGTAAACAGGCAGTTTATGGATTGACTTAAGAAATAGGAAATAATTTAAGACTGTAGTGGGACTTGTTTATAGGCCCACTGGTAGCAACTATGAAGTGCTAGATTGTATAAATGCAGAGATTAGACAAGCATGTAGTAAAGGCAGAGTGGTTTTAATGGGGGATTTTAACTTTCCTTTAGATTGGGATAAGCAGACTAGCCTGTCAGAGAGGTAGTGAATTTCTTCAGTGCATCCGGGATAGTTTTCCACAACAATATGTCCAAGAGGTAACAAGGGAGCAAGCCTTTTGAGATTTGGTAATGAGCAATGAGCCAAATTTAGTTAGCAGCCTAAATGTGCGTAAACATTTATCCAATAGTGATCACAACATGACCGGGTTCAACGTAGCATTTGAAAGGGAGAAATGCGAAACAGCTACTAAGATTTTAGAATTGGTAAGGCAGACATCAACAGGATGAGACAGAGACTGCCCACGGTAAACTGGGCAAATCTGTTAATGGATAAAACCACAGAAGATCAGAGAGAGATGTTCAAAAAAAATGTTGTGTGATACCGGACCAGTTTATATACCTGAAGGGCAAGAGATCTACATGACAAAAAAAACAGCCATGGACGACTAAAGAGATAAAACTAAAAGAAAAACGGGCTGAAATTGCCCCTTTCTGAAAGGCCCATTAGCGCCTCCAGGAGACGCTAATGGGGTGATAAAGTCTTTTTGCCGGGGGCTGGCGACGGAAGCGGCCCATTGGGGAAGAGTGACCATAATATGGTGGAATTCTGCATTAGGATGGAGAATGAAACAGTTAATTCAGAGACCATGGTCCAGAACTTAAAGAAGGGTAACTTTGAAGGTATGAGGCATGAATTGGCTAAGATAGATTGGCTAATGATACTTAAGGGGTTGACTGTGGATGGGCAATGGCAGACATTTAGAGACCGCATGGATGAATTACAACAATTGTACATTCCTGTCTGGCGTAAAAATAAAAAAGGGAAGGTGGCTCAACCGTGGCTATCTAGGGAAATCAGGGATAGTATTAAAGCCAAGGAAATGGCATACAAATTGGCCAGAAATAGCAGTGAACCTGGGGACTGGGAGAAATTTAGAACTCAGCAGAGGAGGACAAAGGGTTTGATTAGGGCAGGGAAAATGGAGTACGAGAAGAAGCTTGCAGGGAACATTAAGGCGGATTGCAAAAGTTTCTATAGGTATGTAAAGAGAAAAAGGTTAGTAAAGACAAACGTAGGTCCCCTGCAGTCAGAATCAGGGGAAGTCATAACGGGGAACAAAGAAATGGCAGACCAATTGAACAAGTACTTTGGTTCAGTATTCACTAAGGAGGTCACAAACAACCTTCCGGATATAAAAGTGGTCAGAGGGTCTATTAAGGAGGAGGAACTGAGGGAAATCTTTATTAGTCGGGAAATTGTGTTGGGGAAATTGATGGGATTGAAGGCCGATAAATCCCCAGGGCCTGATGGACTGCATCCCAGAGTACTTAAGGAGGTGGCCTTGGAAATAGCGGATGCATTGACAGTCATTTTCCAACATTCCATTGACTCTGGATCAGTTCCTATCGAGTGGAGGGTAGCCAATGTAACCCCACTTTTTAAAAAAGGAGGGAGAGAGAAAGCAGGGAATTATAGACCGGTCAGCCTGACCTCAGTAGTGGGTAAAATGATGGAATCAATTATTAAGGATGTCATAGCAGCGCATTTGGAAAATGGTGACATGATAGGTCCAAGTCAGCATGGATCTGTGAAAGGGAGATCATGCTTGACAAATCTTCTGGAATTTTTTGAGAATGTTTCCAATAAAGTGGACAAAGGAGTACCAGTTGATGTGGTATATTTGGACTTTCAGAAGGCTTTCGACAAGGTCCCACACAGGAGATTAATGTGCAAAGTTAAAGCACATGGGATTGGGGGTAGTGTGCTGACGTGGATTGAGAACTGGTTGTCAGACAGGAAGCAAAGAGTAGGAGTAAATGGGTACTTTTCGGAATGGCAGGCAGTGACTAGTGGGGTACCGCAGGGTTCTGTGCTGGGGCCCCAGCTGTTTACATTGTACATTAATGATTTAGACGAGGGGATTAAATGTAGTATCTCCAAATTTGCGGATGACACTAAGTTGGGTGGCAGTGTGAGCTGCGAGGAGGATGCTATGAGGCTACAGAGTGACTTGGATAGGTTAGGTGAGTGGGCAAATGCGTGGCAGATGAAGTATAATGTGGATAAATGTGAGGTTATCCACTTTGGTGGTAAAAACAGAGAGACAGACTATTATCTGAATGGTGACAGATTAGGAAAAGGGAAGGTGCAACGAGACCTGGGTGTCATGGTACATCAGTCATTGAAGGTTGGCATGCAGGTACAGCAGGCGGTTAAGAAAGCAAATGGCATGTTGGCCTTCATAGCGAGGGGATTTGAGTACAGGGGCAGGGAGGTGTTGCTACAGTTGTACAGGGCCTTGGTGAGGCCACACCTGGAGTATTGTGTACAGTTTTGGTCTCCTAACTTGAGGAAGGACATTCTTGCTATTGAGGGAGTGCAGCGAAGATTCACCAGACTGATTCCCGGGATGGTGGGACTGACCTATCAAGAAAGACTGGATCAACTGGGCTTGTATTCACTGGAGTTCAGAAGAGTGAGAGGGGACCTCATAGAAACGTTTAAAATTCTGACGGGTTTGGACAGGTTGGATGCAGGAAGAATGTTCCCAATGTTGGGGAAGTCCAGAACCAGGGGTCACAGTCTAAGGATAAGGGGTAAGCCATTTAGGACCGAGATAAGGAGAAACTTCTTCACCCAGAGAGTGGTGAACCTGTGGAATTCTCTACCACAGGAAGTAGTTGAGGCCAATTCACTAAATATATTCAAAAGGGAGTTAGATGAAGTCCTTACTACTCGGGGGATCAAGGGGTATGGCGTGAAAGCAGGAAGTGGGTACTGAAGTTTCATGTTCAGCCATGAACTCATTGAATGGCGGTGCAGGCTAGAAGGGCTGAATGGCCTGCTCCTGCACCTATTTTCTATGTTTCTATTGGATTGCACCCGGGATGGCGGTGGTGCAAATGGCCTTGTGCCGCGCCCGGTAGCTTTCGCCCCAGGCAGCGATAACATCATTGCTGTGCGTGCTGACCCCCTTGCGCAGGAACGAGGTTAAAGGGGAGGGCCTTGCGCCACGGCCCACATTTTCTTTTTTGTCGGCCAAGTTTGGAGTCAGCACGACAATGGCGGCCACTGGTTCGGCCAGGACGGCAACAGGCAGCCTCGGCAGACCCCCTCTTGGGTTCCGTCGATCCCTCCGTGGTGGCCCAGTGGGTGCCACGGAAGCGGCTGCAGAGATGTCAGTGGACCTCCCCTTTAAGAGAAGACCCCAATTCCGTGCCATTTAGGTTCCGCTTTCAGTGGATAATAAAACTTTAATTCATTCAAATTGTGCGCCCCAACTGGGGCGGAGGACAATTTCGCACCTAAAGCATTAAAAAAAATGCAAAAAATAGCGCAGATCCTGGTGAATGGGAAAGATAAAAGAACAGCAAAGGTTCACAAAACAGATAGTAAGAGTGACAAAAAGAGAGTATAAAAAAAACTTGCAAAAGATATCAAAATCAATACGAAGAATTTTTACAGTTACATTAGGAAAAAGAGGGTGGTCAGGAGCAATATTGGCCCCTTAAAAACTGAAAGTGGTGATGTCAGTAACAATGGGGAAATGGTGGACATGTTGAATCGTTACTTTGTGTCAGTATTTATGGTAGAAGAAGAGGATAGCATGCCAGAAACCCCAAAGGAACTAATATTGAATCGGGGACAGGGACTCAAAAAAATTTAACGCAAGTAAAATAATGGTAATGAAGAACATAATGGCACCAAAGAGTGACAAATCTCCAGGGCCAGATGACTTCTATCCAAGGATTTTAAAGGAAGTAGGTGAGCACATTTTAGATGTCCTAACTATACTATTCTAAAGTTCTCTCGATTCAGGAACCGTTCCTTTAGATTGGATAATTGCGCATGACACTCCGCTTTTTAAGAATGGCAAGAGAGGGAAACCAGGGAATTATAGACCAGTTAGCCTAATACCTGTGGTTGGGAAATTACTAGAGTCTATAATTAAGGATAGGGTGACTGAACACCTCAAAAATTTTCGGTTGATCAGATAGAGCTAGCACAAATTTGTGAAAGGTAGATCATGCCTGACAAACCTGAATGAATTTTTTGAAGAGATGATTACAGTGGTGGACTGGGTAATGTATTATATAGACTTTCAGAAGGCATTTAATAAAGTCCCACTTAAGAGATTGTTATTTAAGGTAGAAGCCCATGGAATTGAGGGCAAAATATTGACTTAGTTAGGAAATTGGCAGAAGACAGGCTGTAGGGATAATGGGTAGGTGCTCAAATTGGCAGGATGTGACTAGTAGTGTCCCGCAGGGATCTGTGATGTGGCCTCAACTATTCACAGTATTTATTGATGACTTAGATGATGGCCTAGGAAGTCATATATCCAAATTTGCAGTTGACATTAAGCTAGGCAGCATTATAGGCAGTATGAAAACATAAAATTACAAAGGGATATTGATAGATTAAGCAAATGGGCAAAACTGTGGCAAATGAATTTCAATGTAAACAAAAGTGAGGTCATTCATTTTGAACCTCAAGAACAGGGTACTTTCTAAATGGTGAAAAGCTAAAAACAGACACGTCCAAAGACACTTGGAGCTTCATGTACATAGATCATTAAAATGTCATGAACAGGTACAGAAAATAATGAAAAAGCCGAATGAAATGCTGGCCTTTATATCTAGAGGGTAGAGGTTATGCTGCAGCTATACAAAGCCCTGGTTAGACCACACCTGGAGTACTGTGAGCAGTTCTGGGCACCACACCTGAGGAGAGATATATTTTGCCTTCCACTGGGCTCAAGTTTCGGCTCGAGTTGCTCCTATTTTTTTTGAGCAACTAGTTTAGTATGGAGTATCTTAAAAATCGCAATTCCCAGCATTTAGTTTGCTCCAGTTCTAGTGAGTTAGAATAGTTTCATTTTACTACAGTTTTTTTTCTCAAAAGGGGGTGTTACCAGCCACTTACGCCTGTTTTGCAAGTTTAGGCAGCGAAAAGTTACTCCAAACTAACTTCGAACGGAGTAAGTGTCGATTTTTGTACGGTCAGAAAAATCTTGTCTACACTTTATGGGCCCAAGTTTCGAGCTGCGCCTAGAACGGCGCAGTCCCGACCTGGACGCCCGTTTTTCGCGCCACAAAGTGCGCCTAAAAAAAACCTTCCAGATTCTCCAGCTCCCTGCAGGTCATTTGCAGCTCAGCTTCCCCCCCATCTCCTTTCCCCCCCCATCTCCTTTCCCCCCCCCATCTCCTTTCCCCCCCCATCTCCTTTCCCCCCATCTCCTTCCCCCCCCCATCTCCTTTCCCCCCCATCTCCTTTCCCCCCCATCTCCTTTCCCCCCCCATCTCCTTTTCCCCCATCTCCTTTCCCCCCCATCTCCTTTCCCCCCATCTCCTTTCCTCCCATCTCCTTCCTCCCCCATCTCCTTTCTCCTCCCCTCTCCTTTCCCACCCCCTCTCCTTTCCCCCCCCTTTTTCTTTCCCCCTTTTCCTCCTCCCCCCTGCCCCCTTCTCCTCCTCCCACCCTTCCCCTTCCCCCTTCTCCTCCTCACCCCTTTCCCTTCCCCCTTCTCCTCCTCCCCCCTCCCCTTCTCCCCCATCCCTCCCCCTTCCCTCCCTCTACCCCCTCTCTCCCTCTACCCCCTCCTCCCCCTCCCCTCGCTGTCAGAAACACAGACACTGACAGACAGAGAATGAGAGACACACAGACAGACAGAGATAGAGACACTGACAGAGACACACTGGGGAGGGGGGGCATCCCAGCACGCTGTTGGAGAGCTCCCGGTGCTGCAGTCGGTAAGTAGAAAATGTTTTATTTATTGATTTAAAAAATAAATTATTTCTTATTAATTTTTTTTGATTGATTTATTGGTTGATTTATTGATGTATTTATCATTTATTATTGATGATGGCTCTTTATTTGTAAAACTGAAGTGTTTAATGCTTGTAAACTTCCCTTTGAACCCCCCCCATTCCCTACGCCTGATTTTCTAAAGTGTAGACAAGGTTTTTTCGAGCGTACAAAAATCTTCACTTACTCCATTCTAAGTTAGTTTGGAGTAAGTTTTCACTGACAAAACTTTGAAAACAGGCGTAAGTGGCCAGACACGTCCCGTTTTGAAAAAAAAATTCTGTTCCAAAGTGAAACTGTTCTAACTGACTAGAACTGGAGCAAACTAAATGGCGAGAATTCTGATTTCTAAGATACTCCGTTCTACACCAGTTGCTCCTAAAAATCAGGAGCAAATCATGGCGCAACTTGGGGCCTATAAATTAGGCAGATAGCGAGAGATGAGTGGGGGAAGGGAAATTAGGGGATTTTACAAAGCATTAAACACTTCACTTTTACCAATAAAGAGCCATCATCAATAATAAATGATAAATAAATCAATAAATCAACCAATAAATCAATCAATTAAAAAATTAAAAATAAAAAAAATAATAAAAAAATCAATAAAAATAAAAATTTAAAGTTTCTACCGCCGAAGAGGTAAGGGCAGTCAGGCCACTCGGCCCAGGATAGGGGCAACATTCCTTCAGCCAGGGATGAGGTCTTTGCCCGGATTCAGGATGCGCTGGGAGGGCCAGGAGCTACTGCTCACGCACGCAGCTGCCGGCACTCGCTTTGGTGCAGGGCTGTAGCTCCGCCTCCAGCAGCTCCTGCTGCGCTGCGCCGAGCTGGAAACGGCCTAACATATATCTGAGAATCGCGAGTTAAGTATTCGACACAATTCCTGTTCCACAAATTAGGCGGGCCTCTCTGATGTGCGCCGCTCTAGCGTGGGTCCGAAACTTGAGCCCATAATTTCCAGGACTTGGGCACAGTCTAAAAAGTAGAGCTAGACATTTCAGGAGTGAAATTAGGTAACACATCTACACACAAAGGGTGTTAGAAGTTTGGAACTCTCTTCCACAAATGGCAATTGATGCTAGATCCATTGTTAATTTTAAATCGGCGATTGATAGCTTTTTGATAACCAAAGGTATCAAGGGATATAGGCCGAAAGGCAGGTATATGGAGTTAGGTCGCAGGTCAGCCACGATCTCATTGAATGGCTCGAGGGGCTGAATGGCCTACTTCTGTTCCTATGTTCCTATAAGAACAGGAGTGTAGTCCCTGTTTCTCCATCACTATTCCCTGGGAATACAATGCTAGTTTGAGTAATCTCTGATCGTAATTTAATGCAGGCCGGAATTTTGAGGGAGGTCAGCGGGCGCGATCGGAAGCGGGTCGGGTGGGAAATTTGTTTTATTTCACAGCGGGTCAAAACGCCGCTGTGACTCACCGCTACACGCCTTACCCAATGTCGGGTCTGTCAGCGCTGAGCAGACTCAACACGCAGCGGTGGGGAACCCAAATCAGGCCATTAGTGGCTTGTTTAGAACCACGTAAGAATTAATTTCAGCTTACTTTTGCATTTGACAGCTCGCCCACGGAGTCCACGCTGGTTGTGGACCACGTCTGTCAAGCTGAGACAGGAGTTCAGTGGCCATTGCTCTAGCTGAGCTGATTCCTTGACAGCTTCAAATGTAAAATAAAAGCTCCCACCTTAGAGATATCTTCTCTCTTCCTCACTGTATTTCCACAACAGATTCAGAATGTTGCAAGTCTTCACACAAGTCTCCATCCAGTCTGACCTCATTCCCTCTCTCACCATTGACAGATCGCTTCTGTCATCTCTACTTCACCTGCCATTTATTCCATCAGTATGAGTGCACTTTATACTCCCTCACCTTAGAATTCCACCGCAATCAGCCCCAACACCAACATCACCAGGCACACCAGCAACACCAACAACAACACCAACCTTCTCCGCAATCACCTGATGCTGCTCAGGACAGAGGACATCAGCACCTGACCAAATTGCTGCCTGGAACACGAGGGATGGCCTGACCTTGGCCTGATTTATTTCACTTGACGCTGTACATGATGCGCCAGGCTAGCACCACCCCGCCCCAAACCAACACCATAAAGCATTCCTACAATGCCCAAGCCATTCCTTTCACACTCCTGACCATTAAGGGGGGATGGGGATGGGAGGTGGGGGGTCGGCAGGGGATACCATTGTCTCTCACCATTCACTGCAACTCACTAAGCCACTTCCAAAGGTGCACACGAATCTGTCCAAGAACACACAGTATTAAAAAGAAAGGTTTCAATGTTTGACACCACATTAACAGAAACTTTACATGAACATTGCATCAAATGCCCAAGTGTGGTGTTAGTTGGTATGATTGCACTACGATGAGAGTGAGTGTGAGGGGTGGCTAATGAGATGCGATGTGATAATATAGATAGAGAGGGATAGGTGGAGGTGCACAGGAAGGTGTGAGTAAGGATGTGCAGGAATAGGGTAGGGAAGGCAGAGTGATGGGGACATAGAAACATAAAAAATAGGTGCAGGAGTAGGCCATTCGGCCCTTCGAGCCTGCACCACCATTCAATAAGATCATGGCTGATCATTTGCCTCATTACCCCTTTCCTGCTTTCTCTCCATACCCCTTGATCTCTTTAGCTGTAAGGACCATATCTAACTCCCTTTTGAATATAGAAACATAGAAACACAGAAAATAGGTGCAGGAGCAGGTCATTCAGCCCTTCTAGCCTGCACCGCCATTCAATGAGTTCATGGCTGAACATGAAACTTCAGTACCCGCTTCCTGCTTTCTCGCCATAACCCTTGATCCCCCGAGTAGTAAGGACTTCATCTAACTCCCTTTTGAATATATTTAGTGAATTGGCCTCAACTACTTTCTGTGGTAGAGAATTCCACAGGTTCACCACTCTCTGGGTGAAGAAGTTTCTCCTCATCTCGGTCCGAAATAGCTGACCCCTTATCCTCAGACTGTGACCCCTGGTTCTGGACTTCCCCAACATTGGGAACATTCTTCCTGCATCTAACCTGTCTAAACCCGTCAGAATTTTAAACGTTTCCATGAGGTCCCCTCTCATTCTTCTGAACTCCAGTGAATATAAGCCCAGTTGATCCAGTCTTTCTTGATAGGTCAGTCTCGCCATCCCGGAAATCAGTCTGGTGAATCTTCGCTGCACTCCCTCAATAGCAAGAATGTCCTTCCTCAAGTTAGGAGACCAAAATTGTACACAATACTCCAGGTGTGGCCTCACCAAGGCCCTGTACAACTGTAGCAACACCTCCCTGCCCCTGAATTCAAATCCCCTCGCTATGAAGGCCAACATGCCATTTGCTTTCTTAACCGCCTGCTGTACCTGCATGCTAACCTTCAATGACTGATGTACCATGACACCCAGGTCTCGTTGCACCTTCTCTTTTCCTAATCTGTCACCATTCAGATAATAGTCTGTCTCTCTGTTTTTACCACCAAAGTGGATAACCTCACATTTATCCACATTATACTTCATCTGCCATGCATTTGCCCACTCACCTAACCTATCCAAGTCACTCTGCAGCCTAATAGCATCCTCCTCGCAGCTCACATTGCCACCCAACTTAGTGTCATCCGCAAATTTGGAGATACTACATTTAATCCCCTCGTCTAAATCATTAATGTACAATGTAAACAGCTGGGGCCCCTGCACAGAACCTTGCGGCACCCCACTAGTCACTGCCTGCCATTCTGAAAAGTACCCGTTTACTCCTACTCTTTGCTTCCTGTCTGACAACCAGTTCTCAATCCACATCAGCACACTACCCCCAATCCCATGTGCTTTAACTTTGCACATTAATCTCTTGTGTGGGACCTTGTCGAAAGTCTTCTGAAAGTCCAAATATACCACATCAACTGGTTCTCCTTTGTCCACTTTACTGGAAACATCCTCAAAAAATTCCAGAAGATTTGTCAAGCATGATTTCCCTTTCACAAATCCATGCTGACTTGGACCTATCATGTCACAATTTTCCAGATGCACTGCTATGACATCCTTAATAATTGATTCCATCATTTTACCCACTACTGAGGTCAGGCTGACCGGTCTATAATTCCCTGTTTTCTCTCTCCCTCCTATTTTAAAAAGTGGGGTTACATTGGCTACCCTCCACTCCATAGGAACTGATCCAGAGTCAATGGAATGTTGGAAAATGACTGTCAATGCATCCGCTATTTCCAAGGCCACCTCCTTAAGTACTCTGGGATGCAGTCCTTCAGGCCCTGGGGATTTATCGGCCTTCAATCCCATCAATTTCCCCAACACAATTTCCCGACTAATAAAGATTTCCCTCAGTTCCCCCTCCTTACTAGACCCTCTGACCCCTTTTATATCCGGAAGGTTGTTTGTATCCTCCTTAGTGAATATCGAATCAAAGTACTTGTTCAATTGGTCTGCCATTTCTTTGTTCCCCGTTATGACTTCCCCTGATTCTGACTGCAGGGGACCTACGTTTGTCTTTACTAACCTTTTTCTCTTTACATACCTATAGAAACTTTTGCAATCCGCCTTAATGTTCCCTGCAAGCTTCTTCTCGTACTCCATTTTCCCTGCCCTAATCAAACCCTTTGTCCTCCTCTGCTGAGTTCTAAATTTCTCCCAGTCCCCAGGTTCGCTGCTATTTCTGGCCAATTTGTATGCCACTTCCATGGCTTTAATACTATCCATGATTTCCCTAGATAGCCACGGTTGAGCCACCTTCCCTTTTTTATTTTTACGCCAGACAGGAATGTACAATTGTTGTAATTCATCCATGCGGGCTCTAAATGTCTGCCATTGCCCATCCACAGTCAACCCCCTAAGTATCATTCGCCAATCTATCCGAGGCAATTCACGCCTCATACCTTCAAAGTTAGCCTTCTTTAAGTTCTGGACCATGGTCTCTGAATTTACTGTTTCATTCTCCATCCTAATGCAGAATTCCACCATATTATGGTCACTCTTCCCCAAGGGGCCTCGCACAATGAGATTGCTAATTAATCCTCTCTCATTACACAACACACAGTCTAAGATGGCCTCCTCCCTAGTTGGTTCCTCAACATATTGGTCTAGAAAACCATCCCTTATGCACTCCAGGAAATCCTCCTCCACCGTATTGCTTCCAGTTTAGCTAGCCCAATCTATGTGCATATTAAAGTCACCCATTATAACTGCTACACGTTTATTGCATGCACCCCTAATTTCCTGTTTGATGCCCTCCCCAACATCCCTATTACTGTTTGGAGGTCTGTACACAACTCCCACTAACGTTTTTTGCCCTTTGGTGTTCTGCAGCTCTAGCCATATAGATTCCACATCATCCAAGCTAATGTCTTTCCTAACTATTGCATTAATCTCCTCTTTAACCAGCAATGCTACCCCACCTCCTTTTCCTTTTATTCTATCCTTCCTGAATGTTGAATACCCCTGAATGTTGAGTTCCCAGCCCTGATCATCCTGGAGCCACGTCTCCGTAATCCCAATCACATCATATTTGTTAACATCTATTTGCACAATTAATTTATCCACCTTATTGCGGATACTCCTTGCATTAAGACACAAAGCCTTCAGGCTTGTTTTTTTAACACCCTTTGTCCTTTTAGAATTTTGCTGTACAGTGGCTCTTTTTGTTCTTTGCCTTGGGTTTCTCTGCCCTCCACTTTTCCTCATCTCCTTTCTGTCTTTTGCTTTTGCCTCCTTTTTGTTTCCCTCTGTCTCCCTGCATTGGTTCCCATCCCCCTGCCATATTAGTTTAAATCCTCCCCAACAGCACGAGCAAACACTCCCCCTAGGACATTGGTTCCGGTCCTGCCCAGGTGCAGACCGTCCGGTTTGTACTGGTCCCACCTCCCCCAGAACCGGTCCCAATGCCCCAGGAATTTGAATCCCTCCCTGCTGCACCACTGCTCAAGCCACGTATTCATCTGCGCTATCCTGCGATTCCTACTCTGACTATCGCGTGGCACTGGTAGCAATCCCGAGATTACTACTTTTGAGGTCCTACTTTTTAATTTAGCTCCTAGCTCCTTAAATTCGTTTCGTAGGAACTCATCCCTTTTTTTACCTATGTCGTTGTACCAATGTGCACCACGACAACTGGCTGTTCTCCCTCCCATTTCAGAATGTCCTGCACCCGCTCCGAGACATCCTTGACCCTTGCACCAGGGAGGCAACATACCATCCTGGAGTCTCGGTCGCGGCCGCAGAAACGCCTATCTATTCCCCTCACCATTGAATCCCCTATCACTATTGCTGTCCCACTCTTTTTCTTGCCCTCCTGTGCAGCAGAGCCAGCCAAGGTGCCATGAACTTGGCTGCTGCTGCCCTCCCCTGATGAGTCATTTCCCTCAACAGTACTCAAAACGGTGTATCTGTTTTGCAGGGGGATGACCGCAGGG
This sequence comes from Pristiophorus japonicus, assembly GCF_044704955.1. Taxonomy (NCBI): domain Eukaryota; kingdom Metazoa; phylum Chordata; class Chondrichthyes; family Pristiophoridae; genus Pristiophorus; species Pristiophorus japonicus. The sequence continues at coordinate 210,375,947 of NC_091983.1, forward strand.
GACCCCTGCACTACCTTCCTTGCACTACTCTTCCTGCTGGTCTTCCATTCCCTATCTGGCTGTGGACCCTTTCCCTGCGGTAAGACCAACTCACTACATGTGATACTCACGTCATTCTCAGCATCGTGGATGCTCCAGAGTGAATCCACCCTCGGCTCCAATTCCGTAACGCGGACCGTCAGGAGCTCGAGGCGGATACACTTCCTGCACACGTAGTCGTCAGGGACACCAGAAGTGTCCCTGAGTTCCCACATGGTACAGGAGGAGCATAACACCCGACCGAGCTCTCCTGCCATGACTGAACCCTTAGATACACTTAAACTGGCAACAACAATGTTAAAAGTTACTGACTAATATAAGAAAAAGAAAAACTACTCACCAATCACCAGCCAATCACTTACCCCCTAGGCTGTGACGTCACCTTTGTTTCTTTCTTTGCCTTCTCCCTGTAGCTGCACCGGCACGCCTCTCGCCGACCCCGGACTCGCGCTGCTCCGAGCTCCCGCCTCCTCGACTGACTGCTCGAACTGCTCGACTCCCGCTGGCCTTTATAGGCCTCTCGCCGACCCCGGACTCGCGCTGCTCCGAACTCCCGCCTCCTTGACTGACTGCTCGAACTGCTCGACTCTCGCTGGCCTTTATAGGCCTCTCGCCGACCCCGGACTCGTGCTGCTCCGAGCTCCCGCCTCCTCGACTGACGAACTGGCCTCAACAACTTTCTGTGGTAGAGAATTTCACAGGTTAACAACTCTCTGAGTGAAGAAGTTTCTCCTCACCTCGGTCCTAAATGGCTTGCCCCTTATCCTTAGACTGTGACCCCTGGTTCTGGACTTCCCCAGCATCGGGAACATTCTTCCTGCCTCTAACCTGTCCAGTCCCGTCAGAATTTTATATGTTTCCATGAGATCCCCTCTCATTCTTCTAAACTCTAGTGAATACAAGCCCAGTCGATCCAGTCTCTCCTCATATGTCAGTCCAGCCATCCCGGGAATCAGTCTGGTGAACCTTCGCTGCACTCCCTCAATAGCAAGAATGTCCTTCCTCAGATTAGGAGACCAAAACTGAACACAATATTCCAGCTGTGGCCTCACCAAGGCCCTGTACAAATGCAGTAAGACCTCCCTGCTCCTATACTCAAATTCCCTAGCTATGAAGGCCAACATTCCATTTGCCTTCTTCACCGCCTGCTGTACCTGCATGCCCACTTTCAATAATTGATGAACCATGACATCCAGGTCTCGTTGCACTTCTCCTTTTCCTAATCTGTCACCATTCAGATAATATTCTGCCTTCGTGTTTTTGCCACCGCAGTGGATAACCTCACATTTATCCACATTATACTGCATCTGCCATGCATTGAGGGGCACAGCAGAATGAGGTTGAGTGTGGCTTTGCAGTAATGTTTCGCAATCTACTGAGATCTTTGAAAGGTTTGCAGCCCTGCAACCTGGTTCTCCTGATGACATCCCTGCTTGTGCCCTCCTGTGCAATGTGCAACCAGGCTGTGTTGTTCTCCTGCAGAGGTCTCTTGGGAAGGGAAGAGGGCCTCCCTGCATGCTGTGACCCCCTCCATAAGCATATGAAGGGAGTCATGGAAGAGCCTGGGTGCAGCCCTGTACCTCTCTCCGCAGCTTGTCAGTGTTTGCAGCACCTCAATGCTGTAGAACACTGATAGCACAATGGTCAAAGTGTATGTGGGCATGGTCTCTTCAAGGAAATCGGTTGATGAAGCATCATCAAATGATGTCATCAAACCTGCTTCCTTCAAACACATTGGGCGGGCTTAACAAGCCCCCACCCATCAAAGGAAATTCATTTCACAGGGTGGGATGGAGCCAGCAGCGGGGTCAGAACCTGCCACCAACCATGGACCAGCCGAGGTTAGTTAAATCCCAGCCTTGGAGTCCAGTTATCATTCTGGTAAATCTATGCTACACTTCCTCCAAGGCTAATATATCCTTCCTAAGGTGTTGCCCAGAACTACTCTCAGTACTCCAGGTGTCGTCTAACCAGGGTTTTATATAACTGCAGCATAACTTCTATTCGCTTGTATTCTAGTCCTCTAGATATAAAGGCCAGCATTCCATTAGCCTTTTTGATTATTTTCTGGACCTGTCCATGACATTTTAAGGAGCTATGTGCATGGACCGCCAAGTCTCTTTCTACTGTTTCTAGCTTTTCACCATTTAGAAAGTACTCTGTTGTTAGGGTCCAAAGTGGATGACCTGGGTATTGCTATATGCAGGGGTTAGTCTTCCTGTCGGGATTAAATAAGTTATTTAGAAGTCCACAATGGTGTGATTGTACATGGTTTCAGGAAGGAACATGCTTGATGGCTGGAGCAATACTACCTTGTCATGTATCTTTTTTGTGTGTACTTTTACTGTGTATTCATTGGGCTGGATTTTAGGCTTTTCTGTTTTCGGGGTGAAAACGGAGGCGGGGCTGGAAACTTACCGGCCGGGAATAGTTTGCGCTTTGTTAAGGAAGTTTTGGCATCTGGCCCTGCGTCAGGGGGCGCAGCGCGAAGGGAGGCATTGTACACCTTTCGTGGCGCAAGGATGGGAAACTCGTGAACTAAACTGCCGGGCCGTGTGCAGTCCGAGAGAGTAGCACGAGCACAGGGCTCTCCCCTTCCAATAAAGGGGAGCGCATGCTGCTGACTGTATCGAGGAGAAGGGGCCACTACTTCGTCACCAGGGAGCAGGATGCCACGGCAGCAGCCCGGCACAGAAGCGGAGTGCCCGGTTCGCAAGCCGCGAAGCTAGCGCGGGCATCGCCCACGGTGGCCTCACGGCGCTATCGGATTTTGGCTTTGAGGCGAAAACGGGTCACTGCGCACGGTGATGATATCGTCATCGGCAGTGCAGCGGCCCGGGGAGCTACTGGTTTGTGCCTCTGCTAACTCCCGCGGAATTTCGCAGGAAATTGTTTGCTCCCCCCGCGCTAACGGGAGGCGCAAATGACGTAAATTTCTCCCCCCCCCCCCCCCAAATCTCACCATGGCAAGTTGTTCAATAAATCTGGTAATTTGCAGTAAACTCGAAAGCTGTTGGATTGTTGTATAAACCCAACTTAGTCATTAATGTCCTTCAGGGAAGGAAACCTGCCTCACCTACCAGTGCCACTACATGTCGTTGACTCTGAATGCACGGAGGGCAACTAGGGATGGGCAATAACTGTTGCAATTATGTTGGGGAGAAACACTGGCAATAATCGCATGCCAGTGTTGCCCACATCCCAAGAATATTTTATTTAAATCTGCTGTGACATAAATTAAAGAAATCAAACATGCTAAATTTTAGACAAGTGTTTCACTTTGTAAAAATGTAAAGGCCTTAGAAAGGACTTGCAGCCATAGCCACAACACAAAAGGAGTGTAATCTGTGCTTTACTACATTTCATTCATATTGTTGACTGTATGCAGCCCTGAGGAGTGTATGTCAATGCAGATATTTATTTTTATTCTTTGTCTATCTGTTCCGTCTCCCCTCCATGTTGGTCCTTTGTACCGTTCTCTGTCAGCAGACAATCTAGGCTGCAAACAGCAACAATCTGGATTCTTTGTTGACTCAGTCTCTCAATCCAGTTCTTCTAGTTCAACCAGCCGAGGCATCTGAAAATGGTATTTGAGGAGAAGTCTTTTGTCTTTATGCTAGTCAAGTCTGTGGTGTTACTGCTGCTATCACCACTGCTGCTGTTTGTTGTTCAGACTCTAGTATCCTCATTGAGAGAACGTCTGATATTCTGTTGAAGGAAATACATTTTTTTAAATGTTCTGTTTATAGGAAAATAGGTAAAAAAAACCAATAAAATCAAAACCACACAGGAATGTACTTCAAGGTGTATGGATATCAGAGCGCATTGATATCCAGAGGTTGATTTTTATTACCTAATACCTGACTGACACTTCAGCTGTTAAATTCCCTGCATTAAATTCCCTACACCCCCTGTAAAGGTTTCTCTGTGATTTCCTCCACTAAAGTACTCATTTAATTTTAGTTTGGTATCTCAACAGCCTCCCCCCCCCCCCACCCACCGCCCCCGCCCCCACCCCCCCCCAACCCAACCCCACACTACCCCAATAGGAAGTCAACTTGTGTGTATACCTAAAGCAGAGTCAATCAAGGTATGTTTGTCACTGTAATGAAAACAGCATGGGGCTATTGATTTGCACCCGTGATCAAGATAGTAACGTGTCAGTATTTATAAAAGGAAAGTGAATGGCCGGCTGATCCCTTGGGGCTTTATAGCAGTTAATTATTTTTAAATCCTTTAATGGAATATCTATTGAATGGGTCATTTAGTAGAGTATCAAAGAGTAAGCCTCACTTTCAATCTCTTTTCTGCAGATTCTTCTCTCCTCTGCATCGTGGATACTTCTGTGTAGTTGCTGTTCCACTCCTGAGAATTCTTGTTATTCCCAGTTTTACTCCTCCCCCTTGCCTTGGGGACCACATGTTGGTATAAGAACTGCAACACCTGATGATATTTCCAGCTCGTAGATGCTCCACAGTCTATACACAGCTCTCCCTATTCTACTTTGCTTCCAGCTTCTGCTCTTGGGTAACATTTCACTCCAGTTTCTGGTGAGTTTTCTTTAATCTATGACACAACTTAACTAAATGTCTTTGTGTTTTTACCTTTTGCGCCTGTTTTCTGGTGTTTTTTTTCCTAGTTCTTTCAGGATTGTGCACTCATCTTTCATGATATTGGACCCTGAGCTAAGTTTCCAACCCATCACCAAGACCACCAACTTCCACTTCCATAACATTGCCCATCTCCACCCCTGTCTCAGCCTATCTGATGCTGAAACTCTCATCCATGCTTCAGACTTGACTATTCAAACAATCTTCTGGCCGGCCTCCCATCTTCCACCCTCCATAAACTTGAGCTCATTCCAAAACTCCGCTGTCATATCCTAACTCTCATCAAGCCCTGTTCATCCATCAACTCTGTGCTTACTGACCTACATTGGCTCCTGGTCCAACAATGCTTCAAATTTAAAATTATCCATCCTTATGTTCAAATCCCTCCATGACCTCGCTGCCACCCACACTCCCACCCCCCACCCTCCCCCATCTCTGTAACCTCCGCCAGCCCAACAACACTCCAAGATCTCTGCGCTCTGCCAATTCTGACCTCTTGTGCACTCCGACTTGCTATGCCCCACCACTGGCGGCCGTGCCTTCAGCTGCCAGGCCTTAGCTCTGGAATTCCCTCCCTACACCGCTCTGCCTCTGCACCTCTTTCTCCTTCTTTAAGATATTCTTTAAAACCTATCTCTTTGAGCCAGCTTTTGGTCACCCTCTTTATGTGGGCCAGTGTCAAATTGTGTTTGATATCGTTGCTGTGAAGGGCCTTGGAGGTTGTTTCACTATGTTAAAGGCGCTATATAGATGTAAGTTGCTCGAGTTGATATTGTGTGTGGCTTTCAATTTGGTTATTTAGTCATTTTCCATCAGTCAGACAGTTAGCAATTGTTTTTTTCATCTTGACTTCAGATAGCATCCTAATCTTTTGAGGTCTGAAGCATTATTTCAATCCGAGTGTGTAACTATTAATGCTTTCGATACTGATTTGTAGCTGTAGCGGTTTCTGTTTTTCTGCATCTGTACTGTTGTGCAGGTGCTGATAGTGGCTGCAGTGTTTTAGCATCTGTCAGTATTTTCAGCACACTGCATGCTACCTGTACCACATACCTATGTTCCCAGAGCCTGCACTTGGAAATTGGCTTTTTGTGGTGCGATTCAGAAGACTTTCTCAAGCTAGTGTGGGTGGATTTGAGATTTCATAACTTTCTTTCTCAGAAAACAGAGCATGGTCAGTGTTTTTAACCTGTTCTTGTTTTTAACCTAGACACGGAAGCCTCCACCCACAACACTGAAGATGCGTCGATAATTTTTACTCTTCGGGTCCCGATGCTTGTTGTTTCTGAAGACCACAAATGCCCATCCTGTCTGTCACCTAGATGATGCTCTGTTGGTAGAAGTGAACCAGAGCCATTCTCTTTGCAAAGAAGGTCAGTGTAGTCCCTGTGTCTCCATCACTGCCCTCTGTGTTATAATTGGGATTCTAGTAGAATTTCTCCCTTACTGACTGACTCCACCTAGCTGGTGTCTGAAAGTTTCCCTAACCATTGTAAGCTTTCTTTGACAGCAAAGGCCTGGTTTCTGAAATGTGATCTGGCACCAACTCAACACCAGCATGTCTGGATAACAGGCTGAGATTCGAGTACATCCACCCTGGTGCCCATCTATCCTTTGATTCTACAATTTACTGAAACCTGGGATTCGTATTGTTGCTGCTAATTTATTGCTGGAGCCCTGAGTGTCAGAGGCAGTAAAACCCCATATCTTGTTAATTGTCTACTTCATGATGAATGAGTTTGTTCTGATTTTGGATTTCACTGCTCCTTAAAGCAAATTCCTAAAATTGTCAACTTTCGTCATCTAATAATTTTGACTCCTGTTATATTTCTGTCAGATTTTCTTTTTCTTTTAAACTTCTTCTGTATCAGTGCCTGACAGAAAGGTACCTTCCAGGAAGTTATCTTGCCTTGTCCAGCAAATATCCCAGCAGAGACTGGGAACTCAACATCTAGGGAATTATTAGCAAGAGCCCAAACCTGACCAAAGAATGCCAGTTGGGAGTAGTCTTGCCTCTGAATCAAGAGTTTATTGTTTGAAGCTCCACTGCAGAACCTCCCGTGCAATTCGCTGTTTCAGGCGCAATCTAGGCTAATGGTCTAGTGCAGTACTGGGGGAGCCCTGAATTGTTGGAGGTTGTTGTCCTTTGAATCAGACGTTAAACTGGTTCATGTGGATGTTAGCTATCTCTTGGAACTGCTTGGAGAAGAGCAAAGGGTGGTAGAGGCAGAAGCCCTCACCACTTCTAAAAAGTACTCGGATGTGCACTTGAAGTGCCGTAACTTACAAGTGGGATTAGTTGCCTTGACCAACATTCCTCCTTCAGCAAACAGCACTAATATCAGAATTTTAGCTATGAAGAAAGATTGGATAGGCTGGGTTTGTTTTCTTTGGAACAGAGGAGACTGAGGGGAGACCTCATTGAGGTGTTTAAAATTATGACGGGCTTAGATAGAGTGGATAGGAAGGACCTATTTTCCTTAAAGAGGGGTCAACAACCAGGGGACATAGATTTTAAGTAATTGGTAGGAGGTTTAGAGGGGATGTGAGGGAATTTTTTTTCACACAGAGGGTGGTGGGGGTATGCAACTCACTGCCTGAAAGGGTGGTAGAGGCAGAAACCCTCACCACTTTAAAAAAAAAAGTACTCAGATGTGCACTTGAAGTGCCATAACCAACAAGGTTACGGACCAAGAACTGGAAAGTGGGATTAGGCCGGATAGCTCTTTGTCAGCCAGCACAGACACAATGGGCCGAAATGGCCTCCTTCCATGCTGCAAATGTCTACGATTCTATGATAACACGGTCTCTTGTTGTTTGTTGCTCAATTCTATTGATTGCTCAAAATACTGACTCACACAGATGAGGAAAGTTCAAGGTTGAATTCATGGACTGTGCTGAGTTGGTTGGATTTAGTTGGCATTCCAGGCTAGGGAGGGAAGAAATCAGCCAGGATTTCCATTCCTGATTGCAGTGCTGCAAACCCTGATTGAAAGTGTGGATTTGGGTCTGCCCCCCAAGGGTGAAGAGCTCTTGATTAATATCAAGGCTTCTATGTGAAAAATGGCTGTTTGAGTGCTGTACTGGAGGTAGTCAGTTAAACTGTACACCTTGCCTAGAAACTCCATAAAGCCTGAAAATGGGCGGTGCCACCACGGGCTGAGGTTAACTTGCGCGGTGCTGCCTGCTGATTTAAATGAGCGCAGTGGAGAACCTCCCGTGCAATTCGCTGTTTCAGGCGACATGATCAGCAGGAAGCCGAAGGTCGGGTCTAAATTATCTGTGCGGCGTTCTCAGGAAATCTATTCATGCAAGTGAAGTGGAATATTTCTGCTTATGTTTCTCGTGTTTTGTAGGTTGGCAGAAAGGGTATGCAAGATAAATCAGAGCCTAATAATACACTAACCTGTCAGATTTAAAAAAATGCAATCTGCAGTTGAGCAAAAATCATATGTTTAATTCAACTACTGACACTCTCAAATATTCAGCCGGCTAATTTGTCACATACAATTAGTAATCAACAAAAGTAATCATTAATTGATTTAATGACTGATTCCATCCACATTGCATTCTGGCAGTTTGAGGTTTCAAATACTTGAAGCTGTGAAAACTCATGCTACATGTGTCATCAAATTCCTGATTACACCATCAAGTGAAAACAATGCCAAAATTATTAGTGATCAGTGAGGAATGCAAACCTGTCACAGAGCCTGGGTTCAGTGAGGCTGCACATACTCTGCATAGTTATTGAAGACTTCTCCGAGATCTATCGATCTCCGCAGCTTTCTCCTGGATCTACATGCTGGCAACACCTGCATGCACGGGTGTTCTTTGGAGAGCGCGTTCAAAGAAGCGGCGACATCCAAAATCGCTCAGCGTGCATCAATTCGGCGTTGCACCCAAACTGACGTCACGCTTTTGATCATTAAAATGTTTGAGGTGAACGCAGACAACAGCAGCGCTGCCAACCTGTCCAATATGGTGACGGCCACGTTCTGCGTCGGCAGCGCCATTCTTTCTGCAAAAACCGGCCTTAATGGCCGCTGCTAAAGGTTCCAACTTCTAGACAGCTATCTTCAGGAGAGATGTGGAGGAACAGAGAGGACAGTTAATGGTTTTACTTCATAACTAATGTTAATTTTAGAATAGACCCTAGGGGGCTCAACGAGGTGGATGCAGAGAGGATATTTCCACTCATAGGGGAAACTAAAACTAGGGGGGCATAGTCTCAGAATAAGGGGCCGCCCATTTAAAACTGAGATGAGGAGAAATTTCTTCTCTGAGGGTTGTAAATCTGTAGAATTCTCTCCCCCGGAGAGCTGTGGAGGCTGGGTCATTGAATATATTTAAGGCGGAGATAGCCATATTTTTGAGCGTTAAGGGAATAGGGGAGCAGGCAGGGAAGTGGAGCTGAGTCCATGATCTGATCAGCCATGATCTTACTGAAAAGCAGAGCAGGCTCGAGGGGGTCTACTCCTGTTCCTATTTCTTATGTCCTTATAAGATGAGCCAACTTACTGATCGTATGTTCATGGCATCATTTTATGTTCAGCTGGCATGTGTAGCATGGTACTGTAGCACATGCAATATTTTCAGGCTCCTTCCAAGGAGCAAACTGATGTAACACCACCGGTAACACAATCCTTCAGCACTCCCAATGTCTGCAAAAATAAGATAGAAAGAATTACTACGTGGCTCCTATTTTTCAGGCTCTTTAGCTTTGCAAAGGCACCAGATGGCCAACCTAACCCAGGGTGGCCCTAGACATACGAGAGGCAGCAATGTCCAGGGTTGATGAGCTGCACAGTTTCAGCTGGTTAAGCTCCAGAAATACTTAGAGCGCCCTAAGCCTGTTCTCTTGCCATCCGGTGCCTCATCTCTCTGGTTTTGCTGCGTTCCTACTGGAAGATAGTGTGCTCTCTCTATCATGTAAACAGAGGCTCTGCTTTATGTGGATTTCTCAGTTGTTTGGTTTGGAGACTCCTCAGTATGTTGATGGGCTCATGCCTCTGTCAAGACACCTAGGGGGAGAAATTCTCCCGCGAACTTTCCTGGCAGTTTTGCGCTGACGCTAACAATCACCGCCTTGCACTGCAGCACCCCGTAGAGCGTGACGTCATCTGGTGCGCAGCGCCCCGTTACTGCCCCGGATGCAATATTCGCTACCGCCCACTGCTGCATCGCCGAGCGGCAACAATGGCAACTGCAGGAGGCGTTGTCCTCTCAGCTGGCCGCTTGGGGAGTGCTATTTAAAGGCAGTGGTGGACAGGATTATTAACACCCCCAGTCTGATGACTTTTGTTTTTTTTTTGGAGCCTGCGATTTGTCAGCCCTACACTCTCTTGGTGTGCTTGGGGCTGTTATGCACCTAGCGCAGGTCCCGTTGCCCCACGGAGATATGATGAAGATTAGAGCTGAGTCCACGGCCAAATCAGCCATGATCTTGTTGAATGGCGGAGCGGGCTAGATGGCCTACTCCTGTTCCTAATTCTTATGTTCTTATGAATGAAACCAACACTGGTCCTTCCCTTTAAGCGAGGGAAGGAGCCGCCAAAGACGGTAGCGATGCACGGAATATTCTTCAGCGCTCTGCCGCTGCCACCCCTCTCACTTCCTTTACCGCTCCAAGGGAAGTGACAGCACTTGATTTAGTGCTCCACTTCCCTCTTGGAGCGCTAAAGCGGAAGTTCCCGTCACCTGCAAAGCTTTTTCGCCCGGCCATACTTTTGTGCTCCCTCAAAGATTAGTGGTCCAAATGGGGCGCTGTGCAATTTCTAGCCCCTGGTTTAGCAAAAAGGAGAATTGTTTCCCTGCTTTTGTATTTTGCATTTCGTCGCCTTTAGTAAAAAAAAAATTACATTTAATGTTTACCGCCCCGCATAGGCTAAGCCTTTACAAAGCTTTGACCTGTGCCTTTTAGGAACTAATTCCAAATGTTAATTCCATAAAGTAAGTGATGTGCATTTAACAGTATAATGGGAGGGGAGAGGATGTAAACACAATTAAGTTAGCAGACTGATACATGGTACTTTGCTGCTTCCTGCAATTCATCAGTGAGAATTGTCTTACACACTTGTTCAGAATCTAACTGCAGTTTAAGGAAGGCCATCCAACAGGACAAAGCCACTGTGTGAAGCAATTGTTCTGAGTGATGATATCGTCAGACAGCAATTATTTTCTTAAAGCAGTAAAAATAAGAAACAATAAATAGTGTTACTATTGCACTCACTGGCTGTCATATATTTGCTGGAGTTCTTTGAGGATGTAATGAGCAGGGTGGATAAGGGAGAATCAGTGGATGTGGTATATTTGGATTTCCAGAAGGCATTTGACAAGGTGCCACATAAAAGGTTACTGTACAAGATAAAAGCCCACCGTGTTGGGAGTAATATATTAGATTTGGATAGAGGATTGGTTAACTAACAGAAAACAGAGAGTCGGAATAAATGCGTCATTTTCCGCTTGGCAAACAGTAACTAGTGGAGTGCCGCAGGGATCGGTGCTGGGTCCTCAACTATTTACAATTTATATTAATGATTTGGATGAAGGGACTGAGTATAATGTAGCCAAGTTTGCTGATGATTCAAAGATGGGTGGGAAAGCAAATTGTGAGGAGGACACAAAAATCTGCAAAGGGATATAGACAGGCTAAGTGAGTGGGTTATGGGGAGCGAGCAGGGAGTGGACCTGACTCCATGATCAGATCAGCCATGATCTTATTGAAAGGCGGAGCAGGCTCGAGGGGCCAAATAGCCTACACCTGCTCCTATTTCCTATGTTCTTATATGGAGGAAAATACCCTTCGGCTAAGGCGACCTTACGTCCCCATTTTCCAGGTACAGTCCTCAGATGAGGTTCAGTGTCAGCTGTGGCTCAGTGGGTAGCAGTCTTGCCTCTGAGTCAGAAGGTTGTGTGCTCAAGTCCCACTCCAGGGACTTGAGCACAAAAATTCTAAGCTGACACTTCAGTGCAGTGCTGAGGGAGTACCACAATGATGGAGGTGCCGTCTTTCGGATGAGACGTTAAATCGAGGTTCTGTCTGCACTCAAGTAAAAGATCCCATGGCACTATTTCGACCAGGGGAGTTATCCCCAGTGTCCTGGCCAATAGATATCCCTCACTCAACATAACAAAAAAACAAATGATCTCGTCATTGTCACATTGCTGTTTGTGGGAGCTTGCTTATGCGCAAATTGGCTGCCGCCTTTCCCACATTACAAAAGCGACTACACTTCAAAAGTACTTCATTGGCTGTAAAGCACTTTGAGACATCTGGTGGTCATGAAAGGTGTTATATAAATCCAAGTCTTTCAAGTCTTTTTTTACTGTGTCCCTGGGTGAACATTGTCCCCTTAAGAGTCCCCGGTTCATGAAACTCGTCCCTAACTTTTAATTTCTCGTGTTGGAATATGACGTCCAACACACATACACTGTACTGTTCGCCCTAACATGATTGCACCTTTTCTTCCTGGGCGCCCCAGTCAATCATGCCCACCCTGAGCGCCGACTGGTCAGGAGGCCAGACCTGGGACAGGCTCGGCGGTGTAAGGGGCTGGTCTGTAGATTAGTGTCCACGTCAATTGAGTACCGAGGGGTGGGCACTCGCCACCAGCAAGTTCGGCTATGCTCCCGACCCAGCCTCGCTCGACAACCCAGCCCCCACTTTCTTTTCTGCCCCTCTTCCTTTGCTGCGGGATGTACCAGTTTGAATTGCAGGCAGTCGCAAACCGATTGGTCGGCGGGCTTCTGATTTCGTAATTTCCTTCCCCTCCCGCCATAATTCGTAACGGTCGCAATTCGGAAGGCAACTGGTGGGTTGGTGAGGGTTACACCGAATGATTCCATTAACATATAACATGTTTATGTTTGGAAAAAACAGTGGGTGATCTTCGAGCACAGCGGAGACAAAAGGACAGGTGTCAGCAAGAGCCTGCAGCAGTGTAGACAGTGGGTACGGAAAACTGACCTTGCTGAACAATGTTACTGTATTATTTATAAATGGTGTCTGAATGCGCTTCAATTATCTGACGCCACATCCGTGATAATTATATGCTCATTTGTTTTCCAGTTGTAGTGTATATGTGCACCTGTTAAAATATAGGCTGCTGAAAAAATTCTGCTTTGCTGCACAAGCCCCATTTTCCTTCCTGACTACTTTGTTGTGCTCCCACCCTTTGTGTCCCCAGATTTGGTTTAGAGAATATGGACCACTCCTACCTTCGGATCCTTTCAAGTCACTGCTGAATAATACTGATGCAGTTAGTAGGTACACCAGAGAGTTGGCTGGGCTGTTGTGGAGAGCTTCTTGGAGGCCATGTATCTCCCCAGAGGATAGGGGGGACCCTGTGCTGATAGACTCCGGCCTCCACCTGATGGCTGAAATTAATCTGTGTACCCTTTGAATGACTCTAACTTATTTTTCTTGTTCAGCCTCTGCTGAGAGGTTGGAGGCCTATGGTGGCTCCTGTGTGAAAATAAACTCCCAACAGGCAGTATCCCAATTTGATGGCACATTCATTTGTGTGTAGCACTTTAATTATATTCAAATAAGGGGAAGACTGTACCAAAAGTAGTTAGTGTAACATTTTGTTTGCAAAGATTTTTTTAAAAGAGATTTTAGAGTAGGAACTGCTCTCAACAATATATGTAACAAAGGCATTACCATGTTCTCGTGAAATTCCACTGTGCACAATTTTAACGCATTTGATAACCCACATAAAGCAAAGATTTACTTTAAATGTGTTACTGAAGGCACATAGCACATAGAGGAATTTCATTTGTACACCGTGGTAACATATATTGCTAAAAACAGTTTCACTCCTAAAATCTCTCGGAAGTTGTTAAAGCAGAAACAGCGTACTGTGTCCCTACAGCTATAAAATATGCAGATTTTTAAAAAATGTTAAATGTTTTCCAAATACTTTTTGCCTGTAGGCAGCAGAGCTAATACCTTATGGACAAATATGCACGTTTAGTTTGTGATTTTAATTTTGAAGGAGACTATTCTGATTAAGCAAAGATGTATTGTGACTTTTCCCATAAAGAATGCTGTTTCCTTAATGATTCATTTCCTTTGAGGGTATGGCGTGTTCTCCTCCTACACATGCTGGTGCTTTCTGTTGTAGCACAAACATATCGCCACCCACCTCTGAAAATGGAATTTAACTGTAAAGTTAACTGTAGGCAGTATTGTATTTTTTAATATCATATTTCATGTTGAAGTAGTCCACTGCGACTGGCGGTTGTACATCTGAGCGGGCGAGAGGGAGCGAGCTGAGATATAATTACAATCTGTCAAAAAAACTTAAGTTGAATTTTATTCCATATCTTCATCCCATCAATTATATGGGCTACCACAGAAGGGTTAAAAAGGAGTATCTTTGAGGACTTAGTTTGAAGGGAGATGCCTGTGGCATGGTTAGTCAGTTGTCACACTGGCAGGAAGAGAATGCTTGTTTGATTCAGTTGAGCCAGGTTTTTCCTGTCTTGAAATGGAAATACTGAGTCAGTGGAAATGAAGGAACAATTAAAAAAAAAAGTCCTGTGCATCTGGCATCCTGACTCCTTCAGCCCTGAAATATCTGAATGACATATATTGATATCAAATAAATCACTATATTTATATTTAAAAATTTGCATTACAGTATTAGTGGCAATTAGTTATTTTAAAAGTGAAATTTTATTGCTAATGGTTGATGCTCTATTTTATTTGTGTGACTATGTTATTCATGCTTTTATATTAGAATACGCATTTGGCTTTTGCAAAGTTTCTGTAACTCCCTTCCCTTCTGGTTTTGCACCTCTAACTTCATGTATTTATTCTCTGTTGCAAACCTGCTCAACCAGGCTCAGGTCAACAACAGGCGCATCACGTCATGGGCATGTCACTTCAAACTCTGTTCTCACTTAACCCTTCTGCAACAAAACGGGTCAGAAATTCAAAATCTGAATGCTTCACTGGTAATGTCAAATGCATATTTTGGTAAAAATATAGGAACATTAGGAACAGGAGTAGGCCATTCAGCCCCTCTGGCCTGCTCTGCCATTCAATTAGATCACGTCTGATCTGTATCTCCACTTCATTTACCTGCCTTAGCTCCATATCCCTTGATACCCTTACCTCACAAAAATGTGTCTGTCAGTCTTGAAAGCTCCAATTGTTCCAACATCCACAGCCTTTTGGGGGAGAGAATTTCAGATTGTGTGGAAAAAGTGCTTCCTGATTGTTCTCCGAGATGGCCGAGCACTCTTTTTAAGATTATGTAGAACATAGTCACCCTAGTAAAGTACAGCGTCACTGTTAAACAAAAAAGGTGAATGGTGGGGTGTTCCTTGTCCTCCTCTGCCTCCCTCAATATTCAGAGATGTTTCAGACCATTAAGCCTCTTACAATAATAGGTCTGCCAAAAAGCATTGTGTAGGTGGTGTTGGGTTGGTAAGCTTCCCAGTTAAACTGATGCTAAAACTCCTAGATCCCCATTTTTAGTGTTCTCTGCCATCTTAATTATGGTCTTCAATCACCTACTTCCAATTCCTATACGTTTGAGGAAAAGTTTAAGGGGCGTATCTTTAAATCCCTTTCAACCCACATTAAATGACAGTCCCTGACAGTAGCCTCCCAGACTTTCAATAATCACCCTTCGGATCTACTTACTTAGAATCTTAAGTATATCTATCATATGAAGGATATTCGAGCCAAGATTCTCTTGAATGATATCAAAAATAAGAGGACCCGGGTTTGAAGAAAATATCAAAAACAGGGGAATTTTGTTTACTGGAAGAGAAGAAGGTTGAAGGGGATCTAATAGAAGATTGTAAATTCTAAACGTTTTTGAGAGGGTAAATAGTGAAAGATTGTTTCCACTGGTTGATAAATTGATAACAAGTGGGCATCAACTTCAGATTATTACTGGAACATAAGAACATAAGAACATAAGAATTAGGAACAGGAGTAGGCCACCTAGCCCCTCGAGCCTGCTCCGCCATTCAACAAGATCATGGCTGATCTGGCCGTGGACTCAGCTCCACTTGCCCGCCCGCTCCCCAAAACCCTTAATACCCTTACTGGAAGAATAAAGGAAAAATTAAAAGATTTTTTTCACACATAGTTACTAGAATATGAAACGAAAAAGATAATTAAAAATAGCTATTGATACAGAAACCATATCATCATGTCAAAGGGAATTGGATAAGTATTTGAAAAGGAAGAATATAAATGGGCACAGACAAAGAGCAAGTAAATAAGATTCGATTAGGCATCTCCAATTGAAGACTTAGCGCCTGCATTGGCATGATGGACCAAAGTGCCTCTCCCTGGGCTGTAATTCTGATACTTTTGTGATACATTCTGCGCATATTTTTCCAACGTGTGCTGTGATTGAAATCTACAACTGCATCACTTCAATGTGCATGTGTCTGTCTGCGTGTGTGTACAAATACAGGTTAACATCTGGGTATGTGCTTATATATGTGCAGGTATAAAATACTTAAAATGATAAAGAATTAGAAGTTTTTTGATGTAAATTCACTAAATCGTGCAACCTCCACTACAGAAATATTGGAAACAAGTATGTGGTAGAAACTGGCCTGCTTCCTCTTGTTAGTGATATCCTTGTAGTGAACTTATTGTAGCATAAAGCGAAAATGAGATGAAATGTTGCATGAAAAATTGGTCGATAGCCATTTTGATTGAGTAACTTCATAACACTCCGCATTAACACAGCCACTTTCGGTATCCTATGTCTGTGAGTTTAGTGCAGTCAAGAATTCGTTTTTTGTTGAAAATGCCCAATACTGAACAGATAGTTGCATAATAATAAATAAAAACAGAAAATGCTGGAAACACTCAGCGGGTCAGGCAACACCTGTGGAGAGAGAAACAGAGTTAACGTTTCAGGTTGATGACCCTTCATCAGAACAGGAAAAAGTTAGAAATGTAACAGGTTTTTAAGTAAATGTCGCGGCAGGGAAAGTGGGGAGAGGAGGAAAGAACAAAAGGGAAGGTCTGTGATAGAGTGGAAGGCAGAAGAGGTTAAGAGACAGAAGGGATGATGGTACAAAGCAAAAGGAGATGGTAATGGGACAAGTTAAGAAACAAAAGATGAATCTAGATAGGGTGTAAATGGAAATGGCAGAATCATCAACAGCTACCATGGGAAAGAGAGAAAAACACAGAAAAAAGGAAAAATATTTGAGGCCGGGGTTACGGATGCTAAGTCCAGAAGGCTGCAAGTGCCTAAATGAAAGATGAGGTTCTGTTCCTCGAGCTTACATTGAGCTTCATTGGAACAGTGTAAGAAGCTGTAAATGGAGAGGTCAGAGTGGGAGTGGAGCGGAGAATTAAAGTGACAGGCGACCGGAAGCTCGCGGTCATGCTTACGGACTGATAATTGCATGGTGTTCATATGAAATGAGTTGTTTTGAATAAATCTTTGCTGATACGATTTTTAACCATTACTTAGGATATAGTTATTCCTGTTATGGACTAGACTAAGCAGGTAAAGTACTCAGATTGAAAGAGAAATGAGGAACATAGAAGGGAATAAAATTAGCATGGGGAGACTTTGAAAGCAACCAGGGAATAACTGACACTTTTTTTATTGGGGGGAAAATTGCGGTCAGAAGGTTCCTTTGAACAAATGTCTCCGACCTGAAAATTTTTAACGAAAATACCTGGTTGTCCCGGAGGAACATAGGATTGCGGTTGGAGGCCTAGTTTCGCAGTCCAGAGTACAGGAACATATCTTCCAGGTACGTATTCATATCCTGGGACCACCAATGAACATCTAGTATTCTCATTGATAATAATGGGAACTCCGTTTATACGAACTTCCATTACTATCAATGAGAGTACCTCCCCAAAACAAGAAACACAACACAATAAATTTTTTTTTAAACTCGCATATTTAAAATTAATTGAAATTGAATGTAATTAAAAGTTTTAGAAAAAAATCTTTTTTTGAATTTTTTTTAATGTGTTTTAATAGGGTTAAAAATAAACTTAACCTTAATGGATAGGGTTTTAAAATAAAAATTAATGATTAAATTTAATTTTTCTATGTTTTAAAACTCTTATGCTGATAAATGTAGTCTATAGGCTTGCTTTTACCAGGCGTAAGAGTTTGAAGGACATTCGCTGGGCAAGAGTTGGGCAAATAGCCCAGTCTCTGCCCCATGGATGTTCTTCTCTGGGGGATGCATGCAAATTTTGATACACCGAGAACTGTCATTTGAGATCTATGTGCATCGCTGCCGAGAACCGGCATTTGCGAGGCTTTGCCGGGTGCGTGCGCACACTGTACGCACCCAAAGAGGCCACAATTTTTGGCCCAATGTCTTGACCATTTGAGAAACAATTTTAAAAATAAACAAATAGAATGCATAGGATACATAGAACAGTGGAATATAAGTCTACAGGGGTTATGCTGAGGCTTCATATTGCACTGTTCAGAAAATACTTGGAATACTGTGTGCATGCCTGGTCACCACACTTAAAACACACTTATTGGAAAGGCTGCAGAGAAGAGCGGCAAGAATGAGCACAAGTGTAAATAAGATGACATCTGATTATAGATTAGAGAACCTTAAGTTCTCCAATCTACAAAGGAGGTAGTTACGGAGGTAACATTACTGAGGTATGAAATGACATAGGTCCAGTAAACCCAGAATATTACATCAGAGTTAGTCAGGCCAGTACAGAAAATTAAATGAGCAACAAGTAAATTTAAAATGGATCTTAGAAACGTGTACTCAAATGTTGTAATAATCCACTAGATAAACTAGTGGAATCACCTGGGTGAATGGAGCACCAGAGAGATGAGCCAAATGGCCTTTTCTTGTAATCTAATCAGTGTATATGTATTTTATATTACTGTACTCCTGTACTTGTACTGATTTCAATGAGTGTTATGAGACAGTTGTTGCATAACTTCAATCTGCGCGGAGAGGAGGGAAAACCCAGTAACAACGATGCTGAGATATTAGATTCTTAACTAAGAGAATTGTGTTAGAATCCTTGCCTTGAGTAAGATTTAGCGGGGAGTAGAAAGAAAATGTGCTTACAAAGGGTTCCTATTCCCATTAAATGAATATATTTTCCACCATTACTCAAGCATTTCTATTGGCAGCTCACCGAAGGAGCAGCATTGGCAGGCTCACTCCCTGGACTATTCCACTGTCCATCTGATGCTGAGAGATTGTTTTGGAGATGGGGGATTTAAATTGTTGTGAGCAAAAACTATCATCACCAATCCTTCTGATTCTACCAGCAACATTCTTCTTAAACGATAAGGGGTTATGGGGAGCGGGCAGGGAAGTGGAGCTAAGTCCATGATCGGATCAGCCATGATTGTATTGAATGGCGGAGCAGGCTCGAGGGGCCGTATGGCCTACTCCTGCTCCTATTTCTTCTGTTCTTATGTTCTTATAAGAGCATAGGCTCAGCGCATCAATGCCAGTGTTTTTTAGCACAAGTCACCTAATGTCATAGCATCATACAGCATAGAAGGCCATTCAGCCCATCGTGCCTGTGCCGAGGCTCTTGGGAAGAGTTAACCACTTAGTCCCACTTCCCTGTTCTTTCTCCATAGCCCTGCAAAAATTCCCTTTGAAATTTTGAATCTGCTTCCAACACCCTTTCAAAAGTTCATTCCAGATCATAACTTACTGCGTAAAAAGAAAACTCTTCAAATCGCCCCAGATTCTTTTTGCTAATTATCTTACATCTGTGTCCTCTGGTTACTGACCCTTCTGCCAGTGGAAACAGTTTCTCCTTATTTACTCTATCAAAACCCTTCATAATTTTGAACAACTCCATTAAATCTGTCCTTAACCTTCTCTGCTCTAAGGACAATCCCAGCCTCTAATATGACCCCACTTTCCTGCTAACTCCCCTATTTCTATTTTTCAAGCCATTACTCAGTTTAAAGGAATTTATTTCAATGCTCAGTAATGAATTTCACACTCAAACTACGTTCTAAGTAAATAATTTTTTCATATCACCTCATTGTGGGAGAAATTCGGTAGTTTAGCGCCACCATTAATCAGCACAGGAGAGAGGTGCTAAAGGGCCGCTAAATACCTACCATTCGAGCAGCGCGCTGTCAGCTCCCGCCGCGAACTTCAGTGAAGCTTTAGCACCAGCGCTGACCGTTTGCGCTGCGTTCACTAGCGGCATCCACTCTTTTGCCTGCGGTACCGCCTGGCGTTGAGACCGGCAGGGGAAAGCAGTCGTTCCAGCGATGATCTCGGGACGATATCATCCAGAGTGCAAAGTAAGTGCTGAAATTTCAGTTTCTCAACTTCTATTTATGTGTTGCAGTAGTGGGGAGGTGTGGGTGAAGTTTATTGAAATTTTCAACAGGAATACCTTTTTCATCTTCAGGCGCTCGGATGCCGGCATCCTAGTAGCACAAGATTGAGTGGACCTCCTGCACTATCACTCCGTTAGTGCCCTAAGAGGAGTGTGGAACACTTCCCTTAACGCTCCACTCTCCTCTTGGGGCGATACAACTGAATATCCCACTTTGAGGTGGGAGACATCGCTCGGCGCTAAAGTTGACGCCCAAGTGCTGTCACCACCTCAAAGCGGGCGATACCAAATTTCTAGCCCTTAAACATTTTTGTGATTCTCTTAAATTTGTGCCCTCTCATTATGAAAGAAAGATTTGCATTTCTATAGCGTCTTTCACAACTACCAGACATCCCAAAGCACTTTACACCCAATGAAGTACTTTTTGAAGTGTAATCACTGTTGTAATGTAGGAAACGCGGCAGCCAATTTGTGCTCAGCAAGCTCCCACAAACAGCAATCTGTTTTAGTGATGTTGATTGAGGGATAAATATTGGCCAGGACACCAAGGATAACTCCCCTGCTCTTCTTTGAGATAGTGCCATGGGATCGTTTATGTCCATCTGAGCAAGCAGACATGGCCTCACTTTAACGTCTCATCCGAAAGACAGCACCTCTGACAGTGCAGCACTGCCTCAGTTCTGCACTGCAGTGTCAGCATAGATTTGTGTGCTCAAGTCTCTGGAGCGGGACTTGAACCCACAACCTTCTGACTCAGAGGCCAGGGTGCTACCCACAGCTGACACATTACTATCTCGCCAAGCTGTGAAAAGTAACCTGTGAAAAATAACCCATCATTATATATTTTATCATAACCCCTCATAATCCTGAAGACCTCTATTAGGTCACCACTTACTCTTCCCAGTACCAGTAAAAGAGGAACTTCTTGCAGCCCTCCATAATGGTAACCCCCATCTCCCCAATATTGTTCTTAGACATCCTCATATTCCACAATCACATTCCCACAAGAAAATGGAGGTATGGAGAATATGAACATAGTAAAATTTGCTATCGGAAGTGCAGGATAGATGAGGCCTTTCAACATAACAGTGATTGAAAATATGGTCGCTGTTCCAAGTTACTAGAATTGCTGAAGTTCTGAGATGTTTTGTTGGTTTTGTAATGTCCTTACACACTACTATAAATTCACACGAGGTACATTCTGCAGACAAGGTCACTCTGTGACCCGAACCTTTATTCACAGGACCAAGAAGTGATGACCCTGCGTGGGACCTCCCTTTATATACCTGAATGACCAGGTGAGGAATGTCTCCCACAAGTTCACTCCCTGTGGTCAAGGTGTGCATTTCTTAGGTGTATACAGTATGCAGTGTTGTTACATGAAGGTTACAGTTACATAGTTACATGAAGGTTACATACATGACATCACCTCCCCTCCCCCCCCCCCCCCCCAACGTCTTATGGGGTCAAAGATTAAGTCTTTCAGGCGGTCGACGCTCTCTCGTGGAGCGCCGCAGTTGGGGCTCTGGTTGTTGAGCCTTGGCATGTGTCTCTCTCACTTGTGGTGATTCCGGCTTGTCCGGGCTGGCCGCAGGGACTGTGCATGCTGTTGAAAGTTCTTGTTGCTCGTTCACTGGCGGTGGTGTGGGCAACATCTCATGATCTTCCTCAGGTTCCTCAGTGTCCATGTTGAACCTTTTTTTTTACTTGGTCCAAATGCTTGCGGCATATCTGTCCATTGTTAAGTCTGACCACTATGACCCTATTCCGCTCTTTGCCAATTACAGTACCCTCAAGCCATTTGGGTCCCAAAGCATGATTAAGAACAAATACAGGGTCATCGATTTCTATACATCTCCCCTTTGCGTTACGGTCATGGCACTCATTTTGGGACTGGCATTTGCCCTCAACAATGTCTGACAGGACTGGATGAATGAGGGACAGCCGAGTTTTAAGTGTGCGTTTCATGAGTAGTTCCGTGGGCGGGACTCCCGTGAGCGAATGTGGTCGGGACCTATAGGCCAGCAGGAGGCGTGATAGGCGGCATTGAAGGGAGGGTCCTTGAATCCGGAGCATGCCCTGTTTTATGATTTGGACCGCACGTTCCGCCTGGCCATTGGAAGCCGGCTTGAACGGTGCTGTCCTGACGTGTTTGATGCCATTACCCGACATGAACTCTCGGAATTCATAGCTAGTGAAACACAGGCCGTTGTCCCTAACCAGGATGTCCGGCAAGCTGTGGGTCGCAAAGACTGCACGCAGACTCTCCACAGTGGTGGATGTCGTGCACGAATCCAATATGATGCACTCGATCCATTTCGAGTACGCATCAACGACAATGAGGAACATTTTTCCCATGAACGGGCCCACGTAATCTACGTGAATACGTGACCATGGCCTGGTGGGCCAGGGTCACGGGCTGAGTGGGGCCTCCCTGGGGGCATTACCCAGCTGGGCACACATCGTGCACCTGCGAACACAGTGTTTCAGGTCTGAGTCAATTCCCGGCCACCATACATGTGACTGGGCAATGGCCTTCATTAGCACAATGCCTGGGTGCTCGCTGTGGAGTTCCCTGATGAATGCTTCCCTTCCCTTCTGGGGCATGACTACCCGGCTGCCGCATAGTAGGCAGACGGCTTGGATGGAGAGCTCATCCATCTGTCTGTGAAACGGTCTGACCTCCTCGGGGCATGCTCCGTGTACGGGCGCCCAATCCCCAGTCAGGACACATTTCTTAATCAAGGTTAGGAGGTTGGTCCAGATTTTGATCTGGCGGGCTGTGATGGGGGAGCCTGCACTGTCAAAGACATCGACAGCCATGACCATCTCAGCGCTTTGCTCCGCTGCCCCCTCACTGGTGGCCAGTGGAAGCCTGCTGAGCGCGTTAGCGCAATTTTCGGTGCCTGGTCGGTGCCGTATGGTGTAGTCATACGCAGCCAGCGTGAGAGCCCATCACTGTATTCGAGCTGACGTATTGGTATTGACAGCTTTGCTGTCTGACAACAGGAACGTTAACGGCTTGTGGTCCGTTTCTAACTCGAACCTTCTGCCAAAAAGGTACTGGTGCATCTTTTTCACCCCGTAGACACATGCGAGTGCTTCCTTTTCAACCATCCCATATCCCCGTTCTGCTTGGGAGAGCAACCTGGAGGCATAAGCCACAGGTTGGAGTTGGCCCTCATCATTACTCTGCTGCAATACGCACCCAACCCCATAGGATGATGCATCACATGTCAAAACCAATTTCTTACAGGGGTAGTACAGAGTCAATAACTTATTAGGACAAAGCAGGTTCCGCGCCCGATTGAAAGCCCGTTTCTGACAGTCCCCCCAAAACCAATCGCAACCCTTACACAGGAGCACGTGTAGCAGCTCCAACAATGTGCTTAAGTTCGGCAGAAAGTTCCCGAAATAGTTCAAGAGCCCCAGAAATGAACGCAACTCCGATGTGTTGCCGGGCCTAGGCGCACGACGGATCACCTCTGTTTTGGATTCGGTAGGCCAGATCCCGTCTGTGGCAACCCTCCTGCCCAAAATCTCGACCTCTGGGGCCAAAAACACACACTTGGACTTCTTTAGTCGCAGGCCTACCCAGTCCAGTCGGCGCAGCACCTCCTCCAAGTTGTGGAGGTGTTCCTCGGTGTCTCAACCCGTGATAAAGATGTCGTCCTGAAATACGATTGCTCCAGGGATGGATTTGAGCAGGCTTTCCATGTTCCTTTGAAAGATAGCGGCCGCTGATCAAATGCCAAACAGACTGTTGTAGACAAACAGCCCCTTGTGCGTGGTGATGGTGGTCAGTAGCTTGGATTCTTCGGCCAGTTCCTGGGTCATGTAGGCCGAAGTGAGGTCCAACTTGGTGAACAGCTTGCCGCCTGCCAGCGTGGCAAAAAGATCCTCCGCTCTCGGGAGCGGGTATTGGTCTTGTAGTGACACTTGTAGTCGCCACAGATCCTGACCGAGCCATCTGTTTTTAGGACAGGGACGATGGGGCTTGCCCAGTCGCTGAATTCAACGGGCGAAATTATGCCCTCTCTTAGCAACCTGTCCAACTCACTCTCAATTTTCTCCCGCATCACATACGGCACAGCTCTGGCTTTGTGGTGCACTGGTCTGGCGTCCGGGGTGATGCGTATCACTACTTTGGTACATTTGAAAGTCCCGACATCAGGTTGAAATAGTGACTCAAATTTGTGTAGGACCTGTGAGCATGAACTTCGCTCCACAGATGAAATGGCGTGCACATCCCCCCATTTCCAGTTCATCTCGGCTAGCCAGCTCCTCCCCAAAAGCACGGGACCATTTCCCGGGACAATCCAGAGTGGCAGCCGGTTCTCTGATCCATTGTGTGTGACCACCAACATTGCACTGCCTAGCACTGGGATGATCTCTTTGGTGTACGTCCGTAATTGCGTGTCAATGCGTTCTAGTTTGGGTCTGCTAGCTCTGAGTGGCCATAGTTTCTCGAATTGTTGGACACTCATAAGTGACTGGCTGGCCCCTGTGTCCAGCTCCATGCGTACCAGGATGCCGTTTAATAGGACTTTCATCATCATAGGTGACGTTTTGGTATATGAGCTGTGGATGTTTGCCACATGAACCCGCTGAACTTCAGCGTCCATTGCTTTGTCCCAAGCATCAACCTGCCTTGCAGACCCCTCTTCTGGTTCATCTGCCTCATAAATTAGCCTCGCTGTGGGCTTCCTGCACATTCTGGCTAAATGTCCACTGAAGTTACAGTTTCTACAGATAAATTGTTGAAATCTGCAGGTTTTTGCAGCATGTCTGCCCCCACACCTCCAGCATGAGCTGAGATTGTTATGAACAAAAGAGCTGTTACCAGGCATTCCTCTCTGATTGTCTCTTTGATTACTCTTGAGCACTCTGTTAATGGGTGTCAATGGCCCCATCCCGGGACGCATTGTCCACCGTGACGGCGTAAATGTCCGTTCAACCTGTCATTATCTCTGTTGAGGACCCACTCTAGAGTCTGTTGCTGCCTGGGTGGTGTCGAATTGCCCTTGCCTGCCTGTGGGGTTCTGAGTCGCGTTTACAATGTTAACTCCCTGATCCATCACCACGTTGGAAGCAGAGTTGCGCGCGTATATTATCTTGGTTTCCTCCTCCCCCGCCATGAAGGTCTGAGCCATCAATGCCGCCACTTCCAAGGTCAAGTCCTTGGTCTCAATTAGCTTTCTGAAAATCCCGGCATGACCAACGCCCTCAATAAAGAAATCCCTTAACATCTCCCCCCTGTAGTCAGTGATGTGTAGCCAGTCAGTGTTATTTGTCCATCAGCCAAACATGTCCAGTTATTTTTTCTAGCGAGCTTATCAACAACATTAGCATCTGTGATAGGAATGGAGTACTTTGTATATAGTGTATTTTTTTTTCTATGCAGTATTTCTGGGTTAAAGTAGATTTCTTAGAAGTAATATCCCACACAGTCTGGGGACTATGCATTTCGTTATGACTGATATAATTGTCCTTAAAGTCATGATATATATATCAACATCCTCACCGTATCACAAAAAAACAGTCCCACGCCGCCCTGTCACTATAAGCCCCTAGTTACACCAAATGTTTGGCTTCACAATGAGCGGTATGTAGATTCGGCTTCACAGTCATATCGATACAGAAACTCATATCTCCGCCTACAGGTTTCGTCTAGTTATGACTCGGTGTGCGCGTGGAGCAAGAGTGACAGCAGCGCCCTCTTGTTATCCCGCAACAGGGGATGCCAATGTGATGGCATTGTCATCTGTGCAGCTATGCTGATGGGTCATAAGGGTTGCTGTTGGATCAACACTTGAGACACTATAACTATTTCTGTTACTCTGATTTGTGGAAAAGGTAACTGGCTAATGGTTGCTGTACTTCACTACATAACCGCCACTGTATTGCAGAACAATTCATTGTATTCGAAGTGCTTGGAGACATTTCTGATAAATGGAATGAAATGTTGTATCTTTGTTTTTCTCCAAATGTTCAAGCAGGAGAAACTGATCTGCGTTTGGTATTGCATATATTTATTCTGATTAAAGTGAGGGATGCCAATACCGCCAAATGCACATTCAGTGAACGCGTTGCAAGAATTTATTTAGGCCACAGTAAACCTCGGCCTCAGGCGGCCAGTCCCACTATCACTTGTGTGACGTGACATTCCATTTTCTACAAAATCCATCCTTGTGGGTAGCTCTGAGGGAAACGCTTAAATTAATGTCAGCTAATGTGCCTGTTTGGTGCTGAATTACATTGGGGAATCAGTGTCTTGCACCGCGGCAGTAGCGTTCATAAGTTTGACTGTGAGTTGCTGAGTGGATGGTACCGAGTTGAAAACTAAGGACTGCCTCAAGGAGTAGGAGTGATCGGAATGGGAATTGCCACTGAGCTTAGATCATGTTGGTGTCGATAAAGGTGTGAGTAGTTTGGCTGATTGTCCTCTTGCGTGGCTTAATGGGAGCACAAGGAAGAGAAAGTGAAAAAATGGAGGTTCATGTATTGTCCGAACACCACTGCTGTGGTCCTGGGTTTCTGTTTTCTGCACTTTATGGCCCCAAGTTTCGTCCCGCAGCGAAAACGGCGCACCTCCGAGCTGGGCGCCTGTTTTTCGCGCCGAAAACTGCGCCTAAAAAAAAGTCCGATATCCTCGATGTCTGCTTGGCACGGCGCGCTCTTCGCAGCAGGGGGCAGAGCCTAACACTCGCGCCGATTTTCTAAGTAGCAGGGGGCGGGTACAATTTAAATTAGCCTTCGTGGTGCCGGCAACCCTGCGCGTGCGCGTTGGAGCGTGCGCGCACGCGCAGTCTCACACAAACATTGGCACTCGGCCATTTTTAAAAATACTGCAGAAAAAGTGAAGATTTGTTTCTTGGACCCCTGCAAAGGCTTGTAATTTAATTTTTTTTGATATTTCTATATGTGAGGGAGTGCTTTTAGCAGCACTGCTAAATAAATCACCTGCTGAAATCAGTGAGTTCAGCTTTTCACTGCTAAACTTGCAGAACCGGTGCTGCATTGGTGCATGCAAATTAAGGACTGTGTGTTTGGAGAAATAAGAGTGCCAATTCAACTTTGCAATAATACGTGGTGTTGACAATGCAGCACCCATTCTGCAAATTTAAATATAAAACTGTCGATGTGGCTGCCTCTCCCTGTCCAAATGGCCTCAGTCCCCCTCACAGCTCGAAGGCTGCTGCTGTATCTTCGGCTGCCGTTGAGCCACTGACGCCGCCCCTAAAGCGTGGCCGAATGGCCTCAAGCACTATAAAGAGCTGCGTGTGTCAGGTGTTGATTCTTCGGCTGCCAGCCAGTCACTGACGCCGCTGCTATCTCATGGCCGAATGGCCTCACATCGGTCCGCTGATTCTTCGGCTGCCGGCCAGCCACTGACGCCGCTGATATCTCATGGCCGAATGGCCTCGGGTCCGTCCGGTGCTGCTTCTTCGCGGCCAGCCACGAAGAGAATGAAGGCCTGCCTCAAGCACTGCAGCTCAGCTCGAAGCTTGCTGCCGCTGCCGTCGAGACACTGACGCCACACCGCTGCCTGTCTCCAACATGAAAGGCCTGCCTGAAGCACTTTCACACAGGTAGGAACATGGTTTATTTAATCTTTTCTTTGCTTATAAATTTTTATTCAGGTTGGATTTATTTGTATAATATTTGTATAAGTATAACTAAGGATTGATTGTAGAATTTAATGACTTCCCTTCCCTCCACCCCCCACCTCGTTCTCTAAGCCTAATTTGTAACCTATGCCTGATTTTCTAAAGTGTAGGCAAGGTTTTTTCGAGCGTACAAAAATCTTCACTTACTCCATTCTAAGTTAGTTTGGAGTAAGTTTTCACTCACGAAACTTTGAAATCAGGCGTAAATGGCCGGACACGCCCCCTTTTGAAAAAAAAATTCTGTTCCAAAGTGAAACTGTTCTAACTGACTAGAACTGGAGCAAGCTAAATGTGGAGAATTCCGATTTCTAAGATACTCCGGTCTACACCAGTTGCTCCTAAAAATCACGAGCAAATCATTTGGAAACTTGGGGCCAAAATTGCTAGTACAGAATAATAAAATACTATACTGTCCTTGTATAAGATCTTGGTTAGGCCTGATATACAATATTGTGTCCAGTTTTGGTCCCCTCATATGGTGGTTGATGTTGAGGCCCTGGAAAAGATTCACTAGACTGTTGTTAGGTACTACAGTAGACTTGGAAAGCTGAGGCCTCCTAATCTAGATTTCAAGGACATTTGATTGAGGTCTTTAAAATACTGATAGATTTAGTCCAGGGGGATAGGCTATTAGAGTTAAATAGATTAGGGAAGATCAGGGGACATATGTATAAGTTACATAAGTGCAGATCTAGTTTGGGTGCCAAGAGGTCATTCTTTTCAGAAAATCTTCTGTGAAACAACTTGCCGCCTCGTGCAGTGAGTGTGGATTAATTACGAGTTCCGAGCTGCAGCTGCCATCACAGCATATAAATAAGGCAGGTGGGGCACCAGGCGATGCGTCTCCCAGTCACAGGTCGCCTGGACCTTGTTGGATCGCCTTCAGGGATCAAGTTGGCCGACAATTTTGTTTTACTATTTTCTTGATCTCTCCAAGGAGATTGCATGGTGATGAAGGGAAGGTGGGGAGGGGCAATAGGGAGGTGGGGCAGGGGAGGTGGTGAGGGGCAGTGGGGGCTGGGGAAGGGGAGGTGGTGAGTGGCAGTGGGGGTTGGTGAGGGGCGGTGCAGAGGTGGTGAGGGGCAGTGTGGTGGGTGGTGAGGAGCAGTAGGAGGTGGGGAAGAGGAGGTGCTGAGGGGCAGTGGGAGGGTGGGTAGGGGGAGGTGCTGAGGGGCAGTGGGGGTGTGGGTAGGGGGAGGTGCAGGGGAGTGTAGGGAGGGGCGGTGAGGGGCATGGGGGAGGGGAGGGGAGGTGGTAAGGGGCAGTGGGGAGGAGAGGTGGTGAGGGGCAGTGGGGTGGGGCATGGGGGAGGGGAGGTGGTGTGGCGGGTGGGGAGGGGAGGTGGTGAGGGGCATTGGGGGTGGGTGGGTGGATAGGGACCAATGCGATTGCTCCATGACCACATGGGTCAGGCAATGAACCAGCTGGTCTCATCCAGTCCATTTTTGTTTTCTCAAGCAATCCTTTGCTCGTGACTTGAAAGCCCTATTTATTCTGGTTATCTAAGAACAATTTGTTCTACTTAGCAATCTCTCCAACAGCAGTGCTAAGTCTTTTTTAGTCAGTTATTCAAATCCATTGGCATGGTTATCGTATCCAAGTAATTCTGGGGAAAGCCACTGATTATTCAGCAACCAAGCTTATACACACCCATTGATGACAGGTTGTAGCCTTGTTTTATGAGCTGCAAGAAAACCATCTTTTTGCTCCTGGACACAAGTGGCGAAGTGCACATAGCATGTTTCTGCTGCACTCCTGTGTGTACTATTTTTATATAGATGTTAACCAATTTAGCCTTATTACAATATACACACAGGAATAAAATACAAGTGTGTCATGACTTTGTTGATGAAGGTTGCCAATTCAAATTCTACCTTAAGTACATTTGACGAGAAGACGTCTTCAAGGCCATTGCAGGAGCAACACCAGTCAAGTAATTTGTCCTTAAAAAAAAAAAACCTCTGGGGGGTGGGGACGGGAGGTGGTAAGGAGAAGGTGAGGGGCAGTGGGGTGGGGGTGGGGGAGGGGGAGGTGAGGGGCAGTGGGGTTGGGGAGGGGGAGGTGAGGGGCAGTGGGGTTGGGGAGGGGGAAGGTGAGGGGCAGTGGGGTGGGGAGGGGGAGGTGAGGGGCAGTGGGGAGGGGGAGGTGAGGGGCAGTGGGTTGGGGAGGGGGAGGTAAGGGGCAGTGGGGAGGGGGAAGTGCAGTGGGGTTGGGGAGGGGGAGGTGGTGAGGAGAAGTGGGGGTAGGGAGAGGCAGTGGGGTGGGGAACATGGTGAAGGGTATAACAGAGACGTGGTTGCAAAGTGACCAGGACTGGGAATTAAATATTCAGGAGTACTTGACAATCTGGAGGACAGACAGAAAGGAAAAGATGGTAGTGTAGCTCTGTTGATAAACGATAGAATCACTGCAATAGTGAGAAACGATATTGGCTCAAATGATCAGGACGTTGAAACAGTTTGGGTGGAGATAAGGAATAATAAGGGGAAAAAGTCACTGGTGGGTATAGTCTATAGCCCCCCTGACAGTAGCAACTCTGTTGGTCGAAGTATAAACCAAGAAATAATGGGGGCTTGTAAAAATGGAACAGCAATAATCATGGGTGATTTTAACCTCCATATTGATTGGACAAATCAAATTGGTCAGGGTAGCCTTCAGGAAGATTTCATAGAGTGCATAAGGGACGGGTTCCTTGAGCAGTATGTAACAGAACCAACCAGAGGGCAGCTATCTTAGATCTGGTCCTGTGTAATGAGACAGGATTAATAAACAACCTCCTAGTAAAGGATCCCCTTGGAATGAGTGATCATAGCATGGTTGAATTTCAAATTCAGATGGAGGCTGAGAAAGTTGGATCTCAAACCAGCGTACTAAGCTTAAATAAAGGAGACTGTGAAGGTATGAGGGCAGAGTTGGCTAACGTGGACTGGGAAAATAGATTAAAGTGTAGGACAGTTGATAAACAGTGGTGTATATTTAAGGAAATATTTCATAACTCTCAAGATAAATATATTCCAAATATGGGGGAGCCAATTTAAAACCGAGTTGAGAAGGAATTTCTTCTCCCACAGGGTTGTGAATCTGTGGAATTCTCTGCCCAAGGAAGCAGTTGAGGCTAGCTCATTGAATGTATTCAAGTCGCAGATAGATAGATTTTTAACCAATAAGGGAATTAAGGGTTACGGGGAGCGGGCGGGTAAGTGGAGCTGAGTCCACGGCCAGATCAGCCATAATCTTATTGAATGGCGGAGCAGGCTCGAGGGGCTAGATGGCCTACTCCTGTTCCTAATTCTTATGTTCTTATGTTAGGAGGAAAGGGTGTAAGAGAAAAGATAGCCATCCGCGGCTAACTGAAGAAATAAAGGATGGTATCCACTTAAAAACAAGGGCATACAAAGTGGCCAAAACTTGTGGGAGGACAGAAGATTGGGAAGCTTTTAAAAGCCAGCAAAGAATGACTAAAAAATAATTAAGAAAGGGAAGATAGACTATGAAAGTAATCTAGCACAACATATAAAAACAGATAGCAAGAGTTTCTATAGGTATATAAAAAGGAAAAGAGTGGCTAAAGTAAATGTTGGTCCCTTAGAGGACAAGACTAGGGAATTAGTGATGGAGGTGGCAGAAACTCTGAACAAATATTTCGTATCAGTCTTTACGGTAGAGGACACTAACAATATTCCAACAGTGGATAGTCAAGGGGCTATGGGGGGGAGGAATTTAACACAATCACAATCACTAATGAGGTGGTACTCAGTAAGATAATGGGACTAAAGGCAGATAAATCCCCTGGACCTGATGGCTTGCATCCTAGGGTCTTAAGAGAAATAGCGGCAGGGATTGTGGATGCATTGGTTGTAATTACCAAAACTCCCCGGATTCTGAGGAGGTCCCATCAGATTGGGAAACTGCAAATGTAATGCCCCTATTTAAAAAAAGGAGACAGACAAAAAGCAGGAAACTATAGACCAGTTAGCCTAACATCTGTTGTAAAAATGTTGGAGTCCATTATTAAAGAAGCAATAGCAGGACATTTGAAAAAGCATAATTCGGTCAGGCAGAGTCAGCATGGATTTATGAAAGGAAAGTCATATTTGACAAATTTGCTGGCATTCTTTGAGGATGTAACGAACAGGGTGGATATAGGGGAACCAGTGGATGTGGTGTATTTGGACTTCCAGAAGGCATATGACAAGGTGCCACATAAAAGGTTCACGTTATCCAGGGCCGCACCGTGGATCTTAATGACTGGGGGGCAGTGCTGTGTGGCGAGGACAGGCCAACATCCCTAGCATTGAAGCACTGACCACACTTGATCAGCTCCGCTGGGCAGGCCATATAGTTCGCATGCCAGACATAAGACTCCCAAAGCAAGCGCTCCACTCGGATCGCCTTCACGGCAAACGAGCCAAAGGTGGGCAGCGAAAACGTTACAAGGACACCCTCAAAGCCTCCATGATAAAGTGCAACATCCCCACTGACTCCTGGGAGTCCCTGGCCAAAAACCGCCCTAAATGGAGGAAGTGGATCCCGGAGGGCGCTGAGCACCTCGAGTCTCGTCGCGGAGAGCGTATAGAAATCAAGTGCAGGCAGCGGAAGGAGCGTGTGGCAAACCAATCCCACCCACCCCTTCACTCACCGACTATCTGTCCCACCTGTGACAGAGACTGTATTGGAATGTACAGCCACCTAAGAACTCATGTTAAGAGTGGAAGCAAGTCTTCATCGATTCCGAGGGACTGCCTATGATGATAATGACATAAAGGGTTACTGCACAAGATAAAAGTTCATGATGTTGGGGGTAATATATTAGCATGGATAGAGGATTGGCTAACTAACAGAAATCGGTTCATTCTCGGGTTGGCAATCAGTAATTAATCCGCAGGGATCAGTGCTGGGACCCCAATTATTTACAATCTATATTAACGATTTGGAAGAAGGGACTGAGTGTAACGTAGCCAAGTTTGCTGACAATACAAAAATGGGAGGAAAAGCAATGTGTGAGGAGGGCACAAAAAACTTGCAAAAGGACATAGACAGGCTAAGTGAGTGGGCAAAAATTTGGCAGATGGAGTAAAATGTTGGAAAGTGTGAGGTTATGTACTTTGACAGAAAAAAAATCAAAGAGCAAGTTACTATTTAAATGGAGAAAAATTGCAAAGTGCTGCAGTACAGCGGGACCTGGGGGTACTTGTGGTTGAAACACAAAAGGATAGTAGCAGGTACAACAAGTGATCAGGAAGGCAAATGGAATCTTGACCTTTATTGCAAAGGGGATGGAGTATAAAAGCAGGGAAGTCTTGCTACAGTTATACAGGGTAATTAGTGAGGCCACACCTAGAATACTGCGTACAATTTTGGTTTCCATATTTAAGAAAGAATATACTTACTTTGGAGGCAATTCAGAGAAGGTTCACTAGGTTGATTCCGGAGATGAGGAGTTGACTTATGAGGAAAGGTTGAGTAGGTTGGGCCTCTACTCATTTGAATTCAGAAGAATGAGAGGTGATTTTATTGAAACGTATAAGATTATGAGGGAGCTTGACAAGGTGGACGCAGAGAGGATGTTTCCATTGATGGGGGAGACTAGAATTAGGGGGGAGGGCATAATCTTAGAATAAGGGGCCGCCCATTTAAAACTGTGATGAGGAGAAATTTCTTCTGAGGTTGTAAATCTGTAGAATTCGCTGCCTTAGAGAGCTATGGAAGCTGAGTCATTGAATAAATTGAAGACCGAGATAGCCAGTTTCTTAACCGATAAGGGAATAATGGGATATGGGGAGCAGGCAGGGAAGTGGACCTGAGTCCATGATCGAATCAACCATAATCTTATTAAATGGCGGAGCAGGCTTGAGGGGCCGTATGGCCTTATGAGGTAGGGGGAGGTGGTGAGGGGCATTGGGGGGTGGGGAGGGGGAGGTGGTGAGGGGCAGTGGAGAGGTGGTGAGGGCATTAGGAGTGAGGAGGGAGAGGTGGTGAAGGACAGTGGGGAGGGGGAGGGGCATGGGGGGGAGGTGTGGGGGGTGGGGATGGGAGGTGGTGAGGGGCATTGTAGGTGGGTAGGGACCCACGCGATTACTCCATGACCACATGGGTTAAGCAGTGAACCAGCTGGTCTCATCCTGTCCGTTTTTGTTTCCCCCTCAAGCAATCCTTTGCTCGTGACTTGAAAGCCCTATTCTGGTTATCTAAGAACAATTTGTTCTACTTAGCAATCTCCCCAACAGCATACTAAATCTTTTTTAGTCAGATATTCAAATCCATTGGCATGGTTAGCGTAGCCAAGCTTATTTGGGGAAAGTTACTCATAATGACTGAAAAAGCAGATGGAGTAGAAATCAATAAGAAAGCTTGGGTCAAATTGTCTTATTCAACAACCAAGCTTATACACACCCATTGATGACAGGTTGTAGCCTTGTTTGATGAGCTGCAAGAAAACCATCTTTTTGCTCCTGGACACAAGTGGCAAAGTGCACATAGCATGTTTCTGCTGCACTCCTGTGTGTACTATTTTTATATAGATGTTAACCAATTTAGCCTTATTACAATATACACACAGGAATGAAGTAGAAATGTGTTTTGTCTTTGTTGATGAAGTTTGCAGATTGGAAATTCTACCTCAATTCCATTTGACGAGAAGACATCCTCAAGGCCATTACAGGAGCAACACCAGTAAAATAATTTGTCCTTTTAAAAAAAAAGCTTCTTCATGCACAATGGGACAAGAAGAGTTGCTGATACATCTTGCATTCTCCAAAAAAAAGCATCCACTGAATATTGAAAGATTCCATAGGATATACGACACAGAAACAGACCATTCAGCCCAACCAGTCTATGCCGGTGTTTATGCTTCACTCGAGCCTCCTCCCATCTTTCCTCATCTAAATCTATCAGCATAACATTCTATTCTCTTCTCCCTCATATGTTTGTCTAGCCTCCTCTTAAATGCATTGATAATATTTGCTTTAACCGCTCCATGATAGCGAGTTGCACATTCTTACCACTCTGGGTAAAGAAGTTTCTTCTGAATTCATTTTTGAATTTCTTGGTAACGATCTTATATTGCTGGCCTCTAGTTATGCTCTTCCCCACAAGTGGAAACATTCTCTCTGTATCCACTCTATCGAAACCTTTCAGAATTTTAAAGACCTCTATTCAGTCACCCCTCAGCCTTTTTT
This sequence comes from Pristiophorus japonicus, assembly GCF_044704955.1. NCBI lineage: Eukaryota > Metazoa > Chordata > Chondrichthyes > Pristiophoridae > Pristiophorus > Pristiophorus japonicus. Next base: position 210,410,754 of record NC_091983.1, read on the forward strand.
CAAGAGAAAAGAGACCCAGCCTGTTCATCCTTTCCTGATATGTATACTCTTGCACTACCCACCCTCTGCCACTGTCAGTAGCTATCTTTTACCCCTACTCTCTGCTTTCTGTCTTGAAGCCAGGTAGCTCTCCATTCTGCTACTTGTCCCCTGACTCTGCATTCTCAGACCTTGTTCATGTCAATTATGGGGTACCTTTTTGAAGGCCTTTTGAAAATCTAGATAAATTACAACTACTGCATTACCATTGTCTACTCTCTCTGTTACCTCTTCAAAAGTTTCAATAAAGTTGGTCAAGCAAGACTTTCCCTTTTGAAATCCATGCTGACTGTTCATTATTATACTTTTGGTTTCCAAATGTTCTATTTTCTCCTTTAGTAGGGATTCCATTATTTTTCCTACCACCAATGTTAAGCTGACTGGACTAAAATTCCCTGGATATGTTCTATCCCCTTTCTTAAATATAGGTATTACGTTAGCTATCTGCCAGTCCTCTGGCACTACACCTTTTTCTAACGAATTATTAAATATGTGTGGTCATGCCTCCGTTATATTTTCCCTAGATTCTTTTAAAATGCGTGGATGCAATCCATCTGGACCTCGGGTTTCATCCTCTTTGAGTTTGATTAGTTTATTAATATATCCCCTCTTTTTATTTTAAATGCAGTTATCTCACTACTAATCTCATCCTCCAAAGACATGTCCGTCTGTTCTATCTCCCCGGTAAATACTGAAGCAAGATAATTATTTAATATTTCTGCCATCTCTCTATCGTTATCTGTGGTATTATCCTGTCTATCCCTTAATGACCATATTCCCATCCCAACCTTCCTTTTTTATTGATGTGCCTGTAAAATATTTTACTACAGGTTGAACCTCCCTTATCCGGAACCCTCGGGACCTGGCCTGTGCCGGAAAAGGGATTTTTCCGGACGCGGGGTGGTCACATTAAATTGGATAGTACAGGTACTGAGCAAGGGGATATCGGGGCTGGGAGTGCGGTAGAGAGATCATGGTGGGGGGAGCGGTGGATCGCGGGGTCAGGCCAGGGATTGCGAGTGTTGGCAGCGAGGAAGGACTTCAATTTGTTCATGTCGGTTTTCAGCGCATGCTCCGCCCGGTGGCCGGGAATGGTTATGGATGAGGGGTGGTTCCGGATAAGGGAGTTCTGGATAAGGGAGGTTCAACTTTTATTTTGTTTTATGTTCCTTGATAATTTAATTTCATAGTTCCTCTTTGCCTTCCTAATTGTTTTTTTGACTTCTCTCTTAATCTCTTCATATTCTTCCTTATCATCCACTCCCTGCTGTCTATGTACTTATTGTCACCCTCAATTGTTCCTTTATGCCTTTATTTATCCACGGAGCCTCATTAGTGTTTAGTTTATTCTTTCCCTTTAACGAATATATTGTTCCTGCACTCTGTTGAATACCGTTTTAACTGTTTTTCATTGCTGTTCTACATCATTGTTTGCCAATATTGTTGCCTGTTTTATTTTCCCATGTTCTATTCTCAGCCCCTCAAAATCAGTTTTTCTCCAATCTATTACCCTGGTTTTCATCATATTTATGACCTTCTCAATTATTATCTTATATTATATTTTGGCCACTATTGCCTAGATGTTTCCTAGTTTTACTTCTCTTATTTACTCTGGATCATTCCCCATTACTAGATCCAATAGCGCCACTGTTGGGCTTTTTAAATATTGGGTTAGAAACGAGTCCTGTTTACACTGAAGGAACTCCATTCCCTTACCCCCTTTACCTACCTCGTCTGTCCAATTAATATCGGGGTAGTTGAAATCCCCCATGATTATTATTCTATGTTTTTTACTCATTTCCTTAATTTGTCTGCATATTTCTTCCTCCACCTCCCTTCCACTATTAGGTGGTCTGTAGATTACACCTATTAGTGTGATTGATCCTTTATTATCTTTTATCTCTGTCCATATGGATGCTATTTTTGTTTTACTGAAAGCTGTGTCACTTTTTTTTCCACAGCCATTATGTTATCCCTAATAAGTACAGCTATTCCACCTCCCCTTTTCCCCCCTCTATCTTTTCTAAATATGTTTCCTATCTGTGTGATTAATTCTTGTGCACAGCAGTTCAAATGTGGAGTCAACCAGGCTCTACTATGTCAGAGTTGAATGTGCTCAGTAGACCAAGGGGAAGGCTGTGGGTTTGACACTTGGCACCCAAACAAAAATTCTCTGGGCCTTTCTGGGCTTTGAGCAACCACCAAGATTGATTACATATGTTCTTATTACAGCTGCTTCTGGCTCTATTCTGTAATGCCACCCAATATTAACCAAAAAATCTTCAAAAATGGAACACTAATAAGAGTTAGGTTTGGGCTTTGATGAAAGAGATTTAAGAAAAAGAGAAGTTTTGTTCCCATCAACGGCACTATTTTGAGTTCCATCAGAGGAATGATGTGAGGAATGCTGGGAACTAAATATATCTGGTTACCAGGTTAAAAGGTCTACGGGAAAGACGGGGAAAATAGCAGAAGGGACGATGTAAGATTTGGCTCACAGGTCACACGCAGATTACCCAAAGGGTCTTAGGAGTTGTAAGGCGTTTTAAGAGCTAGGGCTAGAATTTCAGTTTTCAAAGCAGTATTTTTACGCCAAAATTACCGTTAATATGCTTCACTACCGTTTTTAGGCCCGCTTTTCGGTCTTTAATTTGCACAACGGTAAAAATCAGCGTTGCACGAGGATTCGCGCCACAAACGGCGAATTTCGGCAACTTTAGTCCGGGGTCAATAGCACTGTGAGCGAGGCCTTGGGAGGGGGGAAAAACGCAGCAAATAAAATCGCAAAAAACTGAAAAAAAAATATTTACAAAACATTCACAAAACCCTTGCCTACTAAATCGCTGAAAATAAATTAAAAAATCAAAACTTTAACTTATCTTTTTTGCAGGTCTTCATACTTACCGCCGCAGGCAGGACTGCACCGACAGGTTTTACTGTCAGTATTCTGGGCGCAGAACACGAGTACCGAGAGAGCCAAAAATCGATCGCAAATGCTATTTGCGGTGTTGCAGGTCGGCGCTCCTGTTTCCGGCGGTACGTAGAAGCGCCACCGCAAAAAGGTCACCGGTGATCCCGCCCACTGGGTTTTCGCCGCGGAGGGTCAAATCGCGGCGAAAGCTCGGTCACAATGTCATCGAAATTCTAGCCCCTACAGTTTAAGCATAATCAGACACAACACGTGATTAAGATAGATATAGTAGACATACAACCCATGATAGATGAGAACGATCTATGGCCCCGGAACAGAACGGACGGACGGTGAGGCAGAACGGTGGTCTCTGAACAGATCCGAGCTGGTGCAGGTGTTAGGCCGAAGCCCACATGAGATCCACCTTAAGGAAACTCTCTCCTCAGTCTGCCTGTTTCTCTCTTTCGGTTGCTTGTTTTTTACCTTATTTCGGTGGGCCAATGGGTATCTTGCATCAATCATTTTTTTACCCATTCAATTGTCCAATCACAGGGCAAAGGGCACCTATAGGGTCATTTTCTTCCTTATCTCTGTCTGAATGTCGTCTTGTCCTTTCAATTCTGTGCTGATTACTGCCACTGGAAATTTGGGAGAGTAGGGTGGGTGTCTCCCGAACCAACGGGGCACAAGCAGGGGTGACTGAGTTGTGTTGGCAATAGTCAATAGTCATCCGATAGTCATCTGGTTTTCTAACCGGTGAAACTGGGGCGTTAGTCGTGAACTTGCCTTTGCAAACAATACCCTGCTTTAGCTCCAAGGGAAGTGTTCCTTGTATGGTTGTCTGGATTAAATTGTCAAAGCCCGATAAAACTTGCATGTCCTTTTGTAGGATCAGGGTTGGGATCGTGAATAATGGTGGCGGAGGAGTCGGAGTCGACTAACATTAAATGTTGACGGTCTCCAGGATTAGCAGTGCGGACGACCGGTCTCCCACCACTATCGGATTGGAGAGGGGAAGTTACCTCCTCCTGAGAGGCCTTCAGGAGTCATAGGGGAGGTAGAGGTGGAGCTATTGGCTCGGATTTCTGATGCATCGCGACAACCGGTCGAGCCCCCTGAGAGGTCTGCATGGCCCCTCTGGCTGCCTCCAGTCTCTCTAGCTGCTGTTTGACCAAGTCGGGGTCTGTCCGTCTTGGGGGGAACGTCGTATTGAAGGGCCTAGTAGCCTAGACGACTGCAGAGATAGCAGCGCACTGAGGCACCTTTTCCTATTCCTTTTGGACGGCCATGACTTCTGGTTAGGCAGCAGGCCTTCAAAGGCCGTTACTTTAGCAGGTGTCCTAGGGATATTGGCACGGGTCTGATCCCAAGCAATCCTGACAATGGGGTGTGCACTTGTTTCCACGGGGCGTCTTTGGAGACGTAAACGCCCAGGCCGTTTAAAAAGAAGGATTTGAAGCACGGCTAGTTGAACTAGTTCCCTCCACCGCCCCTGGTCCGCTGGAAGATGTCGTAGAGTTTCTGCATGAAGGCATTTGGGCTTTGGGTAGGGCCCTGTTTGGAGTTCCTGGCTAGAGGAAGTCGATGCCCTCCTCTCGTGTTTGGCATAATTCTAACTCAATATCCTCTATCCCAACCCCCGCCAGAATGTCCTAATCTATTTCTTCTTTTAATTCTGTGGAACACGCATCCAGGAGGACCTGTTTATGGTCATCCCCTTCTAATTCCAGATGGGTGGATTCTCCACCACTGCCTGAGGTTGAGGGGTTGGCGTCCATGATCACCGCCCCCAGGTTAGCTTTTAGTACCCCAACCTCAACCCCGCAGTAAGGGCCCGATGCGTGGTCGTGGTCATGGTTTGTACCTCGCAACTAGCGGTCGAGGAGGGTTGCTTGTGTTTCGGGCCTGGCGCTTGGGCTCGCGAGCTGCCTTAGCTCGGGTGACCACACACAGTGGCATTGCCTCACCTGCCTCGCCATCCTTGTACAGTGGAGGGGGAGCAGAGGGAGTGGGGTCCTCAACTATGTTGTCCCAACAAGGGTCTGGATCTCTCGGTTTGATTTTGGAGACAGCTGCCCGCGGTTGGTTGATTTGTGCCTGAAGCTGTTGGATTTTTGCTAAGCACGGGGTGTGGTCTGCTTTGGGGGAGGCAATGGTTTGGCACCGGTTTAGTTCCCTTAAAGCACCACTTGCATCTTCTAACTCCTGACTCAATCTGGTATTTTCTGCCTGTAGTTCAATATTTTTTTGTTCTAGTATTTGGTCTAGTTTCCTTTGTGTACAATGAGTGTAATTGATTGTGAAGGACAGAAATGCTTTCCTGCCAACCGTTGCTTTCTTTTTGCTGCTTGTCTGTCTGTTCTTTTAACTCCTTAGTTTTCTTATTTAACTGTACAGTGCACAACTGTGCTCGGTAAGCTAACTTTTCTCTTTTCTGGGACAAATAGTCATTGAAGGAAAGGGTGGGCAGGGAGCCTGGTTTGCCGCACGCTCCTTCTGCTGCTTGCGCTTGATTTCTGCATGCTCTCGGCGACGATATTCGAGGGGCTCAGTGCCCTCCCGGATACACTTCCTCCACTTAGGGTGGTCTATGGTCAGGAACTCCCAGGTGTCAGTGGAGATGTCGCATTTTATCAGGGAGGCTTTAAGGGTGTCCATGTAACGTTTCCTCTGCCTGCCTTTGGCTCGTTTGCCGTGGACGAGTTCCGAGTAGAGCACTTGCTTTGGGGGTCTCGTGTCGGGCATGCGAACTACGTGGCCTGCCCAACAGAGCTGATCGAGTGTGATCAGTGTTTCAGTGCTGGGGATGTAGGCCTGGACGGATAAGCAGACTAGCACCTGTCAGAAAGGTAGTGAATTTCTTCAGTGTGTCCGGGATTGTTTTCTAAATGGGGGCGAAATTGCCCCCTCAAAGGCCCGTTAGTGCCTCCAGTTCAGAGTGCGAAAAGTGCTTTGTGTCGCGCCCCGAGATTAGCGCACCGGCGCGGCGCATGCGCATGCGCGCCGACCCTTTGCACCCCACAGTGGCTGGGGCACCGCGGCTGCTATTAAAGGGGAGGTAATAGCGCTGTGGTCCCCATATATTCGATATCGGATGGTTATTTCAGTCGACCCGACAATGGCAGAGCGGCCGTGTCACCAACATGCAACCCGGCATCCCCTCTTGAGTGCTAGGCCGCTGGCCCAGCTGACACTCTCCATGGTGGCCCAGTGGGCACCAATAAAGTGGCTGCAGAGTTTGCAGCGGCCCGCCCATTTAAAAGAAGGGGAGGGACATTGTGATGCGTCAGCGTGACACGGCACGTCCGTGTCGCACTGACATCAGCAGCGCGGCGCTGATGTGCTGATCAAGGTGCTTGTTTCGCCTGCGAGCACCCTGTGATTGCCCCGTTACCGGCACACAACATTTTGCGGCTCTACGAGCCCAATTCCAGAACATTTAGCGGCCCGCCTCGCCGGGTGCTAATTTTAATTCGAACTGTGCGTCCAAAACCGGGTGCAGGCAATTTGGCCCCCAATATGTCCTAGAGGCAACAAGGGAACATGCCATGTTATATTTAGTAATGAGCCAGATTTAGTTAACAGCCGAACTGTGCGTGAACATTTATCCAATAGCGATCATAACATGATCGAGTTCAACATCACTTTTGAAAGGGCTAAACATGAAACTGAATCAAAGGTTCTAGATTTAGGTAAGGCCGACTTCAACGGGATAAGAGGAGGTTGAGAGGAGGCCTCATTGAGGTGTACAAAACATAGTGGATAGTAAGGGTCGATTGCCATTGGTGGAGGGGTCTATTACGATGGGGCATAGTTTTAAGGTGGTTGGTGGAAGGTTTAGAGGGGATTTGGGGGGGGGGGGCTTCTTTACGCAGAGGGTTGTGGGGATCTGGAACTCGCTGCCTGGAAGAGTGGTGGATGCAGAAACCCTCACCACTTTTAAGAGATGGTTGGATGGGCACTTAAAGTGCTGTAACCTGCAGGGTTATGGACCTAGAGCTGGTAATTGGGATTAGACTGGATGACCTTTTGTTGGACGGTGTAGATATAATGGTAAGTACTGCAGGGAATAGAATATGGTCAGGGTGATCTCCTGGGCTAATTTTGATTGCCTGGATGGGTCGGAGAGGAATTTTCCCAGATTTATTTCTCCCTAAATTAGCCTGGGTTTTTATCTGGTTTTTGCCTCTCCCAGGAGATCACATAGCTCCAGTTGGGGTAGAGTGTAGATGTTTTCAGTGTAAGGGGTGTCGCAGTTGTGCGAGGCGGACTGGTTGGGCTGGGTGCTCTTTGCCTTTCCGTCATTGTTCATATGTTTATATGTAATCTTTAGGGCTACTGATCAAGGGCCGTGCGGCTCTTTGTTGGCCAGCGCGGACACGATGGGCCGGAATGACTTCCTCTTGCGCTGTAAATTTCTATGTTTCCAAGTTTCTAAGACAGAGACTGTCCACAGTAAACTGGAGAATCTGTTAATGGGTAAAATGACAGAAGATCATTTGGAGATGTTCAAAGGGGAATTTAAGGTGATATAGAACCATTCCTTCAGATTGGGTAATTGCACATGTCACTCCGCTATTTAAGAATGGTGAGAAAGGGAAACCAGGGAATTTTACACCAGTTAGCCAAACACTTGTTGTTGGGAAAGTGCAAGAGTCTATAATTAAGAATAGGGAGACTGAATACCTCAAAAATTCTCAGTTGATCAGAGAGCCAGCATGGATTTTTGAAAGGTAGGTCATGCCTGACAAACCTGATGAGTTTTTTGAAGAAACTAAAGTAGTGGTGAGGGGAATGTCTATGGATGTTAGTCATATGGACTTCTAGAAGGCATTTGATAAAGTCCCACGTAAGAGACTGCTAACTAAGGTAGAATTCCACAGAATTGAGGGCAAAGTATTGACCTGGTTAGGAAATTGGCTGAGCGGCAGGAGACAGAGCAGGGATAATGGGCAAGTACTCAAATTAGCAGGAGGTGACTACTGGTGTCCCACAGGAACCTGTGTTGGGGCCTTAACTATTCACAGTATTTATTAATAATTTAAATGATGGCATAGAAAGTCATATATCCAGATTTGCCGATGACATAAAGATAGGCCCATATCTCGGGAGCCTCCTATCAACAAGAGTAGGCATCAACGACGAGATCCAGTGCAGCCTTCGGCCGCTTGAGGAAAAGAGTGTTTGAAAACCAGGCCCTCAAAACTGCCACCAAGATCATGGTCTACAGGGCTGTAGTAATACCTGCCCTCCTGTATGGCTCAGAGATATGGACCATGTACAGTAGACACCTCAAGTTGCTGGAGGAATATCACCAACGATGTCTCCCCTGGGAGAACAGGCGCACCAACATCCACGTCCTCATTCAGGCCACCATCCCCAGCATTGAAGCACTGACCACACTTGATCAGCTCCGCTGGGCAGGCCACATAGTCCGCATGCCAGACACAAGACTCCCAAAGCAAGTGCTCTACTCGGAGCTCCTACATGGCAAACGAGCCAAAGGTGGGCAGCGGAAACGCTACAAGGACACTCTCAAAGCCTCAAAGTGCAACATCCCCACTGACACCTGGGAGTCCCTGGCCCAAGACTGCCCCAAGTGGAGGAAGTGCATCCGGGAGGGTGCTGAGCATCTCAAGTCTCAACGCCGAGAGCATGCAGAAATCAAGCGCAGTAGGCGGAAAGAGCGTGCGGCAAACCAGTCCCACCCACCCCTTTCCTCAACGACTATCAGTCCCACCTGTGACAGAGTCTGTGGCTCTTGTATTGAACTGTTCAGCCACCAAAGAACTCACTTCAGGAGTGGAAGCAAGTCTTCCTCGATTCCGAGGGATTGCCTATAATGATGATGATGATGATGAGGCGGCATTGTAGGCAAGGTAGATGAAAGCATAAAATTACAAAGGGATATCGACAGATTAAGTGAATGGGCAAAACTATAGCAAATGGATTTCAATGTAGGTAAATGTGAGATCATCCACTTTGAACCTAAAAAGGATAGAATCGGGTAATTTCTAAATGATGAAAAGCTAAAAACAGTGGAGGTCCAAAGAGACTTGGCGGGTTCAGGTACATAGATCATTAAAATGTCGAACAGATACAGAAAATATTTTAAAAGGCTAATGAAATGCTGGCCTTTCTATCTGGAGGACTAGAATACAAGGGGTTAGAAGTTATGCTGCAGCTGTACAAAGCCCTGGATTGACCACACCTGGAGTACTGTGAGCAGTTCCAGGCACCTCACCTTAGGGAGGGAGTGCAGCATAGGTTTACCAAAATGATACCCGGACTTCAAGGGTTCAGAGATTACAAAAATTTGGGTTGTATTCCCTAGAATTTAGATGGTTAAGGGGTGATCTGATAGAAGTTTTCAAGATACTAAGGTAGGTCGAGAGACACTATTTCCCTGGTTGGGGATTCTAGGACTAAGACGCATAGTCTAAAAATTAGAGTCAGGCCTTTCAGGAATGAAATTAGGAAACACTTCTACACACAACGGGTGGTAGAAGTTTGGAAAACTCTTCCTTAAACAGCAATGGTGCTAGATCAATTGTTAACTTTACATTGGAGATTGATAGCTTTTTTATTAACTAAAGGTATTAGGCATAGGGCCAAAGGCGGGTATATGGAGTTAGGTCGCAGATCAGCCATGATCTCATTGAATGGCGAAACAGGCTCGAGGAGCTCAATGGCCTACTCCTGTTCCTATGATCTTATGTTACATGTGTGGAAATAGGGTACGTATTCAAACTATAGAGTACCTGATATTATTTAAAAATATTGAGAAGTGTAATTAAAATAGTGAAGAGAAAAGTAGATAACTATAGTATCTGTTTGCATTATATTCTCTATTGTACATGCTTAGGCTATTTGATCTAATCAGGGGTTTGTCATGAGTCATAACTGCTACTTTTTTGTGCCTACTCTGATGTTTGTCTATCTATGGGGAATCCCACAGTCAATGGGAACCCCCAGGTTCATCCAGATATGAGCAGGAAAACTGAAATTCTACTTCTCTATCCGGTTCTGTCCTGCTACAATTTCCTGCCCAGTTTCAATTTGGCGGCAGAAATATTCCCCTCCGCCCCTCCGAATGTCTCAAGAGAATCTACGCAGCCAATATCATTATTCACATGGCACACTTCAGGCATGGGGTGTGTGTGTGTGTGGCGGGGAGAGCACGGGGGTGTGGAGATAATGAGAGAGAAGCAGGGGGGAAGTGGGACAATAAAAGGCAACTAAATGAGATGCAAAAGCAAGATGAGGAAAAGTAAGTAAAATGGCAGACTGAGGTAAAGGGAGCAGCTAAGAGGGGGACAGTGGGGAGGGTGGAGGGGGGGCGCGGGGGGGGGGGGGGAACGTGTGCTCCTAATCCTGATTGACCTCTCTGTAGTCTTTCTCTCTCCTCCATTGTCCAGCTGACTGGGACTCCCTCATTCGGTTTCACTCTCCCGTCTCCAATCATAGCCAGAGCATCTCCAGGAATGGATTCTCTTCCCACCCATGCGCCATTATCTCTGGAGTGCCCAAAGCATCTATCCGTGACCCCATCCTCATCCTCATCGATATACTCTTTGTGGCATCGTTCAAAGACACAGTGTCAGGTTCCATATATATGTTGATGACGCGCAGCTCTATCTCTCCTCCCCTCTTTCGACCCTTCCACTGCCTCTGTGTGGTCAGACTGCTTGTCCATCATCCAGGCCTGCATGAGCTGCAATTTCCTCCAGTTAAACATTGAGAAGAAGTAAGTACAACCTCTGTATCCCCGCCATTGATTCCATCCCTCGCACCAGCCACTGTCTCGAGTGGAATCAGACTGTTTGCAACCTTGGAATCCTATTTGACCCCGAGTTGAGCTTCTGACCCCACATTCACTCCATCACAAAGACCACTGACTTCCACCTCTGTAATATTACTCACCACTGCCCCTGCGTCGGCCCATCTGCTGTCTAAATCCTCATCTATGTCTTTGTCACCGCTATACTCAACTATTTAAACGTTAATGCAAGTTGCTGTTGATACTGAGCTGATTTGGCAAGAAGTGATGCATATGAAGTGGGCTGAGTGTAGAATTTAAAAATCAGAAAATCATAAAATTGGTCATAATTTCTTCACAAGATGCTTCAAATTTTAATTGTGTAGTGAGGGTATATAGGGTGTTTTCTGTCTTTGTGCCATTCCTAATGGAAAGGATGATAGTTCATACACCTCTAGATGTTAAGTCAAGCGCTGCTTTTTTTAAAGTTACATTGCTTTGTATTTTTCCCATTTGGGAAATTACCAAATGATAAATGACTTAAAATGTGGTTATGGATGCATTCCACAACCAGTCCGTATGAGGCAAAGAAAAGAAACTGGTAAAAGGTGCCTCCTTAATCGTGATTCATGGAAATTCTCTTTCAGTTCCTTTGTCTTTGATTTTAGTAGAAAGATTTGATGATATAAATTAATGCTTCGTTACTTGGGTCTTGAAATTATGCTGTGCAAATAGAAGGGGGAAAAAACTTGCCTTTATATATTGCCTTTAATGTAGAAAATCTCTCATGACACTTCATGAGCCGGCACAGGCATGATGGTTATTCTATAATTCTATGATCCTATTAAGGAACAAAAGGAATGAGCTAAGCTATGGTGAGTGAGTTAATTGAATAAATAAACGTTATGTTGAATTGACTGGTTTTCAGAAGGTTTTTAAAGCCGAAGAAGAGAAGTGGAGGAGCCTAGAGAGGATGTTCAGGAGTATAGGACTAAGATGGCTGAAGGCTGTTGACCAATAGTGGTGGGCGGGTAGGGGAATGTACAATAGGCCAGAGTTAGGGGGAACTGGAGGAGGAGACATAAGGCAAGGGAAGGTCTCTACAAAGTGGGACGAGGTTATGGATGGATTTGTTGGGGTGGATGAGAATTTTATATTGAATACATTGGTACAGAGAGACAGTGCAAGTTTATAGAGGATGGAGGTGATGGATGAGCAAGGCTTAGTATGGCAAAGGATTTGGGTGCAAGAGATTTGGAGGATTTGGATCTTATGGATGATGGACATCAGGATGACCTTGGAGAAATTGAATCTAGGGATGATGCCGAGAAGTTATGTTAAACTTGTATAGACCAGTATTGAGTACTATGAACTGTTCTGGTCTCCATATTATAAAAAAGGATACAGAAGCACTGAAGAAGGGGCAAAAAAAGATTTACTAGAATGATACCAGAACTGAGAGGTTATACCTTTCAGAAAGGATTGAATAGGCTGGTGCTCGTTTCTCCAGAAAAGAGAAGACTGAGGGGTGATCTGATAGAGCTCTTTAAGATTATGAAAGGGTTTGATAGGATAGATGTGGAGAAGATGTTTTGACTTGTAGGGGAGACCAGAACTAGGGGCCATAAGTATAAAATAGTCACTAATAAACCAATAAGAAATTCAGGAGAAACTTCTTTACCCAGCGAGTGGTTAGAATGTGGAACTCGCTATCACAAAGAGTAGTTGAGGTGACTAGCATAAATGTATTGAAGGGGAAGCTTGATAAACACATGAGGGAGAAAGGAATAGAGGAATATGTTGATGGGGTTAGATGAAGAAGGGTGAGAGGAGGCTTGTGTGGAGCATAAACACTGGCATGGACCTGTTGGGCAGAATAGCCTGTTTCTGTGCTGTAAATATTATGTAATACTATGTAATGATGAAGGCAAGAATAAAGGTTTGAATGGCAGTGACTGTAGGTTGGGGTTGAGGGAAAAGTGAGTGATGAGCTGTACCTGCACATGCTGAGTATCAGATCTCCTGTAGGACAATGTTGACTAGAGATTCCCAAGTGATAAATTATTACAACTGTGGCTAGGGACCCATGATCAGGCATTTTCTCACAAAAAGGGAAATAAATTCTGAGAAAGTCATCCCAATTTAAGCTCAATCATCTTCTACTGGTTGGTTTCAGAGTGGCACTGGTGGAACCATGTGAGTACGTTGGTTGCCCAGTCTATGTGCTACATAAGAAATAGGAGCAGAAGTAGGCCATACAGTCCCTCAAGCCTGTTCCACCATTCAATGTTAGCATGACTTCATCCAAGTTGTATTTCATTATTTAGCGATTATAGTTCAATAATTGCCTTTTGCTTTTGATTGCTGCTCCATGGTGATTACCAAGGCTTTTAACACCCATATCTATTTCAAAACCATTCATGTAGGTCTGAAGTCGCAGATTTATTCTTGCTATATGTAGCACTTCACACCTGTTTGTATTAAATTCCAACTGCCACTGTTCTGTCCACTTAGATATTTCATCTAACTTGCTTGTAGTTCCTAGAATTTTTCTGCCTCATGTAATTTAGTATCCTCTGCGAATGTTATCAGATCACACTGAGCTTCTGAACCCAAGTGGAAATCGGAACCAGTATGGGTCCCAACATTGATCCCTGGAGCACTGCGCACAGCACTGCTATCTGCACCCTCACCCCGCACCACCACATGCTTGACAAATTCTGTTAAGTACCAACAAGGAATGTAAGATTTCAAAGCGCCAGTTTGATGAAGTTCTTTTTTGCTCCGCCAAGTTTCTTCCCTGTCCGTCTCCTGGAGATACTGACTTCTTATTGATGCATGGCTCTTACTGACACCCTCTGGTGTATCACCTTAGTGGCCATTATTCACCAATATTTGAAAACAGACTATTTTATGATGGGCGGCATCATAATAGCCCGATCCTGTCCTGTGCTTATGTGACCTGACAGTCACACACCCGCATTCTGTAGTAGGATGCTGTCCTTTGGCAGTCCCTCGAAATCGAGGAAGAGTTGCTTCCACTCTTAAAGTGAGTTCTTGGGTAACTGAATATGGGAATTACAGTCTCTGTCAAAGGTGGGACAGACAGTCGTTGAAGGAAAGCCTGGGTGGGGAGTTTGGTTTGCCGCGCGCTCCTTCCGCTGCCTGCGCCTGGCCTCTTCATGTTCCTTGCGTCGAGACTCAAGGAGCTCAACGATCTCCCGGATGGACTTTCTCCACCTCGAGCGGTCTGCGGCCAGGGTCTCCCAGGTGTCAGTGGTGATGTCGCACTTTACCAGGGAGGCTTTGAGGGTGTCCTTATAACGTTTCTGCTGTCCTCCTTTGGCTCGTTTAGCATGAAGGAGCTCCACATAAAGCATTTGCTTTGGGAGTCTCTTATCTGGCATGAGTACTATGTGGCCTGCCCAGCGAAGCTGATTGAGTGTGGTCAGTGCTTCAATACTGGGGATGTTAGCCTGGTCAAGGACAGATGTTGGTGTGCCTGTCCTCCCAGGAGATTTGCAGGATCTTGCTGAGTTATCGTTGGTGATATATCTCCAGCGACTTGAGGTGCCTTCTGTACATCGTCCATGCCTCAGACCCATACAGGCGGGCGGGTATTACTACAGCCCTGTAGACCATGAGTTTGGTGGTAGATTTGAGGGCCTGGTCTTCAAACACTCTTTTCCGCAGGCAGCCGAAGGCTGCGCTGGTGCACTGGAGGTGATGCTGAATCTCCGCATCAATGTCTGCCTTTGTTGATAAGAGGCTCCCGAGATATGGGAAATGGTCCACGTTGTCCAGGGCCGCGCCGTGGATCTTGATGATTGGAGGGCAGTGCTGTGCGGCGATGACAGGCTGGTGAAGGACCTTTGTCTTACGGATGTTAAGCGTAAGGCCCATGCTTTCATATGCCTCAGTGAATACATTGACTATATCCTGGAGTTCAACCTCTGAATGTGCACAGACACAGGCATCGTCCGCATACTGCAGCTCAATGACAGAGGTTGGGGTGATCTTGGACCTGGCCTGGAGGCGGCGAAGGTTAAACAGCTTCCCACTGGTTCTGTAGTTTAATTCCACTCCAGCGGGGAGCTTGTTGATTGTGAGGTGGAGCATAGTGGCGAGGAAGATTGAGAAGAGAGTTGGAGCGATGACACAACCCTGTTTGACCCCGGTCTGGACGTGGATTGGGTCTATAATGGATCCGTTGGTAAGGATCAGGAGATTGAAGAACTAATAGATCGCAAGCGCAAAGCATTTCTGAGCCTCAAGCAACAGCCCAACTCGGGAGCTGCAAAACAACATTACAGACAGCTCAAGGCTCAGGTCCAACAAAAAACTCGGGATCTAAAGAATCACAAGGTGTTTGGAGAAAGCACAGGAGATATGTGAGGATTCTTCACTGCAGTCAAGGCCACCTACGGTCCAAACTCCCAAGGCCCCACCCCACTCCTGGCCAAGAACGGGGAAACACTCATCAAGGACACCGAGGCTGTCAGGGCCCGATGGAAGGAGCACTTTGAAAATCTCCTCAATCAAGACTCTGCCTTTGACTCGAGTGTTCTCGATTCCATCCCGCAGCATGCCACCCACCACCAACTCAGTGAAACTTCAACGTTGCACAAGGTTGGCAAAGCCATAAAACAGCTACGGAATAACAAGGCTATGGGTGCAGATGGAATCCCTGTTGAGGCGCTAAAATATGGCGGAGATGCGCTGTTGGCGCGGATACATGGCCTCACCTCTCTCATCTGGAGGGAGGAGAGCATGCCGGGAGATCTCAGATGCAGTGATTGTGACCATTTTTAAAAAGGGAGACAAGTTCGTCTGCGGCAACTACAGGGGAATCTCCCTGCTTTCAGCCACTGGGGAAGTTGTCGCTCGAGTTCTCCTCAATTGTCTTCTCTCTGTGGTCGAGGAGCTCCTCCCGGAATCACAATGCTGATTTCGTCCCCTATGGGGTACAACAGACATGATCTTTGCAGCGCGCTAGTTGCAGGAAAAATGCAGAGAACAGCGCCAGCCCTTATACATGGCCTTTTTCGATCTTACAAAGGCCTTTGACACTGTCAACCGTGAGGGTCTATGGAGCGTCCTCCTCCATTTCGGATGCCCCCAAAAGTTCGTCCACATCCTTCGCCTGCTTCACGATGACATGCAGGCCGTGATCCTGTATAGGGTTACATAAACACCGGCATAGATCAGTTGGGCCGAATGGCACGTTTCTGTGCTGTAGACTCAGTGTAACTTTATGTAATACTGATGAGAAGAAAAATAAATCTACCACATAGAGTCTACTCCACCAAATTTTCATTCAAAAACTTTACAGAAACATAAGACAATGTGCACCCCCAGATTGAGTCATTTAACCGAACAATAAGATTTCACTGGATCAGGAAGTTTCAAACCTTTCAGCTTAATAGTGGGTAGATATGATTGATTGTGGTGTAACGTTAAAATTGTGATGCCCTGTGAAAAATCTTTATGCTTTTAAAGCTTATCATCAAAGAATATTACTCATCAAAAATTGCTTTTCAAGTATTGGATCTAGTTAGGACGTTCTTGCACTGTAGAGAGCAATCCTCTCTCTTTCCCTTTCCCTCTCCCTCTCCCTCCCTCTCTCTCTCTCTCCCTCCCTCTCTCTCCCTCTCTCTCTCTCTCTCTCTCTCTCTCTCTCTCTCTCCCTCCCTCTCTCCTTCTCTCTCTCTCTCTCTCCCCTTGAGTGTGGATTCTGTGCTGAACATCCTCAGGTTTGGATCTTACCTTCTTGTCTCTCTCTGTTCCCACGGCTCCGAGATCTCTACCACTCTGCACCGGCCCTAAAAGCTGAAAATGGGTCCGGGGGCGGAGCGGCAGTGGTGTGCACTTTTAGCGCGTCACTACTGCCGCAAGCCCCACACCGCCACGAGAGTCGGCGGTGGCCCACGCCGCTGCAAGACCTCCCGCGTCGAATCTAAGTCGGGGCGGCCAGTTGAGCCCAAAGTGGCGGCCATTCGATTTTGACGAATGGCCGCCACAAATGGGCAGTAACGGTCCTTCCCGGGACGGTGAATTTCGGGGCCACTGTCACTGATGTGAGTTTATTACCGTTGGTTAACAAAATGAACATTCCAAGATTTTTACCTTTGTGACAAAAATGTATCATTTGCTTGACATTTAAAATGACAATTCTGTATCATTGTATTGTGGGAATCTCATGGTCATGATCAGATAGAGTTCTAGTACAAAAAATAACAACCAAGTCAACCATATTACATTTCCACAGATTTCAAGATCAACAAGTATCCTTTAAAGACTTGTTTGTGTACAAATACTTTAGAGCGAGGTAATGGAAAGCGACTGGTCCCATGAAACTACCCCAACAAGTGTTATATTGGGGAAATGGGGTTAGTTTATTGCCCTTTTACCTCTGAGGAGGATTCAGGTTAGCAAACTGCCATTTCACCTTTGGTGTCAGGGCTTAGATTAGCATGATGCACTTTAACCTCTGGAACGTGGGTTTATGTAACTCTGCTGACCAAGTGCCGTGTGGCTCTTTGTCAGTCGGTGTGGCCATGATGGGCCAAAATGGCAGCCTCCTGCACTGCAGATTTCTATGTTTCTAGATTTCTATGTTTCTATGTAATATTGATAAGAAGAAAAATAAATATACCATATAGAATCTACTCCACCAAATTTTCAAAAAGAAACTTTACAGGAGCATAAAACAGCCCAAACTGATTGGATCAAAGTTTTCTTTCTTCGCTGGCCATCTGGATCCTTGTGTGATATTGGGTTGGGTAAAAGAGAAGGGTAAAATAGAGGTGGGGTCGCAGTATTAATTAAAGAAACAATTACAGCTGTGAGGAGGGATGATATGTTGGAAGGATCATCAAATGAGGACATATAAGTTGAATTGAAGAATAAAAAAGGGGTGATCACATTACTGGGGGTGCACTATAGACCCCCAAATAGTCAGAGGGAGATAGAAGAGCAAAAATGTAGACAAATTTCTGAGATGTGTAAAAACTATGAGGCAGTAATAGTAGGGGATTTAAACTCCCCTAGTGTTAACTGGGATAAAATTAATGTTAATGGTATAGAGGGTTTGGAATTTCTAAAATGCATTCAGGAGAACTTTTTTAGCCAGTATGTAACAAGCCCAACAAGGGCGGGGGCGGTTCTGGACTTAGTTTTGGGGAATGAAGCTGGGCAGGTGGAAGGGGTATCAGTGGGAGAACATTTTGGTGCTAGTGATCATAACTCAGTTCGATTTAGGGTAGTTATGGAAAAGGACAAAGATAGACCAGGAATAAAAGTTATCAATTGGGGGAAAGCTAATTTTGCTTAGCTGAGATGGGATTTAGTCAAAGTGGACTGGAAACGGTTACTTGAAGGTGTCAGTGTCAGAGCAGTGGCAGGCATTCAAGGAGGAGATCGCGAGGGTTCAGAGCAAGTATGTTGCTTTAAAGAAAAAGGGTGGAACTAACAAATCTAGAACCCCCTGGATGTCAAGGGGCATACAGGGTAAGATAAAGAAAAAAAGGGAGGCTTATGACAGATTCCGAGCGCTCAATACTGCAGAAACTCTATAGTGTAGAAAGTGCAGGGGTGCAATTAAAAAGGAAATTAGGAAAGCAAAGAGAGAGCATGAACAAATGTTGACAAGTAAAATGAAGGAAATCCCAAAGATGTTTTATAAATATATTAAGAGCAAGAGGATAACTACAGAAAGAGTGGGGCCTATTAGAAACCATAAAGGTAATCTGTGTGTGGAGGTAGAAAACATGGGTGTGATTCTTAATGAATATTTTGCGTCTGTTTTCACAAAAGAGAGGGGCAATACAGACATTGATTCAGGGAGGCGGAGTGTGAAATATTAGAGGAAATAAACATAGTGAGAGAGGAAGTATTAAGGGGCTTAGCAGCTTTGAAAGTAGATAAATCCCTAGGCCTGGATGAAATGTATCCCAGGCTGTTAAGAGAAGCTAAAGAAGAAATAGCAGAGGCTCTGATCATCATTTTCCAATCCTCTCTGGCTCCAGGTATGGTGCCAGAGTTCTGGAGGACTGCTAATGATGTACCTTTGTTTAAAAAGGGAGAAAGGGATAGACTGAGTATTTACAGGCCAGTCAGCCTAATCTTGGTGGTGGGAAAATTATTGAAAAAAATTCTGAGGGACAGGATAAACCTTCATTTAGAAAGACAAAGATTAATCAAGGACAGTCAGCATGGATTTGTTAAAGGAAGGTCGTGTCTGACTAACTCGATTGAATTTTTTGAGGAGGTAACAAGGAGGGTCGATGAGGGCAATGTAGTGTATATGGATTTTAGGCAAGGCTTTTGATAAGGTCCCACATGGCAGACTGGTCATAAAAGTAAAAGCCCATGGGATCCAGGACAAAATGGCAAGTTGGATAGAAAATTGACTCAGAGGCAGGAAGCAAAGGGTAATGGTTGATGGGTGTTTTTGTGACTGGAAGGTTGTTTCCAATGGGGTTCTGTAGGGCTCAGTGCTCGGTCCCTTGTTTTGTGTGGCATATATCAATGGTTTACACTTGAATGTAGGGGGTATGATTAAGAAGTTTGCAGATGATACTAAAATTGGCTGTGTGGTTGATAATGAAGAAGAAAGCTTAGACTGCAGGAAGATATCAATCAACTGGTCAGGTGGGCAGAACAGTGGCATTGGAATTCAATCTGGAAAAGTGTGAGGTAATGCATTTGGGGAGGGCTAACAAGGCAAGGGAAATCCCATTAAATGGTAGGACATTGAGAAGTGTGTAGGAACAAAGGGACCTTGGAGTGCAGGTCCACAGATCCCTGAAGGTAGCAGGCCAGGTGGTTAAGAAGGCATATGGAATGCTTGCCTATATTAGCCGATACATAGAATACAAGAGCAGGGAGGTTATGCTTGAACTGTATAAAACACTAGTTAGGCCACAGCTAGAGTACTGCGTGCAGTTCTAGTCACCACATTACAGGAAAGATGTGATTGCACTAGAGAATGTGCAGAGGAGATGTACGAGGATGTTGCCTGGACTGGAGAATTTTAACTATGAGTAAAGATTGGATAGGCTGGGCTTGTTTTCTTTGGAACAGAGGAGGCTGAGGGAGACCTTATTGAGGTGTATAAAATTATGAGGGGCCTAAATAGAGTGGATAGGAAGGACCCAATTCCCTTAGCTGAGGGGTCACCAACCAGGGGGCATAGATTTAAAGTAATTGGTAGGAGGTTTAGAGGAGATCTGAGGGGACATTTCTTCATCCAGAGGTTGGTGGGGATCTGGAACTCACTGAAAGGGTGGTAGAGGCAGAAACCCTCCCCACATTAAAAAAAGTACTTGGACGTGCATTTGAAGTGCCTTAACGTACAGGGCTACAGACCTAGAGCTGGAAAGTGGGATTAGGCTGGATAGCTCTTTGTCGGCCGACAGGGACACGATGGGCTGAAATGGCCTCCTTCCGTGCTGTAAATTGGCTGGTGTAGAAAATGGATTGCAGTAGGAGGTTCTTTTCTTTTCATTTCCTCCCCAGCAGTTTCCTCTCCCCTCCCTTGCAGCCCGCGTTGGTTTTCCTCCCCCTTCTTTTCCTACTGTCTTTCCTTGTCATTTCTAATTGGTGCTCTTGCAATATTCCTGAGCTGGTGGGCTTTGGATTGTTCTCTTAAAATACTAATAACCTCTCATTCTGGTGCAGTTTTATCCTATGCAGATACCTTGAACTTAGTATTATACATATTGAATTGTTTCAGAAGTTAAAAATGGAAGTGACTTGAAAGTTAAGGATCTGTTAAAGGGGAAGGATACTCGATAACAAACTACTTTTAGTGCACTGTACCTCACTGTCCCATTGCTCGCCCGCATAATATATCATCTCCTGCAGTTAAGAAAAATCATTATTAGCTGCACCCTCAGGATGCCCTGACACATCAAGCTGACTCAGTGAGCATTGCAATGATTCAATAATGATTGACGCCTTTTCATTCCAAGATATTGATGCAAAGCTGTCACCCAATATCCGCACTGAGCAAAGCAATTGTCTGAAGCATTAGAGAATATTTACAACTTGATAAATAATGTGGGACACAAATCTACTTTAGCAATTGAAAGTTTTCTTGTCAATATTGATTTTTGCAACTATCTCCTGTACTTTAAAATTGTGAAGGGTTTAGCATTTGTAGCATAGAGTGAAACATCACAACCAGTATACAGTTGGGCTTCTTTGACTGCCATTATGAACCTTCAAATAATGTTGTCTTTTTTTAATGTATCCATCATAAATATTTTGTAAATGACTTTGAATATTTAGAAATTGCCTGTTGCTTCCCCTTATTTCAAATTCTCCTAGTATAGACCTACAGGTGCTATGTGCTGCTCAAGAACGAAGGCTGTCAGAAAGTATCTACAGTTTGAGCAATGTCTCCTTGCAAGTTAAAGTTGCTCCAGCGTGAGGATAATTATTCATGAAGTGTTGGGGCAATATTAAGCTCCAGATCATTAGAAAGAGCCATTCTTTTCAGCTAAAGCAATGAGTGATAAGCACGCAGCGCCAAAGTCGGATTCAAACCAGCTGAGGCCTAAATTGGTGTGACAAGAAGAGATAGAGAAGAATAAGTTGATTCTTTCTATAGCAGTGATCTTAGTTACAGGGATTTATAGAGATAAAATTAGAGTTCTGATGGTATCCAGAAGCTCCTGTTGGAAGTGCAAATATGTAGAAGTCAGATAAAGACTGGATCATGGTCATGTTGCATTGTCAATGTGGTTGAATAGGCTGCTGCACTCGTTGCTGAGGCTCACTTGCAAATAATGGTCAGTTCGGCAGGGTACAAAAGATTGCCCAGCACACATGGAATCATGCCACAGCAAAGAGACAATGCCGACAGGAGAGGAGAAAAGTAACGAGAGGAAAAAAGGAAGAATTTAGTATACTGTGTGTTTACATTGGAAATACATATTCAGTACTTGATAAATTATTATTTTTTTAAACTTTATTCAAATGTACTAGTAAAAAAAATCATTTAATAGACAGTCTTTTAAAACTAGTTTTAAAAAAAGCTGATGATCACTTGTAGAAATTGCAATAATTTTTCTTTTAGAACTTTCTGAATCTTCACCGTATACAGAGGTACAACCCACCTGCAGTCTCTGAGTCCTCCATACTGTAAAAGGTTTATCATCTGCCCAATTTACAATGTGTAAAAAAGTTCAGCCAAACAACGCTGCGCCAGTTGGCAATGTTGGCCTACCTTGAAGGAAGGCACGATTAGGCCACAGGCCTTTTTGCATCCTTGACTGTTGTGTTTTATTTTACAGTTTACTTTGGTATCACATGCTGCCTCACACAAAAATTCCTTCCAACATTCTTCTTGACCGCAGTTGACTCTTGTCTAGATAAATGCGTTTAACATTGCTTTGAACTTGCAAGTCCATTAGACTGTATCAAGTTGTCAGCATAACTCAGCCATTCCCAGAGATCATGGAGTATGAGGTGTACAAAATGTCTCAAACATGCCATACACTTGGAGCTGATTTTAAACTGACAGAGGAATGCCGCATTTGTATGAGAGTATGTTTGCATTGTTTAGATCGACACTTCAAATTGGATAACAACATCTGGAGCTTAACTCGCATTTACAGCTGTGCTGCAGACGGGGCGAGAAAATTGTTAAAAACATGCCGTGTGACTCAAAATGAGAGCGAGAGTTCATCATTGCTTTTGCAATATGTGCCACTGGTGGATTACAGGCAACAGAAGTTCTGTAGTCTGTCTTGCAGACCAAGAGATGGAAGGCACACACTTTGGTGGATCAAAGGTAAGTTATAATTTGGTGAGAAATCATTGTACATGGATAGGTTGTCCCCAAAGAATATGGGACTAGACAGGGACATGTGTTGATTTCTGTGCAAGTGCTTTTGATGAGGATTATCTTTCTCATACAGCGATCACATGTATGGGTTATTTTCTGAAAGTCAGTTCTGCAAGTCATTAAAAACACTATTGTTGAAATGTGCTTATATTTTATTTTCCAAAAATTGGAATAGATCAAGAGCAAGTGAACTCTAGATTTCACGTCTTACTAGAATTTTGTTCGATTCCAACCCTGACCTGCTCAGAAAAGAATGGTTCACGTTTTACTGTAGTGCTCCTGTGTATATACTCAGTAACAGTGCCAGTCGGCAGACCTCGCTCGCTGGCAGATGTTCTGCAGGCACTGAGGTTTTACTTCTGAAATTGAAACAAAGATTTTTTCAAATCAGAGGTTTGGTTGAAAGCTTTGAGTAATAACCAAATTTGCCAAAATATCGATGACTGAAATTTGAATTTGGTCTTTAAACAGATAATTCCAGTAATATTGCTGCAACCTTTACTGAAAATTACTGGCTCATTCAATGGCTGTTTGTTTTGTGTCCGTGTAATATAGGTATTTTCAATAGAGAAGCATAAAGATAATTTTATGTTGGGGTTATTTTTAGGCATATTGTGTAGTCTGTTACATCATTAGTGTTTTTAATGTCAATAGTAGCATTTAAGTAAAGAATGAAAGAATGAAATAACTTGCATTTATATAACGCCTTTCACGACATCCCAAAGCGCTTTACAGCCAGTGAAGTACTTTTGAAGTGTAGTCACTGTTGTAATGTACAAAACGTGGCAGTCAATTTGCTCACAGCAGGGTCCCACAAACAGCAATCTGATAATGACCAAATAATCTGTTTTGTTAGTGAAGTTTACGAGATCAATATTGGCCAGGACACGAGGAAATCTCTCCTGCTTTTATGTCCACCGTAGAGGGCAGAGGGGGCCTCCATTTAACGTCTCATCCGAAAGGTGGCACCTCTGACAGTGCAACACTCCCTCAGTGCTGCACTAAAGGCTGCGATTTTACTAACCTCAGCAGGTCCATAGCGGATGATGTCGGTGGTAGGTCCCGACCCCGATGCTGGCTCTATCCGACTGTCTGAAATTAATTTACCTTTATAGGGCTTGTTAAGCAGGTCTGGTGATGTCATTAGCCGGTTTCCTTAAAGGGACCAGGTCGAAATTTATTTTGACAGTTGTGCTGTCAGTGTTCTACAGCATTGAGATGCTGCAAACACTGACCAGCACAGCACAAAGGTGCACAGCTGTGCCCAGGATCTCCCATGACTCCCTCCAGGAGGGTATTACAGCACACAGGGATGTTCTCTTCCCTTCCCATTGGCGGAAGACAGCTCCCCAGGAGATCAACACAGCTGGTTGCACGTTGCAGAGGGCACAAGCAGGGATGTGGTCAGGCAGTCCTGGGTGCAGTGCCGCAAATGTTGCAATGGTCTCAGTAGATCAAGAAAAGATCGTACAAAGCCACACTCAACCTCATCCTGCTGTGCCTCTCATCACAACCTCATCACTCTGCCATCGCTACCCTACTCCTGCACATCCTTACTCACACCAACTTGCCTTGCACCTCCATCCGTCCCTCTCTATCTATGTTATCAGATCCCTATCTCACCCTCATCCTCGTGCAATCATACCAACTAACACACAAGGGTAGGCACTTGGGTGTTTTAGCCAATGTTCATGTAAAGTTTCTGTTAATGTGGTGTCAAATATTGAAATCTTTATTTTCAACATTTTGTGTTCTTGCACAGATTTGTGTGAATCTTTGGAAGTGGCTTAGTGAGTTGCAGTGAATGTTGAGACATAATGGTACCCCTTACAATGGTGATGAGTGTGAAAGGAATGGTTTGGGGATTGCAGGGATATTTTATGGAGCTGGTGTGGGGTGGTGCCAACCTGGCGCCTGATGTGGCAGTCAGTGTGTGTAGCATCAGGTGAAGTAAATCTGGCCATGGTGAGGTAATCTGGCATACTGGGCAGCAATGTGGTCGGGTGCTGATGCCCTGTTTCCTGTGCAACATCAGGTGATTGCGGAGGATGTTGGTGGTGGTGTTAATGATGCTAGTATGCCTGGTGCTGCTGGTGTTGGGGCTGATCGAGGTGGGATTCTGAGGACCAAGGTGAGAGAGTTTAACGGGCACCTATTCTGATGGAATAAATGGCAGGTGAAGTAGAGATAACAGAAGCCAATGGTGAAAGAGGTAATGAGGGACAGATTAGATGGAGACTTGTGTAAAGACTTGCAGCATGCTGAATCTGTGGTGGAAATGCAGTGAGGAAGAGTTTGTGGCTGAGGGAAGATATCTCTCTAAGGTGGGAGCTTTTACTTTACATTTGAAGCTGTCAACTCAACAGCTGATTCAATGGCCACTGAACTCCTGCCTCATCTTGACAGACGTGGTTCCCGAGCAGCGAGGTCCCCATGGGCGAACACATAAAATCAAAAGGTGAGTTCAAGTGTGTTCTTAATGATCACTAAACAAGTTTATCGTCACTTTAATTGGGTCCCCCGCCGCTGTGTGTCGGGTCTGCTCAGTGCTGACAGACCCGACATCGGCGGAAAGGCGCGGGGCGGTGGGTTCACAGCGGGGTCAACCTGCTAAGGGGAGAGAAACACTTTCCTACCCGACACCAGTCCCGCCCACTGACCCCAGGAAAAGCTCAGCCGGAGTGTCAGCCTAGATGTTTAGGTTCAAGTCTCTGGAGTGGGATTTCAAACTCACAATCTTTTGACTCAGATGTGAGAGTGCTACCCACTGAGCCATGGCTGACACAGGAGCAACTTGAATAATCGTCACTTAAATTTATATAATGCCTTTCATGTAATATATCACAGGGGAGCAGCAGAGACCAAGCAGGAATTAGGGAAAGATGTTACAAGAGTGATAATGGTGTGGTCATGAGAAAGTTTTGAGGAGTCTTTCGAAGGTAGGGTAAGAGCTAGCCAAGAGGAAGATGTTCAGGAAGTGAATTCTGTGGTGAGTAGGCTAAAGACTCTACCACTAGTGGAGGAGTACAGGGAGGCTGGATGTACGATATGCCAGAATCCGAAGGGCAGACTGTGTGTGCTGGGATATAGGGCTGGAGAAGGTTGCATGTGTAGATTGAGCAAAGCAATGAAGCGATCCAAAGGGAAGGATTTTAAAGTTCAAGATACCAAATACTGCGTTTTGGTTAAACGCTGGCAATTTCTTTGTAGCCATTTCTTACCAGTGCGATGCTTGCCCTCGGGAGTAGGCCCCCAATTCTGTGGTATGCCCGCATTATGCCGACATACTTAACATTGGCAGGAGGTAGGGCATGCGGCAAAACCCTAAACTTGGATGCAAAATGTATTTGTAAAATTTGCTTTTGTTGATCTGTGTTACAAATGTAGTCTATGCCATCTTAAAAGCATCAAATCAAGCCTCCCCTAATGGCGTACTAGGTAATTCATTGAGTAGCAAGGCACCAAGTCATGCCAGCCACAAAGTTCCCAGGTTCGATTCCTGTTCTCTGCCGAGTTAGCTGGCTTTGGCTGGGGCAGTGACCACACGACAGAAATGGATGAGGTAGATAATTGACCTGTTCTAACTCATCCACAAAGGAAGGAACCTACAGCTTCCCCCATTACTGCAGTCAGTTTGTTAAATCATTTCAGAGTTTCTGTCTACCTGGAAATCCACTCCTGGGACAAGCGTTGAACAGCTTCCTGATATCTGCTTTTCATTCAATCCTTGGTCAACTGGCATGCTGCTTGGGGGGGGTGGGCTGCGGATAACTAGTGATTTTAAAATTAGATTTTAAAATTCTTCTCCTTTTGTTCAAATCCCTCCATGGTAACACCCCTCCCTAACTCTGTAACCTTCTCCAGCCCTGCCACCCTCTGAGATATCTACGCTCCTCCAATTCTGGCCTCTTGTGTATCTCCAATTTCCTTCGCTCCAGTATTGGTGAACATGCCTTCAGCTGCCTAAGCTCTGGAATTTCCTCCCAAAACCTCTCCGCCTTACTCCCCACCTTTTAGTCCCTCCTTAAAAGGTACCTCATTGACTAAACTTTTGGTCTCCTGTCCTAATGTCTCTTTATGTGGCTCAGAGTCTAATGTGAAGCACCTTGGGACGTTTTACTACGGAAAGTCACTATATACGGGTATGTTATCATAGTGGTTATGTTATTGAACTAGTAATCCGGGGCCTCGATTAATGATCTGGTGACGTGAGTTCAAATCCACCATTAAATAAATCTGGAATTAAAAAGCTAGTAATGGTAACCATGAAATTGTCGTAAAAACCCATCTGGTTCACTAATGTCCTTTAGAGAAGGAAATCTGCTGTCCTTACCTGGTCTGGCCTATATGTGACTCCAGGCACACAGTAATGTGGTTGACTATTAACTGTCCTCTAAAATGGCATAGCAAGTTACTCAGTTGTATAAGGTGGCTCACCACCACATTCTTGAGGGAAATTAGAGATGGGCAATAAATGCTGACCTTGCCAGCGACACCCACATCCTGTAAATGAATCAAAAAATATATATAAATTTAAGATAATGTTTCTGGACTGGACCAATTTAAAAATCAGCCTGGGTCCCACTCCCACTCTATTCCAGTAGTATCGTGCTGGAAAATATGTGAATTTTGATGTTTGGTGAGGACAACCTTGGGCTTGTTTTTAATACCCAACAAGTGACTTGCTTACTGACACTCATAATCTAGTCTGTCATGTGAAGAATAGCCACAAGTGAGGCACAAAAGGGTTCCTGGTGCCTTTGGAACTATAACCCAGCATGAGTTACCACCACTGGGAGAGCAACAACAACTTTGATTTTGATAGTGTGCAAAAGTACAGAAACAAATCTCAAGGTGGTGTAAAGACGGTGTATCTAAAGCAGATAAAAGGGAAGGGAAAATGGAAAAGTTGATGGGGAAAAGACATAGTCAAAGAGAAAGGTTTCTGAATTTTTTTGACAACAAGAAGGGGGGGTGACAAGGTGGAGGGATTCAGAGAGGAATTTTCAAAGAGCAGGAGCTCGATGACATAATGAACAAATATTGATGGTGGAGCAGAGGGAGCAGGAAACGAGATTTAACCCAGGTTCAGAGGAGAAACATGTACATGTGGGGACATATGGATGGAGGAAGTCAATTCACTAGGGGCATTGAGAGTCAATGGAGTTTGGAAAGGACAGAAGAGAGGAGAAAGAAAGAACGACTTGCATTTATATAGCGCTTTTCATGACCACCAGACATCTCAAAGCGCTTTATAGTCATTGTAGTCATTGTTGTAATGTGGGAAATGTGGCAGCCAATTTGCGCACAGCGAGCTCCCACAAACAGCAATGTGATAATAACCAAATAATCTATTTTTGTTATGTTGACTGAGGAATAAATATTGGCCAGATACTGGGGACCTTTTGTGACCACTTGAGAGAGCAGATGGGGCCTCGGTTTAACCTCTCATCCGAAAGATAGCACCTCCAACAGTGCAGCACTCCCTCAGCACTGCACTGGAGTGTCAGCCTAGATTTTTGTGCTCAAGTCCCTGGAGTAGGACTTGAACCTTCAGAGGCTAGTGTGCTACCCCCTGAGCCACAGCTGACACATGAGCTGACAAAAAGAGAAAAGATTATCCTAAATGCAAGCTAATGTAGCCTGGTGTAAGTACAGGTTAGACATTTTTAATGTTCTTCAGTGAAACCAAATTATTTGAATCTGGAGACTATTCTCAATGATTTGCTAAGAAATTCAGGGCTTGTTGCATTGAAGTATGCAGCTTGAAGGTGAAGTGGATGGAAGTTGCAGAATGTAGCATCACTGCTATGATCAAGGGTGTTTCAAATCTAATAGTAACTTATGTAGATCAATAAATAAAAAGATACTTGGCAGACTGTACATCCTGTAACAGCTTAGTCATCATCATAGGCAGTTCCTCGGAATCGAGGAAGACTTGCTTCCACTCTTGAAGTGAGTTCTTTTGTGGCTGAACAGTCCAAATCAAGAGCCACAGACTCTGTCACAGGTGGGACAGATAGCCGTTGAGGGAAGGGGTGGGTGGGACTGATTTGCCGCACGCTCTTTCTGCTGCCTGCGCTTGATTTCTGCACGCTCTTGGCGTTGAGACTCGAGGTGCTCAGCACCCTCTCGGATACACTTCCTCCACTTAGTGCAGTCTTGGGCCAGGCATTCCCAGGTGCCAGTGGAATGTCGCACTTTATCAAGGAGGCTTTGAGGGTGTCCTTGTAGCGTTTCCGCTCGTTTGCTGTGAAGGAGCTCGAGTAGAGCATTTGCTTCTGGAGTCTCGTGTCTGGCATGCGAACTATGTGGCCTGTCCAGCGGAGCTGATCCAGTGTGGTCAGTCCTTCAATGCTGGGGATGTTAGCCTGAGTGAGAACGCTGATGTTGGTGCGCCTGTCCTCCCAGGGGATTTGTAGGATCTTGCAGAGACATCGTTGGTGATATTTCTCCAGCAGCTTGAGGTGTCTACTGTACATGGTCCATGTGTCTGAGCCATACAGGAGGGCAGGTATTACTACAGCCCTTTGGACCATGAGCTTGGTGGCAGTTTTGAGGGCCTGGTCTTCAAACACTCTTTTCCTCAGGCGGCCGAAGGCTGCACTGGCGCACTGGAGGCGGTGTTGGATCTTATCGTCGATGCTTGTTCTTGTTGATAGGAGGCTCCCGAGATATGGGAAGTGGTCCAAGGTGTCCAGGGCCGCGCCGTGGATCTTGATGACTGGGGGGACAGTGCTGTGTGGTGAGGACAGGCTGTGGAGGACCTTTGTCTTACGGATGTTTAGCGTAAGGCCCATGCTTTCGTATGCCTCAGTAAATAAGTCGACTATGTCCTGGAGTTCAGCCTCTGTATGTGCGCAGAACTGGCGTTGTCTGCGTACTTTAGCTCGACGACAGAGGTTGGGGTGGTCTTGGATCTGGCCTGGAGACGGCACAAGTTGAACAGGTTCCCACTGGTTCTGTAGTTTAGTTCCACTCCAGCGGGCAGCTTGTTGACTGTGAGGAAGAGTGAGAAGAGGGTTGGGGGCGATGACGCAGCCCTGCTGGACCCCGGACATGGATTGGGTCTGTGATGGATCCGTTGGTAAGGATCACGGCCTGCATGTTGTCGTGGAGCAGGCAGAGGATGGTGACGAACTTTTGGGGGCATCTGAAACTGAGGAGGACGCTCCATAGACCCTCGCAGTTGACAGTGTCAAAGGTCTTTGTAAGGTCGAAGAAGGCCATGTATAAGGGCTGGCGCTGTTCCCTGCAGCTGTTGTGCTGCAAAAATCATGTCCGTTGTGCCCCGTAGGGGACGAAATCCGCACTGACTCCGAGAGGAGCTCCTCGGCCATGGGAAGATGACGTTTGAGGAGGACTCTAGCGACGACTTTCCCAGTGGTGATAGCAGGGAGATTCCTCTCTAGTTGCTGCAGTCGGACTTGTCCACTTTTTTTAAAGATGGTCATTTAGTAGCAGGTGTATGGAAATCTGTATACAGATTTCCCCCGCTAGCTTCTAATGCTTTACAGTTTAAGGGCACTAAGTGCTGTACTTGAGGGAGAGGTTAAAATTCCTGTAGCAAAATGCAGGAGAATGTCTGTTTTTATCCGTAATTAGCAACCCGCTAAGGAAATCAATTCTTGGAAATTGGCAGTCTCAAAGCCACACATTCCACAATTTTGCCAGCAGAACATTCATTGCAGATGAATGGGCCATCGACCCTAGTGTTTCCAAAGTACTGGAGGAGCCAGCAAACCAAAAAACAAGGACAGTTGCAGCAATTGATCATCAATTTCATTGTTGAAACAGACGGCAAAAATTATTTTTCAAAGGGAATTAGATAGTTGCTTGAAAAAGAGGAATGTGTTGGATATGGAGAGTGGGGTCAGACTGGGTAGCTTGTGGAGAGGAATATTAGCACAGATTTCATGGACTGAGTGGCTTCTTTCTGTGCTGTAACATTCAACAATTATGATCTGGGATATGTACAAAGGAACGGCGGAGCATGTGAGCTAAATTTCTTTCTACATCATGCCTTTCAGACCCTCAACATACTGTTTTTTTCCATATACAAAGCACCATTTGTTCAACAATTATCAATAAGGACACAGGGTAGAATCATGGAGGGGAATTTTAACCCCCAAAAAACGAGTGGGAGGTTAAAGTGATAAAAATGTTGAATACCTGACCCCAACGGGACGAGGGGCGGGCGGCCAATCCACTTGCAGGAGACGGGTTAGAACTTTCAATATTATAATGAGGCTGGCGTGCCCACGTTTGGACCCCTCCCCCCCACAATCCTTCCAATCTGCTCCTCGAGGCCTCCAATCCCTGCCCCTCCCCCCCCCCCCCCCGATCCCGATCTTCTGATCCCCACGCTCTGATCCCGGCCTTTCGAACCACCACTCCTCAACGATCCTGACGCCCTCCCCCCTCCGATGATCCCTGGCCCGCGAACCTCTCCGACGATCCTCGATCCCCGACCCCCTCCAATGATCCCAGCCTCCCTCCCTACTCTCTGCTCCCCAGGCCTGCCTACCCGCCCGACAGCCAGCCAGCCTCTTAATCTGGCTAGCTGCCGGCGAAAACAGATCAAAAAATGCTGTTAAATTTGGCACAACCTGAGGGAAAATCTTTCTCCTGGGATTGCCGTCCGTATTCCAGCCCCCGCTCTCTACCTGCCTCCACTTTAAAATCCTAACCTATCTAACAGCACAGAAGGAAGCCATTTTCCCATCATGCCTGTGCTGGCTCTTTGAAAGAGCTTTCCAATTATTTCCACACCCAAGCATTTTCCCCATAACCCTGCAAATTATTTCTCTTCAAGTACATATCCAATTTCCTTTACCTATGGAATCTGATTTCACCATACATTCAGGTAATGTGTTCCCATCTTAACAACTCTCTGAAGAAATGTATCCGAATTTCCCTCTCGTTCTTTTGCCAATTATTTTAAATCTATGACCTCTGGTTACTGACCCACTTGCCAGAAGAAAGAGTTTCTCCCTACTTTCTCTATCAAAGCCTCTCCTAATTTTGAATACCTCTATTAGGTCTTCCCTTAACCTTCTCTGCTCTAAGGAGAACAATCCCAGCTTCTCCAATCTCGCCACATAACTGAACTTTCCCATCGCTGGTATCATCCTGGTAAATCTCTGAACCTTTCCAGAACCTTGATATCCACCCTAAAGTGTGGTGCCCAGAATTGAACACCTGCTGAGGCCTAATCAGTGATTTGTAAAAGTTTAGCATGACTTACTTGTTTTTGTGTTCAATTCCACTATTTACAAAGCCACATATCCCATATGCTATCTTAACTGCTTTATCAACTTGCCCTGTCACCTTCGAAGATTATACAGCTTCTCCATGTTGCTCTCCCAAAGTGCATCACTTCACACTGATCCGCACTAAATTGCATCTGCCATGTGTCTGCCCATTTAATTAGTTTGTCTATGTCTTCATGAAGTCTGCTACTCTGTTCACTATTTACTACATTGTCAAGTTTTAAGTCATCCGCAAACTTCGAAATTGTGCTCCCTATCCAAGTCCAGGTCATAGACATAGAACAAGAAAATCAATGCTTCTAATACTGACACCTGGGGATCTCACTGCATACTTCCCTCCAGTCAGAAAAACATCCGTTCACCACTACTCTCTGCCTCTCCCTCAATTAGCCAATTACATACCCAAGTTACCACTGTTGCTTTAGTACCATGTGCATCTAATTTTTGTATAAGTCTGTTATGTGGTACTTTATCAAATGCCTTTTGAAAGTCCATATATACAACATCTACTGCATTAACTTCATCAACCCTCTCTGTTACTTCATCAAAGAAGTTATCAGGTTAGCTAGACACGATTTGCCTTTAACAAATCCATGCTGGCTGTCCCTTATTAACCCACGCTTCTCCAAGTGAGAATGAATTTTGTCCTTGACAGTGGTCTCTTCTCAAGTATTTGTTCCACCATTGACATTAGACTGATTGGCCTGTAGTTAGCAGGTTTAGCTCTCTCCCCTGTTTTGAATAGGAGAATAACATTTTTATTCCTCCAGTCCTCTGGCACCACTCCCATAACAAAGAAGGATTGAAAGCTTGTGGTCAGAGCTTCTTCTATCTCCACCCTAGCTTCCCTCAGCAACCTAGGATTCATCCCATCTGGACTGGGTGACTTGTTAACTTTGAATGATGCCACCTCCTTTCTATCTATTTTTATCCTATCCAATATCTCTACTCCCCTCTTCTACTGCAACATTAACACATTAACCTCATTCTCTTCTTTTGTGAAGACAGATGCCAAGTACTCATTCAGTACCTCTGCCTCCAAGAAGATTTAATTTTTCATCCCTAATTGGCCTGCCGATTCCTTAAATTTTTTATATGTTGATAAAAGATTTTTGGTTCCCTTTTATATTACCTGCTAATCTTTTCTCATACTCGCTCTTTGCCCTTCTTATATCTTTTTGCAATTTCCCCTTGCACTCTCTGTATTCTGCCCAGTTTTCTACTGTATTCTGTACCTGACATTTGTCATAAATCTCCTTTTTCTGTTTTATTTGAACCTCTATTTCCTTTGTCATCCAGGAAGCTCTAGCTTGGGATGCCCCATCTTTCCTCCTTATGGGAATATGCCTGCCTTTGTTCATTTCCTGTTTTCCTGGCCAATCTCTGTTCCCAGTCCACCTGTCGAGGTCCCTTCTCAAATCTGAAATTGGGTATTTCCACTTGATTTTTCTTTATCCCTTTCCATACTGCTTTGAGCTAATTATATTATGATCACTATTACCCAGATGTTCTCTCGCTGCTGTACTTCATTCCCCAGAACTAGATCCAGCACTGCACTGTGTTGGGCTAAAACATATTGATTAAGGACGATCTTCTGTACATATTTTAAGGATTCTTCACCCTTCTTGACCGTCACTCTTTTTTTTCCCCCAGTATATATTACGGTTATGGAAGTCCCCTACTATTACTGCTCTATTAATTTTACACTTCCGCTCAGCGCCGATTCCGACCCCCGATCCGCGCCGATTCCGACCCCCGTTCCACGCCGATTCCGACCCCCGTTCTATGCCGATTCCGACCCCCGTTCCGCGCCGATTCCGACCCCCCGTTCTGCGCCGATTCCGACCTCCGCTCTGCGCCGATTCCGACCCCCGTTCCATGCCGATTCCGACCCCCGTTCCATGCCGATTCCGACCCCCGTTCCATGCCGATTCCGACCCCCCGTTCTGCGCCGATTCCGACCCCCGTTCCATGCCGATTCCGACCCCCCGTTCCGCGCCGATTCCGACCCCCCGTTCTGCGCCGATTCCGACCTCCGCTCTGCGCCGATTCCGACCCCCGTTCCATGCCGATTCCGACCCCCCGTTCTGCGCCGATTCCGACCCCTGTTCCATGCCGATTCCGACCCCCCGTTCCGCGCCGATTCCGACCCCCCGTTCCGCGCCGATTCCGACCCCCGTTCTGCGCCGATTCCGACCCCCCGTTCTGCGCCGATTCCGACCTCCGCTCTGCGCCGATTCCGACCTCCGCTCCATGCCGATTCCGACCCCCCGCTCCGCGCCGATTCCGACCCCCGTTCCACGCCGATTCCGACCCCCCGCTCCGCGCCGATTCCGACCCCCGTTCCACGCCGATTCCGACCCCCGTTCCACGCCGATTCCGACCCCCGTTCCACGCCGATTCCGACCCCCCGCTCCGCGCCGATTCCGACCCCCGTTCCACCCCGACTCCGACCTCCGCTCCGCGCCGATTCCGACCCCCGTTCCACGCCGATTCCGACCCCCCGCTCCACGCCGATTCCGACCCCCGATCCACGCCGATTCCGACCCCCGATCCACGCCGATTCCGACCCCCGTTCCACCCCGATTCCGACCCCCGATCCACGCCGATTCCGACCCCCGTTCCACCCCGATTCCGACCCCCGATCCACACCGATTCCGACCCCCGATCCACGCCGATTCCGACCCCCGTTCCACCCCGATTCCGACCCCCCGCTCCACCCCGATTCCGACCCCCGTTCCACCCCGATTCCGACCCCCCGCTCTACGCCGATTCCGACCCCCGTTCCACCCCGATTCCGACCCCCGTTCCACCCCGATTCCGACCCCCGTTCCACCCCGATTCCGACCCCCGATCCACGCCGATTCCGACCCCCGTTCCACCCCGATTCCGACCCCCCGCTCCGCGCCGATTCCGACCCCCGTTCCACGCCGATTCCGACCCCCGTTCCACGCAGATTCCGACCCCCCGCTCCGCGCCGATTCCGACCCCCGTTCCACGCCGATTCCGACCCCCGTTCCACGCAGATTCCGACCCCCCGCTCCGCGCCGATTCCGACCCCCGTTCCACCCCGATTCCGACCCCCCGCTCCGCGCCGATTCCGACCCCCGTTCCACCCCGACTCCGACCCCCGTTCCACGCCGATTCCGACCCCCGTTCCACCCCGATTCCGACCCCCGATCCACGCCGATTCCGACCCCCGTTCCACCCCGATTCCGACCCCCGCTCCGCGCCGATTCCGACCCCCGTTCCACCCCGATTCCGACCCCCCGCTCCACCCCGATTCCAACCCCCGTTGCACCCCGATTCCGACCCCCCGTTCCACCCCGATTCCGACCCCCCGCTCCACCCCGATTCCGACCCCCGTTGCACCCCGATTCCGACCCCCGTTCCACCCCGATTCCGACCCCCGATCCACGCCGATTCCGACCCCCGTTCCACCCCGATTCCGACCCCCGCTCCACGCCGATTCCGACCCCCGTTCCGCGCCGATTCCGACCTCTGCTCCGCGGCGATTCCGACCTCCGCTCCACGCCGATTCCGACCCCCGTTCCACCCCGATTCCGACCCCCGATCCACGCCGATTCCGACCCCCGTTCCGCGCCGATTCCGACCTCTGCTCCGCGGCGATTCCGACCTCTGCTCCACGCCGATTCCGACCCCCGCTCCACGCCGATTCCGACCCCCGCTCCACCCCGATTCCGACCCCCGCTCCACCCCGATTCCGACCTCTGCTCCACGCCGATTCCGACCCCCGCTCCACGCCGATTCCGACCTCTGCTCCACGCCGATTCCGACCTCTGCTCCACGCCGATTCCGACCCCCGCTCCACGCCGATTCCGACCTCTGCTCCACGCCGATTCCGACCCCCGCTCCACGCCGATTCCGACCTCTGCTCCACGCCGATTCCGACCCCCGCTCCACGCCGATTCCGACCTCTGCTCCACGCCGATTCCGACCCCCGCTCCACGCCGATTCCGACCCCCGCTCCACGCCGATTCCGACCCCCGCTCCACGCCGATTCCGACCCCCGCTCCACGCCGATTCCGACCCCCGCTCCACGCCGATTCCGACCTCTGCTCCACGCCGATTCCGACCTCCGCTCCACGCCGATTCCGACCCCCGCTCCACGCCGATTCCGACCCCCGATCCACGCCGATTCCGACCCCCGATCCACGCCGATTCCGACCCCCGATCCACGCCGATTCCGACCCCCGCTCCACGCCGATTCCGACTCCACGCCGATTCCGACCCCCCGCTCCGCGCCGATTCCGACCCCCGATCCGCGCCGATTCCGACCTCGCATTGTTGATTCTGCTGCTGCAGTGGGTAGCTTTTTTTTGATTTGGACGCAGCTCCAAATTCCAAACTGCTCCTCTGACTGTCCCACGAAGTTGGGCAATTTTTGATTTGCAATCACAGGACAGAGAATGGAGCACCAGTTCCAACAATCACAGGAGTGCAGGTCGGAAGCAGCGAGGAGCGGAGGCGAGGAGCAGAGGTCAGAAGTGAGGAGGAGCGGAGGGAGGGACCAACGAGGAGCGGAGGTCGGCATCTGGGAGGAGCGGACGTCGGGACCGGCGAGGTCTGGAGATCGGAAGCGGAGAGGAGAGGATGGTCGAGGAGCGGAGAGGTCAGAGGCCAGAGGTGGAGCAGCATGGACAAGACTAAGGGAAGGCACAGCACAGTACTATGAATTCCACGTGGAGAAAGGAGTTGTGGGAAGGAGGAAGGAAGGAGGACAGTAGGAGTATACTTGAGTTTGTGTGTATGTATTGGCACATGTGGCAGAGCCTGGTCTTCAGTCATCTTGGATCCCCTTGCCACTGGGCCAAGACCTTGCTCCGTCAAGCCCGGGTGGTGGCTGATGTGCAATGGCCACCCCACGTTAAAATAATCCACGCACAGGCATCTGCCATCATTTAAAATGAGTTAATCAGTCACCTGAGTACTCATTTTTAATGTGGAAGCAAGTCATCCTTGACCCCGAGGGACTGCCTGTAATTAAAAAAAAAAATGTGTATTTTTACATTTCTCTGAAATTTGTCTACAGACTTGCTGCTCTATCTCCTTCTCACTATTTGGGGATTTATAGTAAACACCCAGAGGTGTAACAGCTCCTTTTCTGTTCCTTAACTCTAGCAAAATAGATTCCATCTTTGAACCATCTAATATATCTTCCCTCTATTTTAGTCTATTTCCAGTGTTTTGGATTTTCAT
Organism: Pristiophorus japonicus; assembly: GCF_044704955.1. Taxonomy (NCBI): domain Eukaryota; kingdom Metazoa; phylum Chordata; class Chondrichthyes; family Pristiophoridae; genus Pristiophorus; species Pristiophorus japonicus. The sequence goes on from NC_091983.1 coordinate 210,447,809, forward strand.
TGGGGCATCAAACTGGAAATGGCCTCAGATTGCAAATACCCAACATTTTGGCAGTAGAAGATGAAGAACAAAATATTTAATATTTGAACAGTGTAATAGCGACCAAATAATGGGGGTGAAATTGCCCCTTTTTTATAGCCCCATTAGTGCCTCTGGAGGTGGGGTGTGGGGGAGGCAAGAGAGTATTCACCTGAGGGAGGGATGCGCTACTGCCTTGCAGGAATTTGCCCGGGAGGCAGCACCACGCCCCAGGGTTAGCATCGCGGGCTGCCGCGCAACTGGCGATGATGTCATCACCGTGCTCAGCGACCCCTTATCGCCCCGCGCCGGCCCCTTAACGTCCCATGGGGGAAATGACCCCATGGGTCGGGAAGCTGGGACGGTGATTAAAGGGGAGGTCGCCAGCGCCCCGGGCCGCCATTTTTTTTATGTCGGCCGACTCTCGGGTCTGCTCGACCATGGCAGCCCTCGCATGGTCTCGGTCGCCATCGTGCAACCTGGCACTCCGTCTTGGGAGCCGGGCTGCTGGCCCGGTCACAGGCTGCCCTGGTGGCCCCGTGGTGGCCATCAGAGGCAGTACAGAGTGCGCAGCAGACCTCCCCTTTAATCAAAGAGGAGGGGCGTTGAAGCGAGCCAGCAGCACGCGGAGCATCCGTGTTGCGCTGAACCGTTCGCCCCAGTAGAGGCCTGGGGCCCGCCCCAAAAGGAAGTGAAGCGCCGAAGGTAGCACTCCGCTTCCTTTGAGGGATGGTAAGCCCAATTCAGCGGCGGGGGCGCAACTTCCACGTCGGGTGCTAAAAGTCCCGGCCCCGGAAGGTTACCGCCCCCAAACGGGGCAAGGGGCAATTTCGCCCCCAATCTCTTTTAGTGATGCTGGTTGAAAGATATATATTGGCCAGGACACCGGAGAGAACTCCTCTGCTCTTCTATGAAATAGTGCCATGGGTTTATTCTGTCCACCTGAGAGGGCAGACGGGGCTTCTGGTTTAAGATCTTGTCCAAATGACAGCAGCTCTGACAGTGCAGCACTCCCTCAGCCTGCACTAGTGTGTCAGCCTAGATTTTGTGCTAAAATCTCAGGAATAGACTGGAACCCACAACCTTCTGACTCAGAGGTGAGAGTGATACCACTGAGCCATGGTTTACACCTATAGTCAGATATTATGACCACACAGAGGTACTCTAAAACGTACTACGCTGAGAACATTTAATGGAGTAACTTGCACTGCTGTCCTCAAGAAAGAACTAGTGCAAGACCCTAAACTTGTACTATGGTGAGGTACCCGCACTCTATATAATATTCCAGATGGAATCTAACCAATGGCCTACTCAGCAATATTATAATGGGCTCGATAGCGGCCATTGTTTGGGCAAGTGCTGAAGGACTTTTTCCTTACTTCAAGGCACCTGCACAAACCAGTTGCTGCCAGACATGGGTGCAGCGGGAGGCCTTTCTCTTGGACTCGAGCCTGACAGGGAGAATGAACAGTGAGCACGCAGAGCGGTTCAAGCGGCTCGAAGAGGGATGAGGTGGAGAAAGAGGAAGAGGAGGAAAAGGAAGGGAGGTGGTAATCTAGACAGCCCCTTTCTGCCTGAGCTGTACGTGAAGAACTCCTTAGAGTGAGAAATGTACTCAACCCCATTCACCAACAATCCCACACTCCTTACCTTCCCTCTGTCACTGACCCATCACATCGTCTTCTTCACCACAATGCTACGAAAAAGGCCACCACAAAATAAAAATTCCAAACCAAATGTATAAATGAAATCATGCCGCATTGCATACAAATGTAAACTAATCATATTTGTGCATTCTTCCAGTGCCTGGCTTCCATGTGCCTTTGCCTGTCCTAGTGCCCCTGTGCAGTGCTACCCCAGTGGCTGCAGCATTGCTGCTGTAAGGTTGCTGAATTGCAGTGGAGGAGATTGCATACGGCCTTGGAGGACGACCTGGAGCAGCTATGGACCTAGAAAGCCCGGCTTCAGATGGCACCACCTCGGCAATCTGGCCTGGCTGCCAGGCAAGGGCACTCGCGCAGTGGCAGGGTTGGAGCACGAATGCTATCATCCTGAGAGAGGACAGTAGGTTCGTGCTCCGTGCAGCCACTGCCACTCCCCCTGTGGCGGCGCCTTAGTGATCCTAGTAATCTGTTGGAGAAGAGATTGTTGGATGGCTATCACACCTTTGAACACTCGTATCCACAGCCATGATGGCAGCAGGCTGAGCTCGCATGGCAGCAGTCTGAGCTTACTTGACAGCAAGCTGACCTGGCATGTCTTCACTTTGAGCTTTCACTGCAGTACTCAGACATTTGGTGAAAGCTGAAACATCGGCCATCAGATGCAGCATCATGGTTTGGTCCACAAGTGTGCTAATGGGAGTTGACCACCATTTCCATATTGGAAAGGATAGTTTCCAAGCTCTGTGCCAAGTTGGTGCCGGACTCCTCCATTCTCCTTGACATTGAACTCAAGCTTTCTAGCAGCTTCCCAATGCATCAAGCATTTCATGGTGCCTACACATCAGCCGCCTTCTGTAGTCTGCACATCAAAGTCCTCATCTGAATCCTCTGCAGCAGAAATCTTGTGCGACCTTGCCCACGAGGGAGCTGGCACCCGCGCTACCCTTTTCCCCCTGCCCTGGCACCTGCGCTACCCTTTCCCCTTGCCCTGGTACCTGCGCTACCCTTTCCCCCTGCCCTGGCTGCAGGTCACTTGTGCCCGGTGTCTCACTGCGTACAGATCCTGCCTCTATTCTATCCTCTAAATTACGCGCAATGTCACTATCTGAGCTGGTGGCTGTGAGTGTTAAATTGAGTGAGTTTGTCTTCATCGTTACTGTCTTCTTGCTGTTCCTCCACGGCTTAGCCAGGGTATCTGAAAGGAGAATGGCGAGGGTATGGTTGTGCTGAGGGGGGTGGATAAAGTAAGAGGTGCATGCTTACATCATCTGAAGGAGCTGAGGGAGTTACCTTATGATAGATTGAGTAGACTGGGTCTTTACTCGTTGGAGTTCAGAAGGATGAGGGGTGATCTTATAGAAACATTTAAAATCATGAAAAGGGATAGACAAGATAGAGGCAGAGAGGTTGTTTCCACTGGTCGGGGAGACTAGAACTAGGGGGCACAGCCTCAAAATACGGGGGAGCCAATTTAAAACCGAGTTGAGAAGGAATTTCTTCTCCCAGAGGGTTGTGAATCTGTGGAATTCTCTGCCCGGGGAAGCAGTTGAGGCTAGCTCATTGAATGTATTCAAGTCACAGATAGATAGATTTTTAACCAATAAGGGAATTAGGGTTATGGGGAGCGGGCGGGTAAGTGGAGCTGAGTCCACGGCCAGATCAGCCATGATCTTGTTGAATGGCAGAGCAGGCTCGAGGGGCTAGATGGCCTACTCCTGTTCCTAATTCCTATGTTCTTATGTATGCTTGTAAGTCAGAAGAGGTTGTGGAATGAGGAGGAAGTGGGATGTGAGAAGGAGGATGAGGGAGGAGGAAACCGCCATCTTTAATTGATTCAGGCCCACCGCGGGCCATGGGCCCAGCAGGGAGGTAAGTGTGTCAGTGAGTGTCATGCAATCTGTTTGGGTGATGTGGCTGTCATTATTGAATAGCTGGCAGTGTGTGCAAGCTGTGTGATGTGGGTGTGAGGCTTGCAGCAGTGTTAAGTGTGTGAAAGTTAGGTATGAGTCATGATTTGTAGAGATTGTTGGTTGGTGAGTGATGGGGGTGTGGTAAATTGATGAGTGCCATAGGCCACTGGTGCAGTTGGTGGGAGGTAGCATTTGAAGATGAATTCACTGACCTTGACTACTTTGTGAGGCCATTGAACTTCTTGGGACACTGCATCCAGCACCTCGGGGCTAGACCCCTTGGCATTGACCTTCACGACTATCTGCTCCTACTGCTTTTTGAGTGTGTATCTGGAGGGCCGCCTGGCCCCCTGCATTTACAGGCTACCTCTCCTACTTTCCACCTCCTCCACCAAGGCCTCCAGTGCAGTATCCGAAAATCTTGGAGCCCACTCTCTCCTATGTTGTTCCATTCTTCAGTGTTTCCCACTTCCTACACGATTGCATGTAGCCAATGAACAGCACGGTTAGCTTTGGCTGCACACATCAACAGGGGGCCCAAAATCATTGCAAATCAGGAGGCAGTTGCTGAGATGACACAGACTGTGGCGAAAACCTACATATTCCAGAGCCAGTTGAAGTTGAGGGAGTGAAAAAGCATACATAGAGTTAACCCTGTGGCAAACTCTCCATTGACTCCTTTTTGCAAATCAGCAGGCAATTGCTGAGATGACTGTATGAGAAAAGCTGGCCAACCTGGAGTCAGCAGAGTCCACAGAGAGATTATTCTGACAGTAAGCCGTGCACAGAAGAGATTGTTACAAGGCCATTTGGAAGATCAATTTTCAATTGGAGGATTTGTTTATTAACTGCCAGCAGTTTGTTAACGTGTGGTTTGCATCAAGTGAATAGACTGTTATAGAGAGCAAGAAGTGAAATTTGGTATTGCATATGGAGCGACACACACTCAGAAAGTGGAAAAAGACAAATGCAAAAACTAGACTCAGTCGCTGGGAAATGAGGAAGGACAGACATATCCATAGCTATATACGCAAGCGCTCATTTTCCATTAGAGGCCACTAGATAGTGATCAGTGGCTGATTTTCTATTTCCCCATTCGTTGGCTCAGGGGCACTTTGCGAAACTGAAATGTCCCATTGAGATTCGATAATGTAGCACAGACCAGGAGTCAAACATGCAATTTTGGGTTTGTAGGGTTTGATTTCACACCTGGCAGTGCTCACGCACTAATCCATCAAGGAAGCTATGGAAGCAGTTCTGTAATATAAAGTGCAACATGAGGCTAGTTGCAGATTGTGGTGGGATTGGTACATCCTCAATAGCAATTAAACATAAGAGTGTCTGAGGGGAGATTTGGACGCGTGGGGGTAGATTATCTTCTATTCATTAATTTAGTGAAAAAGTTATTGTGCAAAAAAAGGAAATGTGCTTTTCTGGTGTTAGTAAAAGGAGTTACTTTTTTTTTTGTGTTGTCGGTGTAGGATAAAATGAATAGAAATGGTGCAGGCAACCATCTCCCTCTCCCCTGCACACCTCCAGGGCATGTTTTGCACAGTGTTCCTGTGTGATGTGTGCGGCTGCATTTGCAGACAGATTACACCTTGCTAGGGGTTGCAAGTGAGTATTTGTTGAATGGCGGTAAAGGGGCTAGATAGAAGTTAACAGCACTGCAGAGCCTTTACGGTAAGCGCAGTTTTAAGTCACACTGTGGTAGGATAGCCAAAGCGTGTTAAGGAAATAGACAAAATAGAGCAGTTCTGTGTTCGAGGCTTGCTCAGAAAATGTGGTGGAAGTGGTCATTTTGGACACATCCTTTTCAGGAAGGACAGTACCATATACTGTAAGCCAACAAGCCATTTAGATATTACACTTGATTGAGGATCATGTCATCTGAAAATCGAATTAACTTTTCCCACTCCAGAAAAATTATACTTTTTTGTCGATACATTTTTCTTGACTGTGCAGCTAAGCCTAGCAGTAGTTCTGTGGAACAGAGCTCTTAATTCTTACGTTATTTGCACAAAGTTATCTGTATTTTATGCAAAAATGTGGCTTAGTATTAAATACACAACATATATTTTAAACTGATGTTTCAAGCTCATTTTTGAGATAAGAAGCCTGCAGAAATAATTGCAAAATTCTGTGCAATTGTGTCGTACTTGGAAATGAAAAATATTTGTGCTTTATTCTTTCAGTTTACTTTGCTTGGATCTTGGAGTACTGTACATGAATATTGCAGCTAAAGGAATAAAGATTAATTTATGCCTTTACAAGTACAGCTTAATTTATTGTTTCTTTAGGTATCCCCCCCCCCCCCCCCCCACACACACCACACCCCAGCGGGTAACATATCTTGATTTGGGTGCCATTAGGTGGGTCTGTTATAAGAATATTAAGTCCTCTTCCCACTCATGGTATCAGTCAAGATGCCTCTTCCAAGAACTACAGCACTTGAGTCAAGATACTGTGACCCTGAGAATTTGACCAGTCATTCTCAGAAGAATTTAGAAAATGTAACTAAAGGAAGTCGTGGTTATGTGAGTCAGCAGATGTGAGTAATTTCTTTCTTCCATGAGCATCAAGACGGTGCTTCTGCGACTCTTTTGGGCATTAATAGACCAATGGGGGAGAGATTGCTGGTATGTGTAGGCACTATGCTGGTGTTTGCCAAATTGAAATGAAACCCAAGTATTTAGTTGATGAGGTCTTTTGTTCTCAAAGAAAAAAAGGTATATTTTTGAAAAACGAAAACTGACAGGGACAATGGGTAAGCATTTTTTGAATGACTTGTTTAAACATTCTGCAATGGAGTGGGTTGAAGCTAGTTTGATTTGGCCTTTGGTCTCATTGTGGAGTCTTTCATTCAAGCTGCACTTTTTGGATGATATTTAATTGGTGTGCAGCGTTGGCTGAAGAAAGCTTTTGGTTGTCACTTAATGCTAAAAGGGTAAATCTTCATCTGCAAACCTTGTTCTTGAGCTGTGTGTTCGGGCGTGCTGTGCATTGAGACAGTTTATCATCAGAACTTTTCTTATCGGTTTGTTTTGCATTTTGACGTTGGGTTCTTGTTTGAAGTATATTCTTTAGCATGTTTAAAGTTTATTGCAGTATTTTATATTGGCAAAGTTGTACTTGCAAGAGTTAGGTTTAGTTTCATTAATGCAGTGGTTGTTAGTAACGATCTGACTTTAATGCAACTAAACAAGCATTGTCTTGTTTTTGAGGAGTCTGAACTGCCTGTAGTTTCTCCCCCTTCTCATTTGTTCCCCATGCAGGTCTCTCAGGAGACTGCATGTCTCCTTGTAGACAAGAAAGCTTATAAAGCTCGGCGAATTGCTTTCCAACATCTTCTAGGAGTGACAAATAAGGGGACTCTTCCCCAACCCCAACTCTGGGGGGGGGAGGGGGGAGGGGGAGGGGGGAGCCTGGCCTCAGCTCACGCCTCTGCGCCACACCAAGACTGAGATCCGCCAGTTAAAAATAAGAAGGGGAAGGGGTGAGAGGACAAATCAAATCCTTGAACTGCATGATCCCGCACTGTGATGCTCCTGTGCCCCTGCACTCATTTGCGCGTCAATGCATTAATAAAATGTATATATCAGAGACAGAACTTAGTAATATCAATAGTTCTTATTCTGTGTTAGTTTTTCTGGGATCTTGCTGTTGAAACATAGTGCACAGAAACACAAATATGAATCCTGAGCACAGTAGCTTTTTCCGTTTGAGCAATGTGCTTAATGATGCAGACATTTTTGCTAATCTGTGTTGAGTTGGAAAAAATGTGTGCTGGGTGCTCTGCACTATCTTCTCAGTCCAGTGGCTAGTTCTGCGTGGGCCACATAGATTCAAATGAATCATCAGAGTCCACACATGCCTTGTTGCTAAGCAGCAATTGCATCTGCTCAGTGCGGGAGCTTGGCACTGTGTAAGCTGTAAGAGTAAAGTCACAACTTCTGTTTTCATATTTTAGCTGACTTCTTTGAAATTATTCCTAATTTTCTCACATCCATGGAAAATTAACCTTCCAGTCATACTAAGTTAATAATTGTTTTTCCACAATTTTGGCAATATTAGGGTGCTTGAAGAGTATATTGTTTTTAATTTTAATGTGTTGAAAGGTGCCCAGGTTCCCAATTCTCTCCAGTTACACCATTCTTTGCATATGTATTTGTTAATTGCACAAAAATTATTGTTGGTTAGTTTGAAAGTGTATTTAACTTTTTTTTTGCCCAATGAAGAGTGTGTGCAGAGTGAAGGCTAGCATGACAGTTATACAGAGTATTGGTGAGGCCACACCTGGAATACTGCGTAGTTTTGGTTTCTATATTTACGAAAGGATATACTTGCTTTGGAGGAGGTTTAGAGAAGGTTCACTAGGTTGATTCAGGGGATGAGGGGGTTGACTTATGAGGAAAGGTTGAGTAGGTTGGACCTCTACTCATTGGAATTCAGAAGAATGAGAGGTGATCTTATCCAAATGTATAAGATTATGGGGCGGCTCGACAAGGTGGATGCAGAGAGGATGTTTCCACTGATGGGGGAGACTAGAACTAGGGGGCATAATCTTAGAATAAGGGGTCGCCCATTTCAAACTGAGAAGAAGAAAAATTTCTTCTCTGAGGGTTGTAAATCTGTGGAATTCGCTGCCTCAGAAGCTGGGTCATTGAATAAGTTTAAGACAGAGATAGACAGTTTCTTAAATGATAAGGGAATAAGGGGTTATGAGGAGCGGGCGGGGAAGTGGAGCTATGTCCATGATCAGACCAGCCATGATTCTATTGAATGGTGGAGCAGGCTCGAGGGGCCGAATGGCCTACTCCTGCTCCTATTTCTTATATTCTTATGTTCTTATGTTCTTATGACACATCCCGAGAGGGGAACGAGCACAAGTTGGAGGATAAATCCCCCAAGGGGAACTTTAGCATACTTCCTGGTAGCTGGTCACACAAAGACCTGAGAGCAACACCCCTAGCTTTGCTATTGGCTGTGCAAAGGTACATGACAGCAGAGGGGAGGAAATAAGTTGACATTTTTGTTCCCCTTAATGCTGCAATTTGGAAGTGAGGAGAATTGAAAATTGACGGATAAAAAGTGCACCCTTTTGTGTGGATTTCAGATTCTTCTGTGCAGCGCCAGCATACAAGGGTAGACCAAGCACTTTGTATATATTTGTATTTTACAATCTTCCTCAATAGCACAGTGGGTAAATACACAGCCTGTGATAAGGAGCCGTTCGGACCAAATGGTCTCTGATTTTATCCCCATTGCATGCTGAGTTATCTGATCTTAACAGTGGGTTGTGGGTTGTGCCCTAGACAATATTTATCACTCAACTAACATCACAAAAAAAAAATGATCTAGTCATTATCTCATTGCTGTTTGTAGGAGCTTGCTGTGCGCAAATGTGCTGCCCCGTTTCCTACATTACAACAGTGACTACGTTTCAAAAATTACTTAATTGGCTGCAAAGCGTTTTGAAAAGTCCTGTGGACGTTAAAGGTGCTATAAAAATGCAAGTCTTTCTTTCCTCTAACATCCTTGGGGAGTAGGGAAGGAAGAAATCCTCCTTATTATCACCATTCTAATATTTCAGTTGAGAAGTACACTCCTGGCTATTAAATGACAAGATTGGAATTGGCTCTGGGGCCACTCCATGGTTGCATAAGCGATCAATATCTTGTTTTCTCGACTCACACGTGACGACATGTCACTTGCATAAGGTGCTAGAGAGCTGACAGCGTCTACTAAACTGAACCCCAGCATGAGTCACCACCATCTTCAGATATGGCAGAGAAAAACACGGGAAAAATATTGCGCACGCGTTAAATATTTCCAGAATGAAGTGCCAGTGGGCCTGTAAACAAATTAGCTGTTAGGGAAATGTTTCTGAAGAAACTAATTATTTTTATGAAGCCTATATCGAGAGTGGAGATTTTTCACCGTTAACCGTTTGTTTTGATATTCTCATCTGGAAATAATGTTGTGTGACAATATCATAACTCAGTGGTTAATGCTGGCTGTCAGCTTATACAGTATCCAATGGTACACTAGTCATGTACAGTAATTTTGTGTTTTTTTTCAAAATAAGTAGCTATGACTATACCACATTTTGAGTCTCACGGTGTAAATATTTCATATATATATGCGCCTGCTTCACGATGACATGCAAACCGTGATTCTTACCAATGGATCCACCACAGACGCAACACAAGTGCAGACTGGGGTCAAGCAAGGCCGTGTCATCGCATCAACACTCTTCTCAATTTTCCTTACTGCAATGCTTCATCTTGCCTTTAACAAGCACCCCACTGAAGTGGAGTTAATCTACAGGACAAGTGGGAAATTGTTCAACATCCGACGCCTCCAGTCCAGATCCGAGGTTGTTCCAACCGCTATCGTTGGATTACAATATGCAGATGACACTTGCGTTTGTGCACACCCGGAGTCTGAACTCCAAACCATCGTTGACATCTGGACCTTACATTATCATCATATCATCGGCAGTCCCTCGAAATCGAGGAAGACTTGCTTCCACTCTAAAAGTGAGTTCTCAGGTGGCTGTATAGTCCAATGCGGGAATGACAGTCTCTGTCACAGGTGGGACAGACAGTGGTTGAAGGAAAGGGTGGGTGGAGAGTCTGGTTTGCCGCACCCTCCTTCTGATGTCTGCGCTTGATTTCTGTATGCACTTGGCGACAAGACTCGAGGTGCTCAGCGCCCTCCTGGATACTCTTCCTCCACTTTGGTCAGTCTTGGGCCAGGGATTCCCAGGTGCAGGTGGGGGTGTTGCACTTTATCAAGGAGGTTTTGACGGTGTCCTTGAAATGTTTTCTCTGCCCACCTGGGGCTCGCTTGCCATGTCAGAGCTCCGAGTGGAGCATTTGCTTAGGGAGCCTCGTGTCGGGCATGCGGACGATGTGGCCTGCCCAACGTTGCTGGTCGAGTGTGGTCAGTGTTTCAATGCTGGGGATGATGGTCTGAGCGAGAACACTGACGTTGGTGCATCTATCCTCCCAGTGGATATGCAGGATCTTGCGGAGGCAGTACTGGTGGTACTTCTCCAGCGCTTTGAGATGTCTGCTGTGTATAGGCCACGTCTCTAAGCCATATAGGAGAGCGGGTATCACTACTGCCCTGTAGACCATAAGCTTGGTGCCAGATTTGAGATCCTGGTCTTCAAACACTCTCTTTCTCAGGTGACCGAAGCCTACGCTGGCACACCAGAGGTGGTGTTGGACCTTGTCATCGATGTCTGCCTTTGCTGATAGTAGACTCCCAAGGTATGGAAAGTGGTCCACGTTGTCTATTTATCCCTGGTCAACTATATCCCTGACCATCTGTTGCCATCCTACACCCCCAATCTCCCCCCTCCACTGCTTAAGTTTCCCCTGCCCTAATAGTGGGTGCATTTCTTTACCCCTAAAGCACAACGGGTAGATATCTGAATCCACTGCCCATCCCCCAACCATGCCTGCTCTTCACCTTCATTAGTGACCGCCAAGACTTCGCTCCCCCACTTGCTGTGGACGGCATTACCAACTACTCCTTGCAGGTGCCGTTGGCGTCCGGGGAGCTCCCGACCAACTCACAGGTTTGGATCCCACTGAGTACTCACCGACCCAAGCCCGTTGGCACCTTGACTTCCCTTCAGCCACCTGCCCCACTCAACTGCCTTACATTAAACATCAGGTTGTCTACCAACCTGTTCCCACCACACAACACTGCTCCCAGATTATCAAGATCCATGACGAGACCTTGGACAACGTGCACCACTTTCCATACCTCGGGAGCCTACTAGCAGCAAGGACAGATATCGATGACAAAGTCCAACACCGCCTTCAGTGTGCCAGTGCAGCCTTCGGTCGCCTGAGGAAGAGAGTGTTCGATGACCAGGATCTCAAACCTGGCACCAAGCTCATGGTCTACAGAGCTGTAGTGAACCCGCTCTCCTATATACTTCAGAGACATGGACTATGTACAGCAGGCACCTCGAAGCACTGGAGAAGTACCGCCACCACTGCCTCTGCAAGATCCTGCAAATCCATTGACCGGAAAGGCGCACCAACGTCAGTATTCTCGCTCAGGCCGACATCACCGGCATCGAAGTATTGACCACGCTTGGTCAGCTCCGATGGACGGGCCACATCGTCTGCATGCCCGATACTAGACTCCCGACACAGGCACTCTACTCCAAGCTACGTCATGGCAGGTAAGTCCCAGGAGGGCAGAGAAAACGCTTCAAGGACACTCTCAAGGCCTCCTTAAAGAAGTTCAACATCCCCACCGATACTTGGGAACCCCTGGCGCAAGATCGCTCAAAATGGAAGAGAATAATCCGTGAGGGCGTCGAACACTTCGAGTCTCTTCGCTGGGAGGAAGCAGAGACCAAGTGCATACATTGGAAGGAGCGCATGACAACCCAAGCACTTCAACAAACCGGGCACTTCAACCAAGGTCCTTTCAACCACCGTCTGTCCAACCTGCGACAGAGACTGTAGCTCCCGCATCGGACTTAACAGACATCTGAGAACTCATTTTTAATGTGAAGCAAGTCATCCTCGACTCTGAGCGACTGCCTATGATGATGATCAATCAAATTGTGAGAAATGAAAACTTGGCCATCTGGCTGGGGTACTCCATGCTAATCTGATATCAATTTCTGGGTCGTGCAAGCAGTTGTTTGTCCTTGCTTCAGACTTGAGCTTTAAATCTTCCCCCATCCCCCACCATCTAGCTCCAACAAACCTGTGTGTTATTTGAGATCACTGTAACCCAGCTAATGTTGAAGGTAAAGAAAGACTTGCATTTATATAGCGCCTTTCAGGACATCCCAAAGCGTTTTACAGCCAATTAAGTATTTTTTTTTAAGTGTAGTTATTGTAATGTAGGGAACATGGCAGCCAATTTGCGCACAGCAAGCTCCCACAAGCAGCAATGTGATAATGACCAGCTAATCTGATTTTTAGTGAAGTCAATTGAGGGATAAATATTGGCCGGGACACCGGGGATAACTCCCCTGCTCTTCTTCAAAATAGTGCCATGAGATATTTTACATCCACCTGAAAAGCAGATGGGGCCTTGGTTTAACATCTCACCTGAAAGACGGCACCTCCAACAGTGCAGCACTCCCTCACTACTGCACTGCACTGGAGTGCCAGCTTAGATTTGTGTGCTCACATCATCAGTGGTAAAAAGTTTGCACGAGTTTCTAGAGCGAGACATTGAACACTTAATATTACAGAAGATTAAATCCCTCTATTATGCTTCATACAGGTGAAAGCTTGGCTCAGTTGGCAGACTCTCATCTCTGAGACAGAAGGTTCAAGCCCTACTTGGGAACTTGGCAGCATTTATTACCCCCCTTAATTGCCCTTGAGAAGATGACGGTGAGCCTTCTTAAACCGCTGCAGTCCATGTGGTTGTAAGAGAAATTTGGCATTAGGGGTACCAGCGGGACAAGGGTTAAAGTGCTGGTTCCTGCACCGACCCATAAGGAGATAAAAGGCCTCTCTTTGGCCTTGTACATTCCAGTACCAAGGCTCCAGAAGTTATCAATTCAATAATATTCCGACAGGATACGATGTGAGAACCTAAACAGACATTGATAAGACCTTGCGAAGAGGCTCGAGGCAGACTCACGGGCATCAAGGGGAAGCAACAAATTCTTACCTAATGAAGTCATTCTAGTCACGGCCTACGATGGTCACGAGGGTCTTGGCCTGTCAATCCAAAGTAGCACTAATAAGGTAGTCCAATTAGAGAAGTAGCACTGATAAGGTAGTCCAATTAGAGATCTAGGGAGGTCTTACCAGGGAACGGAGGGGTTTTTGAAATGTATAAAAGTTGAATGATTGTGCTGTTTGGAGAGCATCTCCACTCACAGGTGGCTGTGATGAGAGGTGTTCCCGGACGTTCGTAATAAAAGATCGTTATACCTTGCCATTCGTCTCTGTTTGCTAACTCCAGGGCTGTTACGTGGGTTGGGGCAAGCGTCAACCCTCTATATCATTTTCCCCTTACATTGTGGAGGTAGTTCAGTGCTTTTAGTTAGGGAGTGCCATAGCAACAATGAAGGAATGACGATATATGCCCAAATCAGGATGTTCTGCGACTAGGAGCTAGTGGTACATCCATGCACCTGTTGCCCAAGTCCTTCTAGGTCAGGGATGAGCAATTATTTAGGTTTGAGGACCACTTAACAAGTTTTGGTGAGCTGTTGAGGGCCACACACCAATCCTCCCCCTAAAGTGTGCACCAATCGTGAGATTCCATGCAGGCCACTCACCACCACCTGCCGCTGGAAGAGATACTGCGCAGCAAATTTAAAGGGACCGCACACGGGGAAAAAAATCAGAGGGAACATTGCCACACACACAAAACGAATTGTGTTAACGATAGCTACCATTAAAATTGTTTGGCATTTATTGCATAAAGAACCCTTCATGTCGTTTCCACATTTAATAAAAATAACAACACTTATTAACATGCTTTGGACCCAAACTTGGTGAAAGCCAAGGCCCGCCCAAGTGCCCCCAAAGGACCGCCAAGAGACCGGGTGGTATTTTGTCTGGAAGACTCCTCTAAAAGATGTGGTAGTACCACTTGGCGGCAAAATAACAACTTACGCCGTCAATCTGGGCAGCAGCGGGCGGGAGCTCCAAATCTCGGCGGCAAATGCGATTCTCACCAAAGTGCCGCCGAGGATTGCGTGTGGCCCAGGGAAGGGGGGAATACTTAAAAATAAAAATTAACACAAAAAAAAGCCACTGGAACACCTTCATACTGATAAATCACTGAAAATAAAAATAAGAAATGTTCACTAACCGTTTTTTGCAGGTCTTCTTACTTACCATTGGGGTTAGACTTGCCTTCACGCAGTGGTCCTTCCCCCTGCTGAAACTGACTCCTGCCCGCACTAATATGACAGCTCGGCGGGCGGGAGATCACTTACGCGACTTGCTCGCCAGCGGCCGTCAGCGGATGGTTCCCAGCGGTCCTCCCCTCCCGCCAGCAGGAGACCTCCACGAAAATGACACCGAAGGGATATCGCCCAAAAAACTCGGCGGCAGCATGTGGTAAGGCCACCATCGCAGACGCTAACATTCGTGCGTCTGTCCTCCAAGGGGATTTGCAGGATCTTGCGAAGACATCGTTGGTGGTATTTCTCCAGCAATTTCCCCCAAAGCCACATATATTAAAATAGTTAGTACCTGTAGCTAGTTCTCCAGAGTATCTGCTTGGCTCATCGCATTGCTGTTTGTGGGATCTTGCTGCATACAAAATGGCTCTCACATTAAAATCACTGCACTTGGAGCTCTGCATTATTTTTAGTTGCTTTAAGATGATTAGGCACTGTTCAAATCCAAATCTTTCAGTCGGATTTTTGATTGAGTTGTTTTAGTGTTTGCAATATATAGTGGGGCTACATTTTCCATCCATTGATTATGAATGGGCAGAGAATTTAACGATCTCCTCAACTCCAAAAACCTTTGGACTTGCCTGATGCATAAGAAAAAATGACCTATCCTCAATAGGGCATATTCGAGTACACAGTGCATTCTGGGTTAGGGCGTCCGCCATTGGGGCCCAGAATCACGGAACGGATCCTTTTAAGATCCAGCCGGGGAGAATTGCGTTTGCGAATTGATCAATTGAATTAAGTCCTGCTGCAGTTTGGGTCTGTTCTCTGACCCGCAAGAAGTAAAAGTGGAAGTGAAGTGAAAGAAGAATTGAGCTCCGGCGGTCGTTTTGTTTTTGTCCTGTCCAACGGGCTGGGATACGGTCCATGGACCATATTTTGCCCACTGCTGTTCTAAGTGGTGAAGGTCACGGGTTTGGGAGGTGTTGGTGAAGAAGCCTTGGTGAGTTGTTGCAGTGCATCCGATATCTACTCTTCGGACCCATGAAAAATTGGGTTTGTAGACCATCTGAGGCACAGAGTTTGTTGTTTTCTACCATAGTGCGCTGTTGGCAGTGGGAAAGCCTTTGAGTTTAAACTTTAATCCACTGTTGCTCTCTTTGTACACTTTGGATCAATCAGGTTTAATTTGTGACCTTGTGTGCAGATTCTACAGGTTGCTAACGGATCCAGGTCTGCTGGAATCTACTTTGCTTAATTTCACAAGAGTATAAATGCAAGTCTTGCTTTCTTTGTTTTACCTGAGAATTTATATTGCCATTTGAAAACCAGATTGCATTGAAAATGTGAAGCAAGCTGACTACAAATAGAGGGATAAGTGGATTAACCTCTGTCTCCCTGACAACTGTATCGTTTCTTATTATAACTAAGCAAAACATTGTTGCACATATAAGCAATTCAAAATTCTCCAATCCAGTTATGGCAATTCTAGCACTAGATAATCACAGGAGTTTGGTCAGATCCACTGCAAGACCTAATGGAGGCGCATTCCCGGTAGTACACTGAATCAAAGCATTTGCTGCCAAAATCCAAATTTGTCGCTGACTTGGGCAGTATTCAGTAACATTTAATGGGTTTCTCTCAATTCTATTGGAGAGTTTTGCAGAAGACCACAAGATTGTTATTCGCAAAGCTATCGCTGAAACTTCTGCAGGTAGTGTGGCGTGCAGTGATGTCGGAATGGAATGTTAGTGAGCTTAGTTAGAATATGCAAATCACAGGCCTACAGGAATCTGAAGTTGTTTGGTGCGATTGCTTTTGCTAAATTCAGCAAAATCTATGTTGTTGCTCAATGCAGAAGGAACAAAGGAATGAGTAGGTCCTCGTTGTTGAAGTCGCTAGCCACCTGGACCAGTTCTCTGCTCACGATGCAGCGGGAAGGTTGCGTTAAGAACGTTTAGTACAATACCGTCCTGTACCACCGGCCTACACTGGCGCTTTTGCCTAAGTTTGATGTGGCTATGGTGTTGCTGCAGGGTAACAAATTTCAAGATCTTTTCTGTCATGTATGTAACCTTCATGTAACAACACTGCAATACTGTATATACTTGAGAAATGCACACCTTGACCACAGGGGGTGAACTTGTGGGAGACACACCTCACCTGGTCATCCAGGTATATAAAGGGAGGTTCCACGCAGGGTCATCACTTCTTGGTCCTGTGAATAAAGGTTCAGGTCACAGAGTGACCTTGTCCATAGAATGTGCCTCGTGTGGATTTGTGGTATTGTGTAAGGACTTTACAGTGGCGACGAGAAACAGGAATCAACGACCCACGAGAATGGCCACCGGTAGCACAGAGGAACGGTACTGTGTTGGTGAGGACTGGGACGATTTCATCGAGAGGCTTTAGCAGAGCTTTGTCACGAAATAATGGCTGGGAGATGCAGTGGCCGACAAGCGAAGGGCTCATCTACTGACCAGCTGTGGATCTAAGACTGAGCCGTTCATGAAAGACCTGCTAGCACCCGAGAAGCCGGCCGACAAGACCTTTTTGAAGAGCTCAGCAAGCTAATCGGTGAGCACCTCAAACCGGCGAGAAGCGTACACATGGCCCCACCGACATCGGGAAGGACAGAGCATACCGGACTTCGTTGCGGACCTCCAGCGCTTGGCCAGCCTCTGTAAGTTCACAGACGCCTGCAGGGGGGAGATGCTAAGGGATTTCTTTATTGAGGGCATCGGTCATGCCGGGATTTTCAGAAAGTTAATCGAGACCAAGGACTTGACCTTGGAAGCGGCGGCGTTGCTGGCTCAGACTTTTATGGCAAGGGAGGAGGAAACCAAGAAAATATACACGCGCAATTCTGCCTCCAACGTGGCGATGGATCAGGGGGTCAATATCATAAACGCGACTCAGAGCCCAGCAGACAGGCAAGGGCAGTTCGACACACCCCAGGCAGCAATAGACCCCAGAACAGGTTTTCAACACAGACAATGGCAGGCTGAACCGACATTTACGCCATCCCAGTGGACAATGCGTTCTGGGATGGGGCCATTGACACCCACTAACAGGGTGCTCAAGAGCAGTCAAAGGGACAATCAGCGAGGAATGCCTGGTAACAGCTCTTTTGTTCACAACAATGGGAATCTCAGTTCATGCTGGAGGTGTGGGGGCAGACATGCTGTCAGGACTTGCAGGTTTCAACAGTTCACCTGCAGAAATTGTAACCTCACTGGCCATTCAGCTAGAATGTGCAGGAAGCCTGCGACCAGGCTAATTTACGAGGCGGATGGACCAGAAGAGGGGTCTACGAGGCAGGATGACATGTGGGGCAAATTAATGGACGCTGAAGTTCAGCAGGTTCATGTGGCAAACATTCACAGCTCATATAACAAAACGCCACTTATGATAATGAAGATCCTATTAAACAGCATTCCGGTACGCATGGAGCTGGACACTGGGGTCAGCTCATGAGCGAGTTCAACAATTCGAAAAGCTATGGCCACTCAAAGCCAACAGACCCAAACTAGAACACATTGAGACTCAATTACGGACGTACACCAAATAAATCATTCCAGTGCTAAGCAGTGCAATGTTGGCTGTCACACACAATGGATCAGTGAACCGGCTGCCGCTCTGGATTGTCCCGGGCAATGGTCCCGCACTGCTTGGGGAGGAGCTAGTTAGCTGAGATGAACTGGAAATGGGGGGATGTGCACGCAGTGTCATCAGTGGAGCGAAGTTCATGCTCACAGGTCCTGCAGCAATTTGAGTCGCTATTCCAACCTGACGTCGGGACTTTCAAAGGTACCAAAGTAGTGATACACATCACCCCGGATGCCAGACCAGTGCACCACAAAGCCAGAGCTGTGCCGTATGTGATGTGGGAGAAAATTGAAAGCGAATTGGACCGTTTGCTGAGAGAGGGCATCATCTCGCTCATTGAATTCAGCGACTGGGCGAGCCCCATCGATCCCGTCCTAAAAGCGGATGGCTCGGTCAGGATCTGTGGCGACTACAAGGCCACTATCAACCGGGTGTCCCTACAAGACCAATACCCGCTTCCGAGAGCGGAGGATCTGTGGCGGCAAGCTGTTCACCAAGTTGGATCTCACTTCAGCCTACATGACCCAAGAACTGGCTGACGAATCCAAACTACTGACCACCATCACCACGCACAAGGGACTGTTTGTTTACAACAGGTGCCCGTTTGGCATTCGATCAGCAGCCGCGATCTTTCAAAGAAAAATGGAAAGCCTGTTCAAATCCATTCCTGGAACGATCGTATTCCAGGACGATATCCTCATTATGGGTCGGGACACCAAGGAATACCTCCACAACCTGGAAGAGGTACTACGCCGACTGAACCATGTAGGCCTGTGACTCAAGAAGCCTAAGTGTGTGTTTTTGGCTCCCGAAGTCAAGCTTCTGGGCAGGAGGGTTGCTGCAGACTGGATTCGGCCTACCGAATCCAAAACAGAGGCGATTCGATGAGCGCCCAGGCCCTGCAACACATCGGAGTTGCGTTCATTTCTGGGACTCTTAAACTATTTCGGGAACTTCCTGACGAACGTAAGCAGCCGCTACACGTGCTCCTGCGTAAGGGCTGTGAATGGTTTTGGGGGGACTGTCAAGAACGGGCTTTCAATCGGGCGCGTAACCTACGTTGTTCAAATAAGTTGTTGACCCTGTACGACCCCTTTAAGAAGTTGGTTCTGACGAGATGCATCGTCCTATGGGGTTGGGTGCGTGTTGCAGCAGTGCAATGCTGAGGGGCAACTCCAACCTGTGGCTTATGCCTCCAGGTCGCTCTCTCAAGCAGTACGTGGATATGGGATGGTTGAGAAGGAAGCACTCGCATGTGTCTATGGGGTGAAAAAGATGCACCAGTACCTTTTTGGCAGGAGGTTCGAATTCGAAACGGACCACAAGCCGTTAACATCCCTGTTGTCAGACAATAAGGCTGTCAATGCCAATGCATCAGCTCGCATACAGCGATGGGCTCTCACGCTGGCTGCGTATGACTACTCCATCCGGCACCGGCCCGGCACTGAAAATTGCGCCAACGCGCTCAGCAGGCTTCCACTGGCCACCACTGAGGGGGCAGCAGAGCAAAGCGCTGAGATGGTCATGGCCGTTGATGCCTTTGACAGTGCAGGCTTCCCCATCACAGCCTGCCTGATCAAAATATGGACAAACAGAGATCCCCTCCTATCTCTGATTAAGAAATGTGTCCTGACTGGGGATTGGGCGTCCGCACACGGAGCATGTCCTGAGGAGGTCAGACCATTTCACAGGTGGATGGATGAGCTCTCCATCCAAGCTGACTGCCTACTATGGGGCAGCCGGGTAATCATGCCCCAGAGGGGCAGGGAAGCTTTCATCAAGGAATTCCACAGCAAGCACCCAGGCATTGTGCTGATGAAGGCCATTGCCCGGTCACACGTTTGGTGGCCAGGAATTGATTCAGACCTGAAACACTGTGTCGCAGGTGCATGACATGTGCTCAGCTGGGAAATGCACCCAGGGAGGCCCCGCTCAGCCCGTGGACCTGGCCCACCAGGCCATGGTCACGCATTCACGTAGACTACGCGGGTCCGTTCATGGGGAAAATGTTTCTCATCGTGGTTGATGCGTACTCGAAATGGATCAAGTGCATCATTTTGAATTCGTGCACGACATCCACCACTGTGGAGAATCTACGTGCGGTCTTTGCGACCCACGGTTTGCCGGACATCCTTGTTAGCGATAATGGCCCATGTTTCACTAGCTACGAATTCCAGGAGTTCATGTCGGGTAATGGCATCAACCATGTCAGGACAGCACCGTTCAAGCCGGCCTCCAATGGCCAGGCGGAACGTGTGATCCAAATCATTAAACAAGGCATGCTCAGGATTCATGGTCCCTCCCTTCAATGCCGCCTATCGCGCCTCCTGCTGGCCTATAGGCACTCGCTCACGGGGACCCGCCCGCGGAGCTACTCATGAAACGAACACTCAAAACTCGGCTGTTCCTCATTTATCCTGTCTTGTCCGACATTGTTGAAGGCAGGCGCCAGTCCCAAAATGAGTACCATGACTGAAATTCGAGGGGGAGATGTATAGAAATTGGTGACCCCGTATTTGTTCTTAATCACGCTTTGGGGCCCAAATGGCTTGAAGGTACTATAATAGACAAAGAGGGGAATAGGGTCATTGTGGTTAAACTTAACAATGGGTGGTTATGCCGCAAGCATCTGGACCAAGTAAAGAAAAAGGTTCAGCATGGACTCTGAGGAACCTGAGGAAGATCATGAGATGGTATTCACACCACCGCCAGTGAACAAGCAACAAGAACATTCAGCAGCATGCACAGTCCCTGCGGTCAGCCCGACAGGCCGGAATCACCACAGGGGACAGACACTCAGGCCAAGGCTCAACAGCCAGAGCCCCAACTGCGGCACTCCATGAGAGAGCGCAGACCACCCGAAAGACTTAACCTGTGATCCCAATAAGACGTTGGGGGGGGGGGGCGGGGAGGTGATGTCATGTATGTAACCTTCATTTAACAATACTTGAGAAATGCACACCTTGACCACAGGGGGTGAACTTGTGGGAGACACTCCTCACCTGGTCATCCAGGTATATAAAGGGAGGTCCCACGCAGGGTCATCACTTCTTGGTCCTGTGAATAAAGGTTCAGGTCATGGAGTGACCTTGTCCATAAAATGTGCCTCGTGTGGATCTGTGGTGTTGTGTAAGGACTTTACACTTTCTCCTGACTAGACTAAGTCATACATAATGCAACATGTTCAGCTGTGTCCCCGCCATGTCCCCGCTGTGTCCCCAGCACAAATTTAGAAACTCCAGAGATTTGAGCACATAATCTAGGCTGACACTTCAGTGCAGTGCTAAGTGAGTACTGCACTGTTGGTGGTACAGGTGCAACTTCTCAAATCCAGCAACCTCAGGATCAAGACCGTGCCAGTTTTTGGATTTTTCCGGATTTTGGACCTCGTTGTTGGTGCTCCTCGCCGCAACCCCCCCCCCCACCGATCCTCCAATCCTCGCCACCCGCGGCCCCCGGCACTGCGGTTTTTACCATTTTTTTACCTGCTTCCTGGTCCCTTGCTGCCCAATGTCGTCATCTTGGCCGCCTCAAAAATATCTGGTTTTCGGACAATTCCAATTTTCGAACAGCCAGATTTGAGACCTTATGCCTGTACTGTCTTTTGTACAAGATGATAAACCAGAGGCCTGTCTGCCTTCTCAGGTAGATGCAAAAGATTTCATGACACTATTCGAAAAAGTGCAGTGGAGTTCTTACCAGTGTCCTAGCCAATATTTATCCCTCAGCCAACATTGCTAAAACAGATGATCTGACCATTATTACATTGCTGTTTGTGGGACATTGCTGTGTGCAAATTGGCTGCTGCGTTTCCTGCATTGTAACAGTGACTACAGTTCAAAAGTACTTCATTGGCTGTAAAGTGTTTTGGGACATCCTGAGGTTGTGAAAGGTGAATTGAAGTTCTTTCCTCTTTGAGACCTTCACCAGGAAGATGCATGACTTTGGATACATCTGGCCTCAAAACATCATTTACGTTTTATGACCGATTTCCAAGAATTCTGTTCATTGACACGAGGCCACCAAATCACCAGGGCTGTCCTGAAGGCACTTGTGGATGACTTAAAAATACTTTCTCCTGACATGATCACATCACATGTTTCCATGCATCAAATATAATACAGAAAACCCAAAGGGGCCAAAATTGCGCTCTGCCCGAAATGGGTCACACCTATCACTTTTCAAGTGTTCTGTCCGCCCCAATGCATTAGATGCACAATCCGGAGAAATTCAGCTGTTTGGCTTTTGTTTCCGGTCGGAGCAGTGTTGGTGTGGAGAGAGTGGGGGAAATGCGATCAGGTCAGAATTGCCATCATCACGCTGTTGGGTCACAACATTCCTCCCCGTCACTTAAAGGGGAAGGCAGCTGCGAACTCTGCAGCCACCTTAGTGGCAAACACTGGGTCACCAGAGAGGGTTTCAGCCGGGCCAGCGGCCTGGCACCTCCCTTTCAGGCCGTGCATTCCGGATCCTAACCACTTGCTGCTTAAAATAGATTAAAGAGGAGGTGCCAGGCTGCCTGTTGGTGGCCTGGCTGAACCCACGGGCATAATTGTCGGCCTGACCTGGCAGTCGGCCGACAATAAAAAATAAAATGGGGTCGCTGGCACGCCACCTCCCCTTTAAGGGCGGCCACACTACCCAGCCACAGAAAGGATACCGACAGAAAAAGCTGTCGGTGGTGGGGGTGGGGGGCACCGACCAATGGCGATGCTGTCCCATGGGGCAATTTCGGAAAGGGGCAATTTTCCACGGAGCAATTTCAGAAAGCGATGGTGGTCAGTCGGTAAGGGGTTGGCGGTGCACACACAGCAGTAAAACGGGCAGTGCAGTCCCCTACACCGCTCCAAAACTGAGGACGGGCAATATCTAAAATGCTGGCACCTCTACGGCGACTTGGCAGCCAGTCCGCACCGACCCTTGGCCGCCGCTTTCAGGCAGCCACGGGTCTTATAGAAAGGGGCAATTTCAGCCCCTAAATGTCCATTTGCAGAATTGTTGCATGAAGCCTGAATATCTTCAGAACTACAAAGAAAATAGTTGTGTAAATGAATTGCTCCCAGTGTGCGTAAGGACTGATTATAAGCAGGTTTTGCATTTGCCCTGATCTGTAAAATGACGTGCAATGTGAAGTGATTGGCAAGTATAAATGAGTCATTTAGTAATACTATACTGGCTTGAAAGAAACTGAATAAATAGCCAACCAACCAGATGCAAATTTTGTCTGGTCCTTTGTATTGCACAGGTCAGCAGGTGCATAAGAAACATGGGCAGGAATCTTACCAGCCCTGCGAGTGCGTGTTTGGAGGCAGGCCCGCTGTCAAAATGGCAGTGATTGACAGCAGGGTAGAAGTCCGCTCTGAATCAGTCTCACGTGACTTTCGAAAGTGCCGGCTCTGCCTGCGGTTTGCATACCGGGCACTAAGCGGCGTGTCAGACAATTGTGCTAGTTAAGAAGCTGCTTAAAGCTATTTAAGGAGAATTTTACCAGATCCAAAAGATTTTTCCAAGTTTTTTACGAGGTTCATGTCCCTCTGGTATCACGTCAGGTAAGTGTGTTGGGTTCTCAACAACTCTGGATTGGTTTGACTGGTTGACCGCTGCAGAAGTGGTATAAATGTTACCATTTCACAGCTGTTCAAATTCCAATCCAAGCTAGAGCCTTCAGGATTTGTAATATACTTTTCAGCTTTATGGGGGTTTGAAGTGCTTGCTCCAGTGTCTTACTTCTTTCAAGCAACCTCTCTCACCATTGACAGATCGCTTCAGTCATCTCAACTTCAGCTGCCATCTATTCCAGCAGCATCGGTGCCCTTGACAAAATCTCACTTTGGTCCTCAAAATGCCACCTCGATCAGCCCCAATACCAACATCACCTGGCCCAACAACAACACCAATCTTCTCCGCAATCACCTGATGCTGCACAGGACACAGGGCATCAGCACCCGACCACATTGCTGTCAGTGATGGCCTCACCATGGCCACATTTTCTTCACTTGACACTGTACACCCTGGCTGCCACATGATGTGCCAGGTTGGTACCATCCCACACCAAAACCATAAACCATCCCTACAATGCTCAAGCCATTCCTTTCACACTCATCACCATTGTGGGGGGGGGGGGGGGGGTGTACTATTATGTTTCACTATTCAGTGCAACTCACTAAGCCACTTACAAAGGTGCACACAGATCTGTCCAAGAAGGCAAAGTGTTGAAAATGATAGATTTCAATATTTGACAACCCATTAACAGAAACTTTACATCAGCATTGGCAATAACACCCAAGAGTCCACCCTTGTGCATTGTCAGTTGGTATGATTGGACAAGGATGAGGGTGAGTGTGAGGGGTGGCTAATGAGATGGGGATGTGATAATGTAGTTAGAGAGAGAGAGATATGGGTGGAGGTGCAAGGTAAGTTGGTGTGAGTAAAGATGTGCAGTAAGGTAGGGAAGGTGGATGCAGAGAGGATATTTCCACACATAGGGGAAACTAGAACTAGGGGGCATGGTCTCAGAATAAAGGACTGCCCATTTAAAACTGAGATGAGGAAGAATTTCTTCGCAGAGGGTTGTAAATCCGTGGAGTTCTCTGCCCCAGAGAACTGTGGAGGCTGGGTTATTGAATATATTTAAGGCAGAGATGGACAGATGTTTGAATGATAAGGGAATAAAAGGTTATGGGGAGCGGGCAGGGAAGTGGAACTGAGTCCATGATCAGATCAACCATGATCTTATTAAATGGTGGAGCAGGTTTGAGGTGCAAAATGGCCTACTCCTGCTCCTATTTCTTATGTTCTTATGTTCTTATGATGGGGATGTGATGAGTGGCATAGCAGGTTGAGGTTGAGTGTGGTTTTGCAGTAACATTGCTAGATCCACTGAGATCATCGAAAGGTTTGTGCCACTACAGCTTGGTCCTCCTGACGACATCCCTGATTGTGTTCTCCTGTACAATGTGCAACCAGGCTGCGTTGGTGCCTGGGGAGGTCTCCTCCACATTGGAAGCAAAGAGAATCTCCCTGCGAGCTGTGACTCCCATATGGAGGGAGTCATGGGAGAGCCTGGGTGCAGTCATGCACCTCTGTGCAGTGTTTGCAGCACCTCAATGTCAAAATGTATGTGGGCATGGTCACTTTAAAGAAACTGGCTGATGACGTGTCGTCAGATGATGTCATCAGACCCGCTTCCTTTTAATTGGCCGGGAACTTCACAAGGTGGGCGTAACAAGCTCAATCACAGCAAAATCATGTCTGAGGCCTGGATCTACACAGCTGCGGGGTCGGAACTTGCCAAAGACGTCACCTGCCCTGGACCCACTGAGCTTGCTAAAATTCAGCCCATGAAGTCAACATTTCCTGAGGCATCTGTCTGCAGGATCAAACCCATTCACCGATCGACATGATTTTTCTTTATGGCCTCCCTGGGGGTCTAACACAAGTGGAAGCCCATTTCCATGTTTAATAGTCTCCAAGACAAAATACTGAGAAATCCACTAAAATAGAGTTTCCACTTGCCTGCTTATGGAGTGCATGCACCCTGTTGCCCTCTCTTGACATAACTGCTCTTTAGCAAGGGCCAAGGGCTTTTGGGTTCCCCAAGTGTGCACAGGAGTACTGCTGGTGCTTAAACTGCTAACACTATGAAACTTACCTAGACAGAGCACTTGTACGATTCCTGCTATTTGTCCAGCTTCACACCCTACCCATGATGACATTGGCTTGGAGAGATATCTGGAGCCCTGGGCAAAGGCCCTGGTTCACAGTGGCTATACCTCCGGGTCTAATCAGTGGCCCAGATTGGCTGGTCAAATCACCAACAGTGCCTGGAACAGAGTAGAACTGCTTGGCATAAGAACATAAGAATTAGGAACAGGAGTAGGCCATCTAGCCCCTCGAGCCTGCTCCGCCATTCAACAAGATCATGGCTGATCTGGCCGTGGACTCAGCTCCACTTACCCGCCCGCTCCCCGTAACCCTTAATTCTCTTATTGGTTAAAAATCTATCTATCTGTGACTTGAATACATTCAATGAGCCAGCCTCAACTGCTTCCCTGGGCAGAGAATTCCACAGATTCACAACCCTCTGGGAGAAGAAATTCCTTCTCAACTCGGTTTTAAATTGGCTCCCCCGTATTTTGAGGCTGTGCCCCCTAGTTCTAGTCTCCCCGACCAGTGGAAACAACCTCTCTGCCTCTATCTTGTCTATCCCTTTCATTATTTTCAATGTTTCTATAAGATCACCCCTCACCCTTCTGAACTCCGACGAGTGGCTCAGGCACTTGATTATTCAGTCTGTCACAGAGGACTGACTTGGATCCAATTTCCTATTGCTAGGTTTATCATTTTGAAGCCACATCGACCCTGAAGGAAAAACCAACGACTTCCCTCTTTCCCTCCCTCACATTTATCACATGCAAAGCTATTCAGTCTTCAAGCATGGTGACCGACAGGCTTAATATTTGAAATGTGATACAATTGTATTGAGTGCATTTAAACATGTTTCACCAGGCCAGTGGAATGCATGTTAATTGTATAATAAATACATTACTACAACAACAATGACTTGTATTTATATAGCACCTTTACCGTAGTGAAACGTCCCAAGGAGTATTATGCAATAAAAATTTGACACCGAGCTGCATAAGTAGAAAGCTTGGTCAAAGAGGTATGTTTTAAGGAGCGTCTTGAAAGAGGAAAGAGAGGTAGAGAGGTGGAGAGGTTTAGGCAGAGACCATGGACGGGTCGAGAGAAGTGGTAGCGAGGCAGAGCTGTGTCATCAGCCTACATGTAGAAACTGATGCTGTATTTTCAGATGATGTTGCCAAGGTGTAACATGTGGATGAGAAATAGGAGGGGGCCAAGGATAGATCCTTGGGGACACCAGAGGTAACGATGCGAGGGTGGGAAGAGAAGCCGTTGCAGGTGATTCTCTGGTTACGATTAGATAGATAAGAATGGAACCAGGCAAGTGCAGTCCCACTCAGCTGGACGACAGTGGAGAGGTGTTGGAGAAGGATCGAGTGGTCAACTGTGTCAAAGGCTGCAGACAAGTCAAGAAGGACAAGGAGGGGTAATTTGCCTTTGTCACAGTCACAAAGGATGTAATTTGTGACTGTGGCAGTCTGGCCACAGAGGGACTGCTGTAGATGCATCAAGCCTCCCCTTAAATGCATTAGGTCACTTTTTTTTAAGCTTATCAGATTTCTTGAATCCCCACGGATAACTTTCAGTGGCTACGAAACTCCCCAAAACAGCAAAGAAAATAATTTCCTTATTCCGTTCCATTGTTTGTCTCGTAACATCTCCTGCACATCCAGATGAGCCTTTAACATCTCAGTCAGGAGGTGGCAACGTCATAGTTTCCTCACAGCTCGACTGAGAGTGCTGCTGCTTGGCTGAATTAACAGGAAGCACACTTGAATTATTCAGGAAGGGAATTTTTTTCCTGACTACTCTTTCTTCGCCCCCCGCCCCCCACCAAACCCGGCACCACTCAGTTAAACAAGAATTGCCTTCAGAGAGAGGGAAAGTACTTTCAGTGTAAAGTGTGCTCCTCACCCCTCCTGCAATGGGTTGAGTTTGAGCATCGGCTGCTACCTGAGCTTTTGACCTGAGTTCAAGGGCCAGGATCAGCATTCAGAAACAGGAGCATCTCTGCTTCTCTGTGGCATCAAGCCTCTCCTTAAACACATAAATGCTACCTGCTCCCACCACTCCATGTCGCAGTAACATTCTCACCACGCTGTGTAAAGATACAGCCTAGCAAGCACTCAATCCCAGAGATGGAGTGGTTTCTCTGCCGCTATGGATGCTGGGTAAAGAGCACCCCATTCCACTAAAGCCGTTCCTTTCACAAAACCCACTGCCACCTCGCGCTGACGTGTGTCCAATGTTTTAAGCTGGAAAAGAGATTGGTGCATTGAATGCTGTCCATCGATCTTAATTTGCGTATGTCCGTGGGTTCAGAGTGACTCTTGTATATTTTATCATGCAAGTTATTTGGGGATCTCAATCCGTGTCTCTTTTTTGCCAGT
Organism: Pristiophorus japonicus; assembly: GCF_044704955.1. NCBI lineage: Eukaryota > Metazoa > Chordata > Chondrichthyes > Pristiophoridae > Pristiophorus > Pristiophorus japonicus. Next base: position 210,475,902 of record NC_091983.1, read on the forward strand.
GTCCATTTTTTGGGAATGTCCATTTATACAGGTTTCACTGTAGTAACTCATTTTGTCTGTGTTGTTTCCTTTTCCCATCCTCCAACCCAGCTCGCTCTCACAGTCCATCAGGTCCCCTCTGGGGAAATGCTCCATGACTAACCATATTACCCATTACTCCAGGCAATTGATGAGTTATATTTTTTTAATTATTCATGGAAATCGCTGGCAAAGACAGCATTTATTGTCCATTGCTAGTTATCCTGAGCAGATGGTGGTGGGCCAACCTTTTGAACAACTGAGAAGCTTGCCAGGCCAATTCACAGAGTTAAGAGTCTACTACCTTGGCTTGGGGCTGGAGCCATACATAGGCCTAAGGACAGCAGATTTCCTTCTCTCAAGGACCTTAATGAGCCAGTTGGGATGCTACAACATTCCAACATGGTTTCTAATTTGATAATAATGGATCTCCCGTAACAATGTTTGTGGGCTGAGGACGATGTTGCACTGTGTATCTGGTGTACAGTAGACACCTCAAGTCGCTGGAGGAATATCACCAACGATGTCTCCGCAAGATCCTACAAATAAATCCCCTGGGAAGACAGATGCACCAACGTTAGCATCCTCGACCAGGCCAAAATCCCCAGCAATGAAGCACTGACCACACTTGATCAGCTCCGCTGGGCAGGCCATATCGTTCGCATGCCAGACACGAGGCTCCCAAAGCAAGCGTTCTACTCGAAACTCCTTCATGGCAAGCGAGCCAAAGGTGGGCAGAGGAAACATTACCCTCAAAGCCTCCCTGATAAAGTGTAACATCCCCACCGACACCTGGGAGTCCCTGGCCAAAGACCGCCCTAAGTGGAGGAAGTGCATCCGGGAGGGTGCTGAGCACCTCGAGTCTCATTGCCGAGAGCATGCAGAAATCAAGCGCAGGCAGCAGAAAGAACGCGCGGCAAACCAATCTCACCCACCGTTTCCCTCAATGACTATCTGTCCCAGCTGTGACAGGGACTGTGGTTCTTGTATTGGACGGTTCAGCCACCTAAGGACTCATTTTTAGAGTGGAAGCAAGTCTTCCTCGATTCCGAGGGACTGCCTATGATGATGTGCATCTGATGGAAGTCAGCACAGACTCTCAGAATGAGTGAGGGTGAATGTTGAATTGAGCTTTGGGTTGAGAAGCTGGGTGTTAAGATGGGTACAAAAGAAAAATAATTACATTTTTAAAAAGTTTAAACTGGGGAAAGAGTTGTGGGTGAATGCCCAGGTGCCTCTATGTCAGAATGTCATTAAGGTAGTTGCAGGTAATGGCATCTGCCCTTTTATTGGCAGTAACATAAAATAATCCATTCACATTGAAGTTCACAACATTGAAAACAATTACCAAAAGCTTTTTCCTTCAGTCTGAGGCCATAGAAACATAGAAACATAGAAAATAGGTGCAGGAGCAGGCCATTCAGCCCTTCTAGCCTGCACCGCCATTCAACGAGTTCATGGCTGAACATGAAACTTCAGTACCCACTTCCTGCTTTCACGCCATACCCCTTGATCCCCCGAGTAGTAAGGACTTCATCTAACTCCCTTTTGAATATATTTAGTGAATTGGCCTCAACTACTTCCTGTGGTAGAGAATTCCACAGGTTCACCACTCTCTGGGTGAAGAAGTTTCTCCTTATCTCGGTCCTAAATGGCTTACCCCTTATCCTTAGACTGTGACCCCTGGTTCTGGACTTCCCCAACATTGGGAACATTCTTCCTGCATCCATGTGGGAAGAATCACAGCAGAGACTTTCTTTTTTCTTCAGTGTGTCAGAACAGAAATTTGGGGGGTAAAATATGGTCGGGTAGAAAATAGAAACTAGGCAGAAAGACTTTGCTCAATATGATTGCTGAAAGTAGAACAAAACCAAAATAACCACTTATAAATTAGAAAAATACAAAGACTTAACCAATGTGTAAGAAGACAATTGGTGCACAGACTTGACCATCACTCCATTGATGACTGACTCAAGAAATTGGCCCAGAATTTTCTGGAACTGTACAACTTATGCCGTAAGTTATGTATTACCAATCTTCCCATTGTGAACTTGCAGAAAAAATTCCTGGAAAAGTCATTTGAATACACCGCAGTGAGGAAAATGGCAAGTCAGGAACTTGCGAAGCTGTGCAGCCAATGGCTGATCCCATCACCAGCGATGAAACAATTAAGCAGATCAATTTGATAAAACCGGAGTCATAGAATTCTGAACTGGAGTCATAGAATTCAAATCCTTTTGCTCCGCTGAATTGCATCACTTGGAGAACGCTGTTCTGAGTTATGGACACACTCAGCTCCTGGATTCAGTATTCGGGCCATTCTAAATTACAGAGTTTTTTCTAACCATTTATTTAGAAGATGACATCAGTAATTAAAAGGATCTATTAAAAAAAAGTCTCAGATTAAACAAAAGTATGTCCTTTTTTTCCTTTTTAACTTACCTTAATGTGGAGACAGGTGGAGTCTTTTTATCTATTTTAGACCTTCCTGGACGATATGATACCCTGACTGAATGGGAAGGTGAGCACTGTGTTAAGATAAGAATTAGTTGCAGGAGTAGGCTATTCGGCCCCTCGAGCCTGCGTCGCCATTCAGTGAGATCATGGCTGATCTTCTAACTCAACTCCACTTCAGGTATCTCTGCAGTGTTCATGTTCAAATTATATAGAACCTTGGTTAGACCACGCTTGGAGTACTGTGAACTGTTCTGGTTTCCATATTATAAAAAGGATATAGAGGCACTGGAGCAGGTGCAAAAAAAGATTTACTAGGATGATACCAAAGCTGAAAGGTTATACCTATCAGGAAAGATAGAACAGGCTGGGGCTCTTTTCTCTGGAAAAGAGAAAACTGAGGAGTGACCTGATAGAGGTCTTCAAGATTATGAAAGGGATTGATAGAGTAGATGTGGAGGAGATGTTTCCACTTGCGGGGGAGACCAAAACTAGGGGCCATAAATATAAGATAGTCACTAATAAATCCAAAAAGGAATTCAGGAGTAACTTCTTTACTCAGAGAGTGGTTAGAATGTGGAACTCGCTACCACAGGGAGTCGTTGAGGCGAAGAGCATAGGTGCAATTAAAGGGGTGCTAGAGAAACACACGAGGGAGAAAGGAATAGAAGAATATTTTGATGGGGTTAGAGGAAGAACGGTGGGCAGAGGCTCTTGTGGGGCATAAACATCGGCCGAATGTTGGGCCAATGGCCTGTTTCTGTGCTGTAAATACGATGTAATACTATGTAAATTATGTAATTCACCAGTGTTCGCCTGCCGCTGGATCAGTGTCTGTCACTGAAAGTGGGATCTTGGAGATAGAATCAATCATACAGCACAAAAGGAGCCCATTCGGCCCATCGGGCCTATGTCGGCTCTTTGAAAGAGTTAACCAATTAGTTGCACTCCCCTGCTCTTTCCCCATAACCAACAATTTTTTCCTCTTCAAGTATTTAAGTAAAATAATGGGACTAAAGTTGGACAAGTCCCCTGGACCTGGTGGCTTGCAACCTGGGGTCTTAAGAGAAGTATCGGCAGGGATAGTGGATGCATTGGTTGTAATCTACCAAAATTCCCTGGATTCTGGTGAGGTCCCAGCGGATTGGAAATGTAATGCCCCTATTTAAAAAAAGTCAACAAGTTCCCCGCTGGAGTGGAACTAAACTACAGAACCAGTGGGAACCTGTTCAATCTGCACCGTCTCCAGGCCAGGTCCAAGACCACGCCAACCTCTGTCGTCAAGCTACAGTATGTGGATGACGCCTGCGCACATACAGATGCTGAACTCCAGGACATAGTCGATGTATTTACTGAGGCGTACGAAAGAATGGGCCTTAGGCTAAACATCCGTAAGGCAAAGGTCCTCCACCAGCCTGCCCTCACCACACAGCACTGCCCCCCCAGTCATCAAAATTCACGGCGCGGCCCTGGACACCGTGGACCATTTCCCATATCTCGGGAGTCTCCTATCAACAAGAGCAGGCATCGGCATTGAGATCCAACACCGTCTCCAGTGCACCAGCGCAGCCTTCGGCCGCCTAAGGAAAAGAGTGTTTGAAGACCAGGCCCTCAAAACTGCCACCAAGCTCATGGTCTACAGGGCTGTAGTAATACCTGCCCTCCTGTATGGCTCAGAGACATCGACCATGTATAGCAGACACCTCAAGTTGCTGGAGAAATATCACCAACGATGTCTCCGTAAGCTCCTACAAATCTCCTGGGAGGACAGGCGCACCAACATCAGCGTCCTCGACCAGGCCAACATCCCCAGCATTGAAGCACTGACCACACTGGATCAGCTCCGCTGGGCAGGCCACATAGTTCGCCAGGCACGAGACTCCCAAAGCAAGTGCTCTACTCGGAGTTCCTTCACGGCAAACGAGCCAAAGGTGGGCAGCGGAAACGCTACAAGGACACCTTCAAAGCCTCCCTGATAAAGTGCAACATCCCCACTGACACCTGGGAGTCCCTGGCCCAAGATTGCCCAAAGTGGAGGAAGTGCATCCGGGAGGGCACTGAGCGCCTCGAGTCTCAATGCTGAGAGAATGCAGAAATCAAGCGCAGGCAGCAGAAAGAGCGTGCGGCAAACCAGTCCCACCCACCCCTTCCCTCAACGACTATCTGTCCCACCTGTGACAGAGTCAGTGGCTCTTGTATTGGACTGTTCAGCCACCAAAGAACTCACTTCAGGAATGGAAACAAGTCTTCCTCGATTCCGAGGGACTGCCTATGATGATGATGATGAAGGGGAGCGGGGGGATTGCGCCCTCCTTTTGGTGCATAGTTAAAAGTTTCACTATAATGTTTTCAAAAGCCCCGCTCTCCCAATCACAGTTATCATAGCAACCCAGGTAGGACCATTTTAGGATTAAAAACAATAGGAAAATGCTGGAAATACATGGCAGATCCATCCGCATCTGAAAAAAAGAGAACGGGTATGTTAATGTTTTGAGTGTAGACCCTTCATTGTGACGAGAAATGAAGAGAGGAGCCAGCTCCTTTATGGAGGGGCGTGGAGGGGCCGAGGGCTGGAAAAAGGCCAGTAAATATCAGATCTGATGACGTCAGAATGAAGCAGTTAGAGGATTAACTATGTGCTAATTCTAGCAAGGATGCTGCACCATCATTTTCAGTTTCTCTCTCTCTCTTTCTCTCTCTCTCCATCTGTGTCTATCTCTCTATGTCTCTCTGTCTGCCTATTTCTGACTCTCTCCATCTCTCTCTCTTTCTTTCTCGCTCTCTCTTTCTCACTCTGTCTGTCTCTCTCTCTCTCTCTCTCTCTCTCCCTGTCTCGCTCTATCGCTCTGTCTCCTTATCTCTCTGTCTCCTTATACCTCTGTCTCTTTCTTTCTCTCACTCTCTGGCTCTCACTCTGTGTATCTCTCTCTCTCTCTCTCTCTCTCTCTCTCTCGCTATCTCTCGCTCTGTCTCTATCCCTCTCTCTCTCTCTCTTTGTCTGTTGGCCTTCATAGCTTGAGGATTTGAGTATAGGAGCAGGGAGGTCTTGCTGCAGCTGTACGGGGCCTTGGTGAGGCCACACCTGGAATATTGTGTTCTGTTTTGGTCCCCTAATCTGAGGAAGGACATTCTTGCTATTGAGGGAGTACAGCGAAGGTTCACCAAATTGATTCCCGGGATGGCAGGACTGACATATGAGGAGAGACTGGATCAACTGGACTTGTATCCACTGGAATTTAGAAGAATGAGAGGGGATCTCATAGAAACATATAAAATTCTGATGGGACTGGACAGGTTAGAGGCAGGAAGAATGTTCCTGATGTTGGGGAGTTCCAGAACCAGGGATCACAGTCTAAGAATAAGGGGTAAGCCATTTAGGACCGAGATGAGGAGAAACTTCTTCACTCAGAGAATTGTGAACCTGTGGAATTCTCTACCACAGAAAGCTGTTGAGGCCAGTTCATTAGATATATTCAAAAGGGAGTTAGATATGGCCCTTACGGTCAAAGGGATTAAGGGGTATGGAGTGAAAGCAGGAAAGGCGTACTGAGGTTGAATGATCAGCCATGATCTTATTGAATGGCGGTGCAGGCTCAAAGGGCCGAATGGCCTGCTCCTGCACCTAATTTCTATGTTTCTATGTTTCTTGTTTTAAAGTAGTGAGCAACACAAAATAAGATATTTTCTGCCAGTTTTCTACTTTTTAGATGAAACTTTTTTCTCTTTTTGCTAAGTGCTGGTGGAAGAAGAAGCTTGTGTGTTTTCTCTCTTTTTCTCGCTCACTCCTCCCCTTCTCTCCTGTGGAAGCAATAAAGACTATGTAAATGGCGATTGATCAAAGAAGAAGAATTGCCTCAGGCAGTTCTCAGGCACTCTATAGCAGGTGGCCTATTGACTGGCAGATACACCAGGGAGCAGGTTTTACTTGGACGTTTCCGTATGCCCAAGGGTATTGTGGGCTTGGAGTTTACAATGAATCGAAGAGGGTTTAATATTCTCTGCTTAACATTTTCATGTAACATTCATTTGTGCTAAAATGGTGCACAAAGGACTTTACACCAACCGGTTGAGCAGTGCACTGTGAAAGGAAATGAAGTCTCGAAAACATTATACCTTGAATGATATTACATATGTGTGAAATTGTCGTCATCTGCTGGTATGACATGGCCCTATTTGGGCCTCAGAGAAGGGCCCCATGAAAGGTCCTTCAGGTGCTATTGCAGTATGTTCAGCTTCATTCTTACACATCTATTCTCCCCGGTCCTTGGTGACCCCACCCCGCTGGGTTACCCACCTTCGACAGAGCGACTCTGGATATATGACTTGCTCCCTGGTTTCCACCAGTTCAGTTTCCGACATTCCCTCCCATTTCCCTTTATATTCCTACATACGCATGCTAAGAGATGCCTGCCTTGTTGCCCCATATCCACATTTAGAAGCTTGGACTGGGAAATTAACATGCCTCGTTAACTCTGAGGAACCGGGGGTTGTGCCACTGGATCATCTGTTCCCAGCAACGTACTGAGTACTGTGACTGTGATTTCTGCTCATCTAGCTGTGTGATAGTAAGGAGCTCAGTTGACATTTGTGAATAGCTTTTAGAATACCAAATTTTAATTTATTTATTTTTTGGTCAAATACTTTTCCCCAACAATCTTCCAATTGTCTAAGTCTGATGGCCATATTCTGCAATATTGCTGACCTTGTAATTAAAGTGAGAAGATTGTGGGTTCAAGCCCCACTCCAGAGACTTGAGCACAAAATCTAGGTTGACACTCCAGTGCAGTGCTGAGGGAGTGCTGCACTGTTAGAGGTGCCATCTTTCGGATGAGACATTAAACCGCGGTCCTGTCTGCCCCCTCGGGTGGACATAAAAGATCCCATGGCACTATTTTGAAGAAGAGCAGGAGAGTTATCCCCAGTGTCCTGGCCAATATTTATCCCTCAATCAACATCATTAAAACAGATTCTCTGGTGATTATCACATTGCTGTTTGTGGGAGCTTGCTGTGCGCAAATTGGCTGCCGGGTTCACCACAATTCAACGGTGACTACACTTCAAAAATACATCATTAGCTGTAAAGCGCTTTGCGGCGTCCTGAGGGTGTGACAGGCGCTCTATAAATGCAAGTTCTTCCTTTATCATAAGGAACGTGATCAGCTTCATCTTTTGAAACTTGAAATTGTTTGACACACTTTCTGACGAAAGTGAGGGGGAGAGAAGAGAGAGAGTGGGAGACAGCACACAGGGCCACTTCTTCCACCAGCACTTCGGAAAAAAAGAGAATAATATTGCTTTTTAAAAGTAGCAAACTGGTAGAAAATATCTTACGCTGTGCTGCTCACTACTTTGCCATAAAAAACTAAAAATGGTGGTGCACCATCCCCGTTAAAAATTATTGCATTGATTTTCGGTCTGACGCAAGATCGTCGACCTGAAAGATTGCCTCTGTTTTTCTCTCACTCCGCAGATGCTGCCTGGCCTGTTAAGTGTTTCCAGCAGTTACTAGCTTTTGTCGACACACTTTCTGTTCAGCTGTTACCCGTGCAGGTGACAATGGGGACCAGTTATCAGCATAGCAATTTAGTAGCAAGCAAAAAAACTAACGTTCCGCGAATGACTATAGAACTGTTTGTTTTAGTTCTGTCAGCGGGTTGTCATTTCAGTTTATACAGATGGCCCTAAATTGAAACATCCAGCGAGACCCTCTCCTCCCATTCTCTGTTTAATCTCAAATAAGGTCGATGTCGCAGAAATGCTAGTCACACTATTAAACTCTCAAACACCATGTTTTCTTTTTTTAGACAAAGTCGGACAAGGTAGTCAGAATGTTCTTAGACAGCAGTTTCAGTAGCTTTGTTAAAATTTCAATCGCTATTTGGGTTTTTTTTTGCAGAGCGAGCTTTGGGGAATCACTAACTTACTGCGAAGTCAAAAACCGAAATTTCGTAGCCGATGAGTCAAAACAGTCCAACGTGTGACAGATAAAATTATCATTTGTGTGTGTGTGAGTGCGGGATATTAGTGTCGATTCACATAGTGTCCACGCTGTGGCCGTGAATGGGCTTAAATAACATGTCAAACTACAGCCTTCAGGACTAAGGCGAGAGTTTTCCAACAGCGCTGTGTGAGACAGCGAGCGCTGCCTTACAACGACACTGGCCGTTATCCGCAGCAACATTTCCTCCGCAATTGACAAAGGAGGCGAAATGTCCCCGTTGTTGTCTCTTTCTGTTGTTTGCAGAGAATTGGAGGACATTACGAGTCGTTTTGGATTGCACTCCCCAAGTGCTGGCACGATTGGGTCTCCTTTTTGCATCGTCCGCCTCGAGACGGTATTATTGTTTGAGTGGCAGTATATAAAGTGGCCGTCACCGTGCCCTGCCGTTTAAAGACTAGGGTTTTCTTGTTTGGTGCTGGCAGCACAAAGTATCGGAGCACAACAAATATTTCACATCTGGCGAATATTGTCTGCGACGTTAAGTGGTGGGTAATCGGACTTTACAATCAGCACGAGCCACTCAAAGCATAGCACGGAGCAGATACCCAGTGAAGCTCCCTCTCTTCTGTATTGTGCTTTCTGCAGCTCCCTGCATCCAAAAATATTTGTACTTCTTACCGCACAGTTGTGATTACTTATAAAAGTGATATTTTGTGGTTACGAAAATCGTGAATTGTGCAAATTAAATGTGTATCTCTTAAAATAATACATTTTACAGCATCTTTGCGTCCCACTTCGTTTTCTTATTGAAAATGTGTGATATAGTAACTATAACCAGATTGCAATGGGAGCTTTAACTGGAACATAGCTTCTAGATTCGTGCATTTAAAATAGAAATGTTAAACACACACACATTATCCTAGGCCACAATCAGTGCAGTAATACTACAAAGTGGCAGATTTGAAGAATGTAGCCAAAAGCCAGTTCAGTAAGCATGAGATACATATTGCAGAGTCTGATGAATCATTACCACAACAGAATTACATCAACAGCCGGCAATCTGTACTGATCTTGTAACAAAACAATACCGGAGTTATTCAGCTAATGACTTGGTACGAGACGTATTTCACTGTTCCAGTATTGTTCCGGACGAGTCATGACAGTGAACCATTCCTTCCATTCCTTCCATTGCCCCTCCTATATGGTGCCACTTTCTGGCTCTTTTCAGTAAAGTTATATTTTAAATCTGACACATGTTTCAATCAATAATTCATTTTATACAAAGCATTTTTAGACATGCATATACTTTATAAAGGTTTAAAAATTAATCCAATCTCGTTTGGAATATTGTGACTAAGCAATCACAATATTCCCCAAACTGCAGTGAGCAGACACTGCACAAACAGCAGACTGACTGGCTCCGCTCTATTTTACCGTCATTTTATTTTTCTTGATACCTTCTCTCTTGAAAGGGGACCAGAGTGGATTTTTTTCTATTTTCATTTACAAATATTTCCTAATATTTTTTGTCATAACATCGGCTTGCAAAATGAAAATGGCAAATTCAGAAGCTCCATCACCCAAGTGTACGTCAGCTATCTTTGGTTAACGTTACGTTTTTCCCTTTTGATGCCACTGACTGACTAATAAGCAGATATGTAATTTGTTTGAAAAGATCTGCAGTTAAAGATACCCATAAAGAGGTGAAGATATTATTTTGTGAATCAACAAGACAGCATGTTTTTGTCAGGCCTGAATAAAATCAGATTTTTTTTTTAAGGATTTCTTCTAAATTGTGTTTGAGTACAGTAACTGCATCGTTAAAATGAAATTGAGCTGCACAAGTTGGTATCTAATTTGTAAAATTATAATACGAGAAAGGCTGCAATATTAAAACACACAAAACTATACATTATTTCCTTTTGGTAAAGGTTGAATTATAGACTACTGTGCTTGAGAGCTAATTGGATAAGAACCTGTTTCACTTTGGAGTAAGTTTAACTTCTTGTCACTTTTCGATCTCAACATTTCTATTTGTTTTAACCTGTTGACAGAAACCTGATTTTTTGACTAGAATAATTTTAGTTAAGAACATTTTTTTTGGTATGACTTAAAAATAAAATCAGAAATGCTGCAAACACACAGCTGGTCTGCCAGCATCTGAAAGAGGAAGGGCAGGTTGGCATTTCAAGTAGCGTGATGCATCTTCCCCAGTCAAAATGTTTGTTTTTTCTCTTTATAAATGCTGCCTAATCTCTATTCCCATTTTCTGTTTTTATTCAATTTTCTAACATTTTATATCAACAAATTTTGTTGATAAATGTGGTTTTCTCTCCAATGCACATTTTCTATGTTATGGTTCCTTTCAGCGCTGTGTACTTTTATCCTGTAGATTTTCCTGTTTGTAATCACTTATAAATGGGTAGTTACTCTCCCTTCTGGAATCTCAGTGCCAGTTCATGGCCAGCTGGGAGGAGATATCATGAGGGGCTGCCAGGGTATGAAGCCTTGTCTGGTTGGTTCCCATTGATGCTTGGCTGAAATGAGGGCCGTCACAGGTTTCTGAACCCCTCTGGTCCAATGGAGTACTCAGTTGTTGACCTTAATTTGGTGACCATTTGTGCATTACTTCAGGGCAGTTTAATACCAATGTTCTATATCTGCTGAGATTGACAGAAAGCTGAATTTTTGATTAGAGCAGTTGTAGTTGAAAGCATTTTTTTTGTGGGGGGAGGGAGGATTTAAATTTTTTTTTACCCAGTTCAGAACAAACTTTCACAATCATAGATTATTAAAGAGCAGTTATCAGCTCTGTGCTTTGTTGCAAATGAAAATTGGACTATAGCAGAATGGAATCTGATGTAACATGGATAGCAAAGCACTTCCTGCAGTTTCATTGTCTGGACCCCATCAAACGTATGACCCTGGGACTTGCTAGACCAAAAATCCATCTAGTTCGCCTTCTACCAACCTGGTAGTCAAATGATACAACAATAACTGAGTTGGCCAATCGTATGTCAGTGTTGTGCAGGTTCGTATACAAACAGTAGGCCGAGTAATCGGGCATCCTGTGACAAACCCCACAAATCTCTACATTTTTTACGTGTTGTATGATTCGCTACAATTTGAATACATTTTCCTTGAGGCAGAGAGAATGTTGCAGTCTGGAACCTGCCTGGTTGATTCCCTTTGACACCGGACAAGGTGAGGAACTGACTGTACAGGACAATCGCCATAGTGCTGAGGCCCCACTTTTCGGAGCAGTTAGCACATCACTTGCCCCAATTATCAATCCACACAGTCTTTATCGAGACCTATTACTTATTTTGTATATATGGGGATGAACTCCACTTTGATATATATATATATATAAAAAAGGATGAACTGTTTTAGTTGTACTGGCATATTACAACTAATAATCTTTCCTTTTTAATAAAATAAACTAGGGACTTTCTTCTGATACATATGAAATGAAAACAGGCAACTTGATTTTTTAATAGACCTCATCTTGCTTTCAAATTTAAAAATCAATATAGAAAATTATTGTTAATTTCAAAAGTAAGAAATTAGACATTCCCCCCCCCCCCCCCCCCACAGTACCAAATGTACTCAAAATAAGCTGATTTATTTGTTTTCAATTGGTATGTTGTTTAAACACATTTAAAATCAGTATTAAATGCTGCACTAAACTGATTATTTTCCTTGAAAAATATTTCTTTAAAAAAAACACTTTTCTGTAAGAAAAGTGATAAATACAGTTGGATAATTTAAAAAAAAGAACCTGCATTTATATAGGGGTAGAAATTGCGGTCGGAGGCTTCCCGTGGGCTGGTGGCTCCGACCTGCAAAAAATCTACGAATGTATCTGGTGGTCCGGGAGGTTCGTAGATTCCCGCTCCTGACCTCTCCGGATACCCGCGGTTCACAAGCGCCCTTGGTTGGCAGCGGCCCAACCAAGGGAAACTTTAAAAAATATGTTTTAACGGGGCTAAAAATAAACTTACCTTATGGGACAGGGTTTTTAATGTATAAGTGAGTGATAACATTTTATTTTTCCAGGCGTAAGAATTTCAAGATGATTCTTGACAGATCACAAGTTCTGGGTTTCGCCGCATGCGCAGTGCTTGTCTAAATTCAGAACTTGCAGGCCCCTACGGGCGAGTGCATACCTCGTACGCACCCGTAGGGGCCGCAAATTCTGCCCTCATAGTGTTTTTCACATCCTCAGAACATCCCAAAATTCTTTAAAGATTGTTTTGGAAGTGCATTCACTGATGTTACAAAGGCAAATGTCACAATAATTTGGACACAGCAAGGCCCACAAACAGCAAATAAATGAATGAAGAGCCAGTTAATGCATTTTTGCTGGTGTTGGTTGAGGGAGGAAGGTTGGCTAGAACACCAGGAGAACATCCTTGAATAGTGCCTTTTAAAATCTTTTTTGAATACGTATAAATGTTCCTGGTCATGTGTTTCCCCCTCCCCCCACCAACACCACCAGCTCAACAAAAGCTGAGGGCACTGCCTGAGGTGTGAGTGTAGGGGTGCAAAGGCAATGGTATATGACGGGTAGATCCCACAAGAAAGGGAGGGTTAGCCAGAGAACACCTCCCAAACCCTCGACCTCTACCACCTAGAAGGACAAGAGCAGCAGGTACATGGGAACACTGTCACCTCCAAGTTCCCATCAAGTCACACACCATACAGACTTGGACGTATATCACCATTGCTTCATCGTCACTGGGTCCAAATCCTGGAACTCCCTCCCTAACCGCACTGTGGGAGAACTTTCACCACTTGGACTGCAGCAGGTCAAGGAGAAGGCTCACTACCACCTTCTCAGGGGAAACTAGATATGGGCAATAAATATTGGCCTTGCCGGCGACGTCCACATCTGCAGAATTTTTTTTAAGTAGCTGTCATGTCATCTAGAAAAATTAGAAATGTAACACTAGGATAAATGCAACCTTGTTTAACAAAATTTTAAACTCTTTATTAAGAGCATGTTTTTTGATTTTGCTAGACATAGCATACAGTCGAACTCTTGCCCCATGGTATTTAATATAATATTGGAAAATGACGACCATTAATAATGTTTTCAATGCTAGAGTTAAAAAAAAGTGACATTGGGAGTCTTTCCATTTATTTTGTGCAGAAGCACATGTTTTTTTTTGTTACTGCAAAATCAGGCAGTCTGTTTGTACCTGGGTTTTGGAGAGATGCACCATATTTTCAGCACAATTTCCTCCAACCCACTATAAAGTATTGATGGTTACTGTTTACTGACGTGTAAAAGTCCACATAGATATTTCTCCTGCTCTGGTGATAGTCGGACAAAACTTTGTACCCAACCAAGTGACATGGTAGCAGCTAGCAACCAAATATTTTTTTTCCCCCCTGAATAACTAAACACAATAACAAGCAAAGTGTTGCCAGCAAGAGTATGGAGCTGTGTGTCTGTTAGTGTAAACCATCCTCACCGTCACCATACAACTCCCCAAACTGGTTGTGCTAAATGAGAAGGAGGAGTGTCCACTTCATACTCTCCCTTGTTCACACTGACTTTATTCTTGGACCATTCCATTTTTGCTGTAAAATAGTACACTTCAGTCCATTGTATTGCAAACTACTTGTATTACAATAATACATGATCACGTTTGTCCCTTACTGCTTTCCATTTAAACCAGTGGCACTTTGGTCTTGCCACAATGTAGGCTAACTATATTTAGCTTTGATCAAAATATATTTATTACAGATTAAGATCCATAATTATATAATATAACTTATAAATCTTGTTAAAACGTGTCATGTGTATATATATATATACTAGTCAATCAAATACACTTCATATAGAGACTTCTAAATGATTGTGCTATTTCTCATTTCTTTTGATTTCGAAATTTAGAAGATGAAGTGACTGCTCAGGAAACAGTTTTAATCTAGGTGTGCATTATATTTCTAAGCATAATTTTTGATGCATAAATAATATTTAAAAGATCAACATTGTAATCTTAATCGTACCAGTGGCATATTGTAATGTTAGTTGGAAGCAATGCAAATAAAAAATAAAACTGTTGATTAAAATGTAAGTTAGTCATTACTAAACTATCATGTTAGGCCCTGCACTGCATGGTTTATTGTACAATAATATACACTATCCTGTTATCGCCTAGCACTGACCGTTGGTCATCAGTGAATAAATCTGTATTGTATACGTCATAATTGCTGATCCTTTACTGTGGACTATATCACGTGTCGCGTGTAGTCTGTGCAACTTACACGCCAAGAGCTGCTGTCAGCAGCAAAAAGGACCGGAATAGAATCAAACTTTTCATGCTATAGATCGCCTGGAATGATTTCTTGGCTGTAGTGTCATCATGGGATTTGGTGGAGGGTTAAAAACCAATCAAGGTTTGCTCTTGCAGAACTCTATTGTACTTTGCAATCACTCCTGGGCACTTAATGTTGTCTATGTAACACGCATTGATAAAGGCTGAGTGTTGAGAACGAGTGTGTTGGCAGGAGGAGGAGAGATCATAACTTTAGTTGACCAATAAAAATAAAAGTAGGACTTTATAAAAAAAATTAAGTACATGATTATGGTAATTGAATAGCCAAATTAAAACTGTTTCCTGCACAGTCATTTCACCGTCCAAATTTCGAAATAAATGAGACCTCAAAAGAAATGAGAAATAGCACACTCATTTAGATGTCGCTATACAAAGTGTATTTGATTGACTAAAAAGATTTTGAGTTTTTCCATTTGAAACCTTGCCACATAATCTGCCTTCCTGCTCCCTCACATTTAATATTTGAATTGTATGTTTTCAACAGAAATGTCCCTTTGTTAGAATTTTGTGTGGAGCACATTTCCATAATGGGTCAGTACAATTATTTTTTTCCCCTTTCCATTTTGTTCCTCTTTAGTAAGGGAATTTACTATTTACTCAGGGAATCAGTCTTAAAGCTTATACTGTACATACTTTGCTGAAAACAAACCATTACTCGTTCTCCACATCCTGCATCTCAAACCTTTAACTTTATCTTTAACTCACTCCCACTAATGCTGTCAATTAAATGGAAAATTACTGCTGGAACTATAGATATTTTTTAAATGGCTCACAAAAGATGTTCAGCAAAGCTTTTGTGTTTTTTCAGTGCAGCCCCTGAAGCTGGGCAAACAACCTTGGAGGATTGCCGTAGCACAAGCGGTGTTCTGAGTTCGAAAATCATTTGCAGTAAATGCGATTTCTTGGCTTAACTCCCACGATAGTTTTAAAAGCTCAAGCTGATTATAGTAAAGTATTTATGTGACTCAGTAATCTATACTCCAGAGGGTTGAAGTTATGTGTAATTTACTAATGAGTCAAAAGCCTAAAGATAGGTTTGATTTTGAATTAGAGAGAAAAATGAAAATTCATTTTCACGTGTCTCTTTTTTTGCAGCTATGCAGCGTCTGTATTCAGAAGGTTGAGGTTTTGTTTCAGGGGCCTAAGAGGACAAGGGTTGTAGGGTGGGTGAGAAGGTGACGCGGGGAGTGAGACGTAAGGAGGTTTGTTCTGCAATATCTTATGGTGAAATTAGAAAAATCTAGCAGTGATTCGACTCCTGGCCTGCACTGAGTCAGCTCATTAATTTATATGGTATAGTCCACTGGATAACGAAAGTATCAATCTTTAATTTTGTAGTTATCAATAGTCTGTAAGTTGCTGTTAATGATACCATTGCATTATACTCTCGTAATCAAATTCCTCTCTGCTATTTTGATAAATATGTTAACCTGTTCCCTTTAACTGAATTCATGCCTCTGTTGAAATGGATTTTGATACAAGCAGGTTCGGAGTCCATACAAAAGTATTGTCAGCGATAACTTTTAGCCTGATATTATTGATGTTGAAATTAATTTTGACTTCTGGGATTTCTCTTTGCTTAGATATGATCACCTGGCCTCCTACTGTATTCAGAATTCAATTTGAAACAAGAGTCAACCCACCCGCAATATTGCAATGTTATACTGACGTTGCTGGCTTGTACGAGCTGGTCTGTGTTTTGTGTGACATATATTAGCTCACAACGCAGTGTATAAAATGCAAGTTACAATAATAAAAAAATCTATATATCAGCTAATAGTCACCAGGATTTTTTTTTCAAACAATTTGCCGCCTTTTAAAGTTTTTAGGCTATGTTTAAACAAGTGCTTTAGTGGTAATTAATTAGCAAGAATAGTTTCTTGCTGGTTACAGTATCACAATAAATTGGGTGGGTTCATGTAATTAGACAAAGGGCTCATGCACATTAAAAGCTGTATTAAAATATTTACTGTTTATTTTTTTTAAAGCAGGCGATGCACATAACTTCTTAGGTTTAGGTGTTCTCGTATTTTAAGTCTTGATCTACATTCTCTTTTAATTGAATGCCATGGTTTCCTTTGGGGATGTTTCCTTACTATAATTGAGAGGTAGAATGTCATTGAGATATACCCAGTGCACTTAGAGTTTTATGAATTCAGAAGGCTGAGGTTGTTTCTTGTTAGGGGGATGGAGTTAAGGTTTAAACGGAAAAGAGGAGAGAGGCATGGACATTTTATCCTGCATGGCTCAAGTTAAGATTAGCAAACAGAGCAGAAAGGTCTGTGTTTCGAATCCTGATCGGCGCTGCTTTCCGCAAATGTATTGGTAACCCACCAGGGATTCCTGCCCCTAATCACTACCGAGTAACCTCTGCATGCGTGGATGTTGGGTGAGGACTTAATTGGCCGGGTTGTGATAACCTTTGTTCAAATAGACCACTGAAACTACGGGGGCAATTTTAACCTAACCCGTCCTGCCTGGATCGGGAGCAACGCCGGTTTCTCAACCCTGATTATAGTCTCCATTGCAGTCACTGAGCGGGGTGTAAAACCGGCATTCCACCCGATCCCGTGTGTTTCTCGCCCAGCCAGCGAACCTATTACCCCCTAACTGTCTAGGATCACATGAAGCCACACAGGGAAGATACTGGAAGGATGTGGAACCGGCTTGAGTCAGTACCTTCAGCAAAGGGAGAAAACTAGGATGGGGGAGGAGAATGCCTAAAGAGTTACTAAATAAAAACATTAGTATGGGCATCATCGATAATGGTGCATTGATCTCCCCCCTTCCATTCTTGCACCCTGGTGAAAATATTCTGATTTTTAACATTGGTCCTGGTGTTCTTTATCAGTGCTGCAGAATATTGAGATTGTTCCTATCACTGTAACAGTTCTGAAGGTCCCAGAGTTTCCAAGTGTTGTATAGTTTTTCTTCATTATACTTTTGGCTCCTCTCGGGAGGGAAGAAGAGATTTTTTTTTTAATATCAGGAGCTTATTAGAACATGGAATGTATTATCACAAGCGGCTACTGAAGCGCATCAATCGCTGCATTCAATGGAAATTAGATAAGGACTTCAAGAAAAATATTAATGGGTGCTGGGAAATGGGATTAGGTCGGACAGCTCCGATGGGCTGAATGGCCTTCTCCTCTGCTGAACGACCTATGCTTTTTGCTGCCATGCTATGTCCTCTGTGGCATCCACCTTATTGAACAAATGGGCAGACAGTGACTACCCAGGGCCCTTACTGGTTCCTTCCGTTCAGCATCAACATCTGCCAGAGAATTGAGACTCTACTTGCTACGTGTAAAAAGTGCGTCGCTCCCCAACATCTCTGTGACCTGACTAGACGATCAAACTCTTCTGCACACTCCAACCCATAGCACCACAAGCCCGGCCGTCTGCTTGAGTTTTTTTCTCTATAGTATCATGACTCAAGGTTTGCAGTCATATACATAACAAATGTCTAAAAGTTCGATTTTCAATAACTAACCTGTCAGCTGACTGCAGCGACATTTGCAGTAACTGTGTGGGGTTCCACTCTTCTGTGGGTGTAATCGGTAATGTCACTGTGCGCAGGATTATGAAAATAAAAAATGGTGACTCAGAGGCAGACAAGAATAAAAACACTTTGCAGGCATGTGGCCTAGAAGTCATTTGAGGATACAGTAGTAGAGTTTATACCAGTAGTAAGTTTTATATCTGTAGTAGGGTTTATACCAGCAGTAGGTTTATATCTGTAGTAGGTGTATACCAGTAGTAGGGCTTATACCAGCAGTAGGTTTATACCAGTAGTAAGGTTTATACTAGTGCAGGGCAGTAGGTTTATACCAGTAGTAGGGTTTATATTAGTAGTAGGTTTGTGCCAGTAGTAGGGTTTATACCAGGAATGGCACACCCTTACGATAACAGAAGATGTGGTAATGTTTAATTTTACCCCCATGAATAACAAACGTAATTTAAAAGTTATTAATCTGCAGTTATGTTATTAATTCTGAAACCACGGTGGAGTAGCAGAGTTGCTAACACTGATCATAACGGGAATTGCAGTGTGTATTGTACTGGACATGAGGTGGAAGGTAGATTGCAGTACTGTGAGGAAAGAAACACAATTACAAAAGCACCCGTGAGCCATTAGTGGCGGGATTGGCACTGCTGTGAAACTTGGTACCACGCTTTATGGCACTGATTGTTCTGTCTTGGGCTGAATACCCGCCTACATTAATTCAGTTGTATGTTTTTCTTTGTAGTTTATACAGTCTTTTTAAAAATATATATATTTTGTTCTTTTTTTTTAAAACCACAGTGCGCCTTACTCGAAAGCAACCAGCACTGTGAGTAAATCTGTTCACATTGACATAAGAACATAAGAAATAGGAACAGGAGTAGGCCATTCGGCCCCTCGAGCCTGCTCCACCATTCAGTAAGATCATGGCTGATCTGATCATGGACTCAGCTCCACTTCCCTGCCTGCTCCCCATAATCCCTTATCCCTTTATCGTTTAAGAAACTGTCTATTTCTGTCTTAAATTTATTCAATGTCCCAGCTTCCACAGCTCTCTGAGGCAGTGAATTCCACAGATTTACAATCCTCTGAGAGAAGAAATTTCTCCTCATTTCTGTTTTAAATGGGCGGCCCTTTATTCTAAGATCATGCCCTCTAGTTCTAGTCTCCACCATCAGTGGAAACATCCTCTCTGCATCCACCTTGTCAAGCCCCCTCATAACCTTATATGTTTCGATAAGATCACCTCTCATTCTTCTGAATTCCAACGAGTAGAGGCCCAACCTACTCAACCTTTCCTCATAAGTCAGCCCCCTCATCCCCGGAATCAACCTAATAAACCTTCTCTGAACTGCCTCCAAAGCAAGCATATAATTTCGTAAATATGGAAACCAAAACTGCACGCAGTATTCCAGGTGTGGCCTCACCAATATCCTGTCTAGCTATAGCAAGACTTCCCTGCTTTTATACTCCATCCCCTTTGCAATAAAGGCCAAAATTCCATTAACCTTCCTGATCACTTGCAGTACCTGCATACTATCCTTTTGTGTTTTATGCACAAGTATCCCGGGTCCTAATGTACTGCAGCACTTTGCAATCTTTCTCCATTTAAATAATAACTTGCTCTTTGATTTTTCTGCCAAAGTACATGTCCTCACTCTTTCCAACATTATACTCCATCTGACATCTCCAGATTCAATCCGGAATCCACACAGCAAAAGTGTTTCAACTAAAAACCAAAATAATTTCCTCTCATTCCCAATGTTCTATTTTTAACTTTTAGAGCGATATGCAGTGTTAGCAGAATACATGTTGAAAGGATGAGTGTGGTATGGTTTGTTTCACCAGATATTGGATATAATATGGCTTGTACCGGCACATGTAGGATATGGGATGGCTTGAACAGCCAGATGTGGGTTATGGCAATGGGATGGGGGTGCACTTTGTACCCCTGGATGTCAGGCACAGTTTGTACTGCCAGATGTGGGATATGGTGTGTACCCTCGGACATGGGATAAGCTTCAAAGATGTAACGAACAGAGTGAATAAAGGGGAACCAGTGGATGTGGTGTATTTGGATTTCCAGAAGGCATTTGACAAGATGCCACATAAAAGGTTACTGCACAAGATAAAAGTCCACGGTGTTGGAGGTAATGTATTAGCATGGATAGAAGATTGGCTAACTAACAGAGAACAGAGAGTCGGGATAAATGGTTCATTCTCTGGTTGGCAACCAGTAACTAGTGGAGTGCCACAAGGATCAGTGCTTGGACCCCAACTATTTACAATCTATATTAACGACTTGGAAGAAGGGATTGAGTGTAACGTAGCCAAGTTTTCTGATGATACAAAGATGGGAGGAAAAGCAATGTGTGAGGAGGACACAAAAAATCTGCGAAAAGACATAGACATGCTAAGTGAGTGGGCAAAAAAGTGCTGCAATACAACGGGACCTGGGGGTATTTGTGCATGAAATACTAAAGGATAGTATGCAGGTACAGCAAGTGATCAGGAAGGCCAATGATATCTTGACCTTTATTGCAAAGGGGATGGAGTATAAAAGCAGGGAAGTCTTGCTACAGCTATATAAAGTATTGGTGAGGCCACACCTGGAATACTACTTGCAGTTTTGGTTTCCATATTTAAGAAAGGATGTACTTGTTTTGGAGGCAGTTCAGAGAAGGTTCACTAGGTTGATTTCGGAGATGAGGGGGTTGATTTATGGGGAAAGGTTGAGTAGGTTGGACCTCTACTCATTGGAATTCAGAAGAATGAGTGGTGATCTTATCAAAGCGTATAGGATTATGAGGGGGCTTGACAAGGTGGATGCAGAGAGGATGTTTCCACT
This sequence comes from Pristiophorus japonicus, assembly GCF_044704955.1. Classification (NCBI taxonomy): domain Eukaryota; kingdom Metazoa; phylum Chordata; class Chondrichthyes; family Pristiophoridae; genus Pristiophorus; species Pristiophorus japonicus. Next base: position 210,497,018 of record NC_091983.1, read on the forward strand.
GATGGGGGAGACTAGAACTAGAGGGCATAATCTTAGAATAAGGGGCCGCACATTTAAAACTGAGATGAGGAGAAATTTCTTCTCTGAGGAACGTAAATCTATGGAATTCACTGCCTCAGAGAGTTGTGGAAGCTGGGACATTGAAACAATTTAAGACAGAAATAGACAGTTTTGTAAACGATAAGGGGATAAGGGGTTATGGGGAGCGGGCAGGGAAGTGGAGCTGAGTCCATGATCAGATCAGCCATGATCTTATTGAATGGCGTAGCAGGCGCTAAGGGCCGTATGCCCTACTCCTGTTCCTATTTCTTATGTTCTTATGTTCTTTGTTCCACTGGCGTGGGTTGCGGATTGTATCCTAGCAGTAGGATGTGGTTTATAGTCCCAGACTATATAACTTGTACCTTGTCTGTGGATTGCCGTTTGTACTTGGTTATGTGCTGCGATTTGTACCCGCGTTATGAGGTTCAGCTTGTACTTCCAAAGAGGTGGTATTGTTTGAATCCTGATGATGGGATATGATTCATACCCCAATTATGGTGCTGTTCATAACTTTCCCGCCACTTCATCTGTCTTGCCTTCATCCATCCATTTTTTGTCGCTACAATGTACAGTCCCCATTTCTCCCAGTCTCTGATCACAGCACTATTGTTTTGCTATTGTAAATTCAGAGGTCGATTTCATCCCAGGAGCAATTTTGCAATTGTGGAAGCTGCCCATTATAAATGGCTGGCAGGTTCTTCCCTTCTGCTATCACCCCTCCACCTCACCCACCACCAACCACTTCCTTTTCTCTCCTATTGCCAATTCCTTGCTCTCTTCCCTTATGGCCATTGACCTGATTAACACTAGATTTAAAACTATTGGATGTAAAGCTATAGGTCTTTGTTTGAAGAAACTCTAATGGTCAGTGTACTTAAAATGACTATTAATACATTTAATATTCCATATGAGAAGAGCTTGCTGGAAGAAGGTTGTACTTTAGCTCACTGTGTGTGCGTTGAGAGAAAGACGCCAGAAGAACACACAGATGAGGAGCACCAGGGTGCACCATTCATTCACCTTAATCTTTATAACAAAGTGATTTTGCTACTTGCGAAGCCCGAGGCCCACATTGGGATTAAACTCTTTCCCGTTACTGCTGGATGGGTTCAGTTCAGTTCATCTGGGAATTAGTTTGTGGCTTAATAGAGTCATGTGGTTCAGATTCCCATTAATGTCATCTTGCAATTACCGTTATTGGGAGGATCGGAGCCTTTCATTAAACGGACTGGGTGAGGGACTGATGACTCACTGGTTCCTACATGCACTCAGTTTTTAAGTGAGGCACTCAGTTTTTAAGTGAGGCCCTCAGATACACAGACGCGGGGGGAAAAAACTGCAAATTAAAATGTTGGAAATATATTGCAGGTCTGTCACCAACTGAACAGTAAAATGAAAGGTTAATGTTTTGGTTACAGGCCCTTTGTTGGTTGACATTTCAAATATAGACCCGTGGCCAGTTCTTATAAAGCGTCTATCCCGAAACGTTAATCTAGAGCTGATTTTAACCCGACTTGCCGGGCGGGAAACGCGTGGATGGCCAGTTGAACTCACTCAGGTTATTTACCCACTGCAAAGCCGCCAGGATCCTGCCATCCGCGGATTTAACCTCATCTCCTGAGCAAGTGGCAACGACACCAGAGTCGGCGGGGACCCTCTTTACATTGGCACATCGGCTCCTGACCATCATCGGGACCCAACTGAAATTTTAGTTCGAGTCTATGCGAGCCTCACAAGGAAAGCTTAGGCCTTCCCACCCCGGACTCCACCTGCGCCCCAAACACCCCCCCACCCCCCCCCAACCCTCCTGCAACATCCCGAATCCCGAATGCAAGATGGCCGCGAGACGCCCTGGGGATGTGATCCCACCTCCTACCTTGTGTTGGTGAGTGGTCTCTGGGCTGCTCAACTTCCCACCCGACAAAGGGCGAAAAGTAGAGTGGCTACCCGTTAATAAGGCCCAAGAGTCAAAGTAGCATGGGATGCATTTCTGCAGCGGCGAGTGAGTTTCCGTGCACCCACCCATCCATCCGCCCACCAGTTAAAATTTCTTTTTCCAGATGCTGATGGAACTAATGAGCATTTGCTGAATTTTCTGTTTCCAGCAGACTCCCCAGGGTTTAACATAGTCAAGGGTCATCACCTGCGCAAATGTGTACACGTGGAAACGAAATAATCTGTTCCGTGTCAGAATCAACTGCATTTTCTTGTTCTTGACAAGTCAACTAGCTAGTATTAGGCAGTCCCTCATATCGAGGATGACCCACTTCCACACCAAAAAAGGATAAGTTCACAGGTGTTTCAATGATGGACCTGACATTCTAGGTCCCGAACTACATATTGAAGGGTGGAAGATGCCTGTGCGTGGATTCTTTTAACATAGGATGGCCGTTGCACACCAGCCACCACACGGGCTTGACAGAGCAAGGCCGTGATCCAGTGGCAAGGGTTAACCAAGATGACTGGAGACCAAGCTCTGCTGCATGGACCTAATGCGCACACATACTCTTGCTATCCATAGATCACAGTGTGGGCTGGCTCGTGCTACCACTGGGTCCTCGCCTCTTCTGGACCCCAAACCCTCACCTCTCCTGGGCCCCGATCTCGCACCGCTCCTCCGCCCCAATCAAAAATGGAGCAATCAGTAACAGGACATCAATTAGTCTCTTCTTATCTTGGAGAAATCAATATCGACAAACTGTTATTTGAAATATCAAAATATTAACCTGCAAAATATTAACCAATAAATATTAACCCAAAATACACCAGTGATTTTACACTGGGGAGAAATCGTTCACCTGCTCCATGTGTGGGAAGGGATTCACTCGGGCATCCACACTTCTAAAGCATCAGCGGGTCCACACCAGAGAGAGACCGTTCACCTGCTATGAGTGTGGGAAGGGATTCATTCGGTCATCCAGCCTGCTGACACACCAGCGAGTCAACTAGCTAGGCAATCAGCAACAGCTGCAGTGTTATATACTCATTCATGTCATAGGCAATCCCTTGTATCGAGGATGACTTGCTTCCACACCAAAAAGGGATGAGTTTACAGATGTTTCAATGAGGGACCTGACATTCTAGATCCCGAACTACATATTGAAGGGTGGAAGATGCCTGTGCGTGGATTTTTTTTAACGTGTGCTGGCCGTTGCACACCAGCCACCACACGGGCTTGACAGAGCTAGGTTTTGGTCCAGTGGCAAGGATTGACCAAAACGACTGGAGTCCTGCTCTGCTGCACGGACCTAGTGCATTGCAGTGTGGGCTGATCCATGCTGCCCCTGGGCCCCTGGCCCTGAACTCTCACGCCTCTCCTGGGCCCTGATCTCACATCCCTCCACAATCTCTCGCCGCTCCTTCGACCCGACCGCGCCGCTCCTGCTGTCCCTGCCCCCGCTCCAATCACCGACCTGGACCTTGATGACGTCACTCTTGGCTGCTCCCTGAAGTAGTATGCCTGCCCGCTGCTCTCGGGCCGCCGTACCTCCGCTCCTTTTATTGTCCCGGCCTGCCACTGGTGTTCTCACGCAGGTCGAAGCCTCCACACTGCGGCCTTCCTCCCTAACAGCACTGTGGGAGCACCTTCACCACACGGACTGCAGCAGTTCAAGAAGGCGGCTCACCACCACCTTCTCAAGGGCAATATACAGCATCTAATCAATGACCCAGTGCAGTCAGATTCTACACCCTGGAACACATTACACCAATAAACAGATTGACTTTTATTTACATAAAGCCTCTCCCCGCGCCCCCCCTCCCCCCACCCCGCACCAAAACCACAGATTCTGTTCCCTCCACCACCATGAGTTGATTGACTTATGATTATTAAAAGACAGCTGTGGATGAAATATTCCACTCGCAGCAGTAATTTGCATTTTTCCATCTGTGTTTAGTCCACACATATTTGTTTAATTGGCCTTGAAGTGTTCATAGACTTTTCATCCATAGAGCAGTGCAATGCATTCTCAAATGTTGGACCTGTGCTGTGGCTTTACGCGTGGTCGATGCAGATTTTCCAGATACATTGTGTAAGGAGGGCACTGTATTCATGGGTGTAGTGTGGGCAGTGTGTATTGTGCTTGCCAATGTGGAAACCTGGAATTATCAGCAGTTGCTGCTTGCATCCCCATTTGCACAGGAACCCACCTCACTCATCAACCCCAATGTGAAATCCTGACTAAATCTCGTTTTTCTTGACATTTTTTACAATCTCCTATAATATCATAAGAACTAGGAGCAGGAGTAGGCCATTCGGCCCCTCGAGCCTGCTCCGCCATTCAATAAGATCATGGCAGATCTTCAACCTCAACTCCACCTTCCCACACTATCCCCATATCCCTTGATTCCCTTAATATCCAAAAATCTATCGATCTCTGCCTTGAATAGACTCACAGCCTCCACAGCCCTCTGGGGTAGAGAATTCCAAAGATTCACCATCCTCTGAGTGAAGAAATTTCTCCTCATCTCAGTCCTAAATGGCCGACCCCTTATTCTGAGACTGTGACCCCTGGTTCTAGACTCCCCAGCCAGAGGAAACATCCTCCTTGCATCTACCCTGTCAAGCCCTGAAAATTTCTTACGTGCCTGGGGTCGGGGTTTATAGGTGATGGACAAGAAACAGCAATCAATATGGGTTCAGAATCAATAAATAATTAAACAGTGTTCTGATCACTACATGTCCAAAATCTGCACATTTTAAGCTTATTCCCCTCCCCCCCTCCCCATTATGCACAGTAACAATAAAAGTACAGAAATTCAAATCGCCATCTTAACGTGTAAAATGGCTTTTCCTGCTCATAGCTATTAAATGAGTTATACACAGAAATACACGGCAGTTACAATACAATAAATGGGTAGCTCGGCCCAACCAGTCCGTGTTGGCATCCATTCTCCATGTGAACAAATAGTTCTGACCACCTTGTTCCCATATCCCTTTTTCCTTCATCCACCTATCCAATCTAATCTAGAATGTTACTCTGCCTCAACCACTAACCCTGCAAGTGAATTCCACAGCTTCATAACTCTCTGTGGGAACGAGTATCTCCAGACCTTTATTCTAAATCGCTTTCATTTAATCTTGTATCTAAGCCCCCCGCTCCCCCACCCCCAATTCTTGACCCCTCAGCTACTGGAAACAGTTACAAGGCTAATTGCATGTTACTTGAATTTAAAAAATATATATTTGTTTAGATTTGCTTGAAACCCATTGCAGCAATTGAAGGTCATTGTTGTCTATCTTGGCAAAACAAATCTAGGTTTATAGAGTAAATTCTCTGCTTAAATGAGGTTTTAATTACTACTTTCCCCTCCCCTACCATCCTGCGAAAAAATTTTATCATAGTAGATTTCACAGAAAGTTTTAATATGTGTGTTATCGATTACTGATCAAGGGGTGGAGATAGAAAGAAACAGCTTGCTTTTATATGAAGTTTTTCATGTTATAGCCAATGAAGTATGTTTCAAGTGTTGTAATGTAGGAAACGCAGCAGCCGGTTTGAGCTCAGCAAACTCCCACAAAGAGCAATGAGATAATGATCAGATAATCTGTTCTGGTGATGTTGGTTTAAGGATAATTATTAGCCAGATCACCAGGAGAACTCCTCCTGAATAGTTCCATGGGACCTGAGGGGACAGGCGGGATCTCGGTTTAATGTCTCACTGAAAGGCGGCACCTCCCACAGTGCAGCACTCCCTCAGCACTGCACTGAAGTGTCAGCCTAGATTATGTGCCCGCATCTCTGGAATGTGGCTTGAATCCACAACCTTCTGACTCACAGGCAAGAGTGCTACCAACTGAGCAGTGGCCGACACGAAAGAGAGAATTATAATTTTTTTTAAATGAATATTTTGACAGATCTTGCTGCCCGTAGGTTTGTATCATGTACACATTGTCAGAAAGCTTTGCAATGTTTTATTTGCAAAATGTGGAAACTGAAACTGAGGCTACGTAGGTGGGGACTTGTCTCCCAACGTCAGTACTGAGTTCCAAGCTGAGCCCCCACCCCCGCACTGTCCTTACAAGCCACCTGCAACCAGCTGGAGGATAATCAAAATAGCAGAAACACACACTAATTACAAACTAAAGAGCCCGAAACCACCGCTGTTGTGCCGCAAGTTGCTTTCACATAGTCATGTCTGGTGCTGCCTTTGGGCAATATCGAGACAATGACATTTCGTGTGTCTCCTGTCCACTCGATGGGTTTCCAGTTGATCTTTCAACTAACCATTGAAATCTAACCATTAAATCATCTCTTCATGGCAGCGTGTCTTAGATCAATTGTCATTTCACTCTGACAGTTTTGTTTTTCAAATCAGTCACCTGACAATTTATGTGTTTTAATTGTGAGGGCTGGCGCTGCTCCCTGCATTTTTCCTGCAGTTGTCGCGCTGCAAAGATCATGTCCATTGTGCCCCGTAGGGGACGAAATGCGCACTGTGACTCCGGGAGGAGCTCCTCAGCCACAGGGAGAAGATGATTGAGGAGAACTCTAGCGACAACTTTCCCAATGGCTGATAGCAGGGAGATTCCCTGTAGTTGCCGCAGTCAAACTTCTCCCCTTTTTTAAAGATGGTCACGATCCCTGCATCTCTGAGATCTCCCGGCATGCTCTCCTCCCTCCAGATGAGAGAGATGAGGTCATGTATCCGCGCCAACAGCGCCTCTCCGCTATATTTTAGCGCAGGGATTCCATTCTTGAGCTGTTTTATGGCTTTTCCTACCTTGTGCAACGTTGGGGTTTCACTGGGGTTATATTGGGGTTATACATGGCCTTTTTCGACCTCACAAAGGCCTTTGACACTGTCAACCGCGAGAGTTATGGAGCTTCCTCCAAGGCGCGGCCCTCGACAACATGAACCATTTCCCATACCTCGGGAGCCTCTTGTCAACAAAGGCAGACATTGATGCGGAGGTTCAACACCGCCTCCAGTGCGCCAGTGCAGCCTTCGGCCACCTGAGGAAAAGAGTGTTCGAAGACCAGGCCCTCAAATCTACCACCAAGCTCATGGTCTACAGGCCTGTAGTAATACCCGCCCTCCTGTATGGCTCAGAGGCATGGACAATTTACAGAAGACACCTCAAGTCGCTGGAGATATATCACCAACGATGTCTCCGCAAGAGCCTACAAATCCCCTGGGAGGACAAGTGCACCAACCTCCGTGTCCTTGTCCAGGCTAATATCCCCAGCATTGAAGCACTGACCACACTCGATCAGCTCCGCTGGGCAGGCCACATAGTTCGCATGCCAGACACGAGACTCCCAAAACAAGTGCTCTATGCGGAGCTTGTTCACAGAAAACGAGCCAAAGGTGGGCAGCGGAAACGTTACAAGGACACCCTCAAAGCCTCCCTGATAAAGTGCGACATCACCACTGACACCTGGGAGTCCCTGGCCCAAGACCGCCTTAAATGGAGAAAGTGCATCCGGGAGGACGTTGAGCACTTCGAGTCTCAACGCCGAGAGCGTGCAGAGGTCAAACGCAGGCAGCGGAAGGAGCGTGCGGCAAACCAGTCCCACCTACCCCTTACCTCAACGACTGTCTGTCCCACCTGTGACAGAGTCTCAGAGTCTGTGGCTCTCGTATTGGACTGTTCAGTCACCTGAGAACACTTCAGGAGTGGAAGCAAATCTTCCTCGATTCTGAGGGACTGCCTATGATGATGATGGATTTAATTGAGAAAACCTCAATTGCTGGAAATTTGAAATCAAAAGCCTCCAAACTCTGAAAGCGCACAGGAAGTGCATCAGTGTCATTTGAGTTCATATTTCGGGTGTACAGCCTTATCATTTCTTGCTAGTGCAAAGTTCTAATGAAGGGGTTCGCCACCCAAATGTTAGCCTGTTTTTTCTCTCTTTCTTGGATTCTTGAAATGCTTCCTGAATTTCTTTACAAAAATATTTTGTTTTGTTTCTTTAATCTACAAATAAAAGCTCATGACCTTTTGTGTATATGCTGAGGTGCAACAATCTGAGGCACAACAAGAACAGAGGGTGTTGACATTGGGGACAGCTGCAGGATTTGGAGTGGGACAATCGGAGAATGCCAGAGAGATGTAACCCAGGCCAAAGACATTTTGTGGGGGATTATATCCCTCTCATTCCTCTCTTTCCCCCTCCCCCCTCCCCCCCTCACACACATACACACACACACACAGTAGGATTATATAGGATAAACGGCACAGAAACAGGCCTTTCGGCCCAACCAGTCCATGCCCCCGTTTATGCTCCACACAAGCCTCCTCCCGTCTTTCCTCATTGAAATCTATCAGCATAGCCCTCTATTCCCTTCTCTCTCATATGCTTGTCTAGCCTCCCCTTAAATACATCTATTCACTTCAACCACTAATGAGTGGTAGCGAGTTCCATATTCTCACCACTTTTTGAGTAGTTGCACTAACGACATGAATGACACCCTCACTTCCCTGTCTGAGGTGCCTCTGTAAACAAACTTAACATTCAGGTAGTCTGTGTCTTATTTTGTATTTACTTGTCTAAATATGCTCCTCCAATTTTACATACATAGAGTTACATAGAATTTACAGTACAGAAACAGGTGTTTGTGCTCCACACGCGCCTCCTCCCACCCCCCTTCATCTCACCCTATCAGCATATCCTTCTATTTGCAGGGCTACGGGGAAAGGGCGGGTGAGTGGGACGAGCTGAAGTGCTTTTGCAGAGAGCCGGCACAGGCTCAACGGGCTAAATGGCCGCCTTCTGTGCTGTAACCAGTCTATGATTCTATCCCTTTCTCCCTCGTGTGTTTATCTAGCTGCCCCTTGAATGCATCTAGATTATTCGCCTCAACTACTCCTTCCACGTTCTAATTACATTGTCCCCTCGTGTCCTTCAGGTGGCGCCCCTTGCATCTGAATTGTTCCACAGTTATATTTGCTCTGAGCGCCTCATCCAAATGGTCACTCTGTCTGTGTGGTGAGTATCAGCAGATGATTAGAACGTCGGGTACCAGGGCCAATTCTGGCCTCTTGGGTGGGTGCACTTTCAGCAGAGGTCACTAGATGGCAAGCAAGAGCAGCTTGGCTGCTTGTCCCCCCCTCCCCCTCCTCTTTGCTCTTTTCCATCCCCTCCACAAAGCTCAGCTTTTTAAGCCCTCACCCCTGCTGAATCAGCCAACTCAGTTCTGTTCTGATCTACATTGTTCAGTATCACACCAGCTAGTGCTTATTTTAATCATAGAGATTTCAATACAGAAGGAAATTATTTGCGCCATCTTCCCTATCTTAGTGCTACCACCACCTCCCCGCCCCCCACAACCCGGCCGGCACCAGACTATAATTCCCTTCCCCTTATCTTTTCCCATAATCTTTCATAATTTTCTTTGTGTTTCTCTAATTCCACCTTAACTGTCATTATTGACTGGGCTTTAATAGCCGCTTGCAATAAATTATTCGATTAAAATACGCGACTTTTGTTTTAATGTAGCCTCATCACTCCTAATGAGTGGGGACACAGCGATTATTTCTAGGATTGCACAGTGGAAAACCTCAATGAATCTCTTGTAGTTTTACTGACAGTTTACGAAGGTGTGTTTCCAGTCCATCAGTCTTCCTACTGTGAGCTACTGATCTGGGCAAGAACGGCAAATAAACACATGGGATATAATATATTTAGAAACGGTAAGAAAAGAAGCAGAGTGCAGTACTGACAAACAAGGGAATAGGTGCTGTAGAGAGAGTTGATATAGGCAAGAAAGGTAGGAATAATAAAGGGCTTGTTATAGTATTAGGATGGTGTATTATAGACCTCCAAATTGTGGGAAGAACATGGAACAGGAAAATCTGCAGTCAGATTAGAGATGAGTCGGAATAACAAAATTATTGCTCTGAGAGATTTTAATTGTCCACTTATCGACTGGGACAGAGAGGGAGTAAATGGAGAAAAGGGAATGAAGTTGCTAAAATGTATACTGGACTCTATCCTCAAGCAGTATGTTAGCTGGCCTACAAGAGTGGCTGGCGGCATTGCTAGATTTGGTTGCGTAATGAAATATATCGAGTAGATGAGCTAAATGTGGGAGAGCACCTTGGGAGTAGTGACCACAATATGATGCGGTTTAAGAGCTAAGTAGCACGGGGCAAAGTCAGTAGATAAACTACAACACCAGACTTGATTAGGAGCATCAGAGGATTGTCACCTCTGGACATTGCAGCAGTCCCTAAGTATTGCACTGGAATATGTCCTTAAACCCCAGTGTGGAGCTTGAATTGACCCTCTGACTCAAGAGGCACCACCTGAGCCAAACTGAAATTGTGCATTGTCAGTGGAAGGAGTGAGCTTGAAGTTATTTTCCTGTTCTGCAGTTTCTTAAGTTGCCTGCACTATTGGAGTTGCTGCATTAAAACAGTCATTCATTTAGTAGTTAATACTTGTCTTACAGCAACCATCAAGTCATCTATTGTTTACTTCAACTTAATCCTTTAAGTAAGAAAAACACCTAAGTTAACAAAAAAAATTCAAACCATTTATTATATCTGTCTGAGCACATCTGAGAAATGCACCCAACCTCTGAGTGATAACAACATATTTTCCAGATCCACCCTCAAAAACCATGACACTTTAATTCTTTTAAACTATGTTGGCTCTCTGTGTATGTGTGCGTGGAGGAGGTTTGAGTATTCTGTAAAGGGAGCTCTGTACAGCAGGTATGTCGCTTCATAAATCGTGCAGCATTTGTGTTGGGAAATGGATGAAAGAAAATTCTGCTCTGTACGTAAATAATTCTAAATGGCAGTGGATTAATCTGCAAGGCCATATTGCCAGCGTGATGATACTGGGAAGAATGTGGAATTAAAGCAACAAGTATTTCCAATATTGCGCCACACTGCAGGTAATATTTGATTAAAATCATACTTTGTACAGTGCAGCAAAATGACGGTAATGTTGGCTTTTGGAATCAATGTGCTTTTGCGAATATATATTTTCATTTAGTGTGTAATTTGTATTGAATCAGGTGTTTATACAATAGATGATACTGCGCCATCAGTGGTATATTATACTTTGTGAGCACTGTAGGCAAGATCAACAATGAGACTCTGAGCACATAAAATGAACTCACTAATGCAGTGATAGCAGTGTAACATCTTGTTTGTATAAATGCATATATGTTGCATTTGCGAAAATTTACATTCATGACTATTTTTCAGGAAAGCATTGTATATTTAATTTCATGGTGTACGCCAGAGAAGCACATTGATGCATTAAGGTTTCTCAAAATGGTTGTGTTTCGGCTGGGAATACAGTAACAAGGGGGCATAGTCTTATAATTAGAGCTAGGCTGTTCAGGGGTGATGTCACAAAGCACGTCTCACACAAAGTGCAGTGGATATCTTTAACTCTCTCCTCCAAAATGCTGTTGGGGCTAGGGGTCAATTGAAAATTTCAAAACTGAGATAGATAGAGTTTTGTTAGGCAAGGGGATTAAGGGATATGAAACCAAGACGGGTAGAAGGAGTCCAAGTACAGATCAGCCATGATCTAATTGAATAGTGGAACAAGCTCGAGGGGCTGAATGGCCTACTCCAGTTCTTATGTTCTTATGTAAGTTTACGAATTTAAGCAATTTGTTTGCCATTTTGATCCTTGGTTTGTTTGAGTCAGGGAGCATAGAGGCCCTGCCTAAGGTTGGTGCTGTCGGTGGCTGCCTTTGCCTGTCTACAGGTGGGTAACCTGTTGCTGGCTTCTTTCCTGTCCTGTGCCAGTCTGCTTTCTCCCCCTAGCAGGCTTTATTGGGCAGTTCATTGAATTTTACAGCACACATTGAGGCAATTCAGCCCATCATGCCTGTGCTGGCTCTTTGGTAGAACTCTCCAATTAGTCACACTCCCCTGCCCTTTCCCTATACTGCTGCAATTTTCTCCCCTTCAAGTATTTATCCAATTTACTTTTGAAAGTTACTATAGAATCTTATTCCATCACCCTTTCAGGCAGTGTATTCCAGATCGTAACAGTATGTTGCATTAAAAAAATTCTCCTCATCTCCCCTCTGGCTCGAGTTGTGTCGAGTGAGCTTCCTATCCGGTGTCCCTTGCTGGAAGTCTGCCATGTATGGATGTTGGGTGCTCAGAGGATTGGACTCAGCCATGAATGGACTCACTGTCTCAGTTTGCACACAAATATGGCAACTTGGGCAAGGTCCTGGGCGGCTGATATGCACAAAACTTGACCACTGCACGATTCAGGAGCGGAGGGGAAAACATTTTACCATTATAGATTTATAAAGATGTGATGGTGGTTGGATGACCTGAAGCTAAAGAGGTGTACAATGAGTGATGTGAGATAACAAAATTGTGCTTTTTCTGCAGATTGTCTTGGATTAGCTTCTATACCCTACTTTGTGTATCAGATTTTATTGACCTGTAGGCATTTATGAAGGAACTGAAATTATCCTTTCCAGTGCCAGACATTGGGTTCATATATAATAGCCAAGATTCTGGATGCTGGGTAGTTTCTTTAATGAGTTGATACTGCTGTTGAAGTGAGCTGGAGCTCTGTCCATAAGGAGGGTAGTATTTAATGAGTATCAGTGAGAGATACTTTCACACTTGAAATACTATAATGCTCTGTTTTCGGTCAAGTTGTCTTAAGCTGGCTAGTCATAGTTGACATAAGATCTCATCATTGCACTCGACCTGCTAACTCCTCTTCTGCCTCCCCATTCAGGTCTTCCCATGCACAGACCCATCATCTCACTTGCAGCCTTCCAGGTGGTCTTTTCACATCTGGGACCTATTCCATCTCCTTCCAAGAATACTAATCTTCATCCATAGTAGTCAGAATGTGGAACTTGCTACCACATAGGATATGCTGATTGGGTGAGATGAAGTAAGGTGGGAGGAGACTTTGGATGGAGCATAAGCACTGACACAGACCAATTAGGCCACGTGGCCTGTTTCTGTGCTGTAAATGTTATGTAATTCTGTGGACTACAGTGCATATGTCCTGCTGAATGCTGTCTTCTCAATCTAACACGCTGTATTGTTCCACATAAGCCGCTCTATTTCATCAGTTCACTGTCAATCAGTCTGTCCTCCCAGCTGGCACCCACCATTCTCCCTTGCACCGTGCCTTAGTTGGGATCTAGTCCGCAGTACCATAGAGAAGTGTCCTAACACTGGAATTTTCCAATGGGAAGGTGAAGGGAGACAATTGTAGGCTGGACAGTTAATGCGGTGGGTGGATGAGGAAGCCAACAGAAGTCCTGGAAGAGATTATCCCTTGCGACTGCCAAAAGGTTGTCCTCTTCATGCCGCTGCTTCTCCTTGTGTTGGTCCCCTTCCTGCCCGTGAGAGCCGCGAGGCATGTGGATGAATGATTGGACATTTAGGAATCCTGCCACTCTTTAAAAATGCAATGCCTTGTCATCTGCTCATAGGGAAGATGAAATAGCATGTTTGGTCAAACAATACATCCACGATGCAGCAAGTAATGGCATTCCACTCAAGGCTTTTGTAGGGTGAATATATTTAAGGATGTGGGTAAAAGAAAATTTCTGAGCAGCAGATGGGGGTGTCTAAAGTAAGCTGTTAAAGTAGTTTAATCTCCCCGTCCCACTATATTATTGCAAGTGTTAGACATGTTCAGTACAGTGCATTCTTGGACGGTATGGTTGGCTTCTCTTACCTTGGCTGATCTGGCAAGGTCATTAAACTACTCGTAGCACTGCCTGGCCAAGCAGTGGATGGAGTGGGGTGGTGGTTGTGGATTTGGCAATCTCCTGCTGTTGCTCCTTGGGCAGCTCTGTTTATTGGCAGAGTATTGTCCTTCTCAGCCTGAATTCCTGCAGGAGTGTTATCTCATTAGCGAATCTAGGGGCACTCTACCATCCCGGCAACCATTCTGCAATTTCAGATCCCCGTTCTCTGAACAAAAAGTACTTCCGCAAGCCCAATTCCAGAAATTCCAGCACTCATCCTGCCGGCCATTAACAGATTGTTTTTAGCCCTATTTCTGGTCAGGTTCACACCCAATCCGGCTTGGGAAAGAAAAGGGGTGAACTTATTTAAACAAAAATGAGAGGTGGAGAAGAGGGAGAATTTAGAAAATAATTTATGGACTCCGAACAATGCTGCAGGCTGATGTTTATTAAAAGTGAGGATACTGTTAGCTGGGATATTAAACCTTGCATTATCATTCTTCCAGAGGCAGAGTTACTAATCATCTTTGGTTTAAAAGTTCTGGAAATAGTAGGTGGGAATGAAGGGGCCACTTTACTTCATCCAACAGCTCTGGATAAAAAACACCTCCGCAATTGTTAACATACACTTCACACAGGCTTTGAAAATGCTTCAGAAATGCAAAATCTGTTGTACTGTACGGATTTGTTGGAAATGCATATTCCAAATGCATTTGTAGTGAAGCCATTGCACTCAATGAATTTTTTTTTAAGTTATCACACTTGTAACTGCAGCTGTTGGCGACACTGCTGAGTTACGTGCTGCTTTGCTGACTCTCAACAGCTGGAACATTGCATAATTTATGCTCTTACTGTGCCAACTTTCCAGCAAAACTGCGACGTATTGAATAAAGGGGGATTTTTTTTCCACGTCTGTGAATGTTAGAGGGGAAAAAGTTTGTGTGACTATAATATTTGTAAAATATACCGTATACTTATGACAAGCTTTTCGGTAATAGTAGTAAATAGTAGCTTATACAAAGCCCTGGTTAGAGCATACCTGGAGTACTGTGAGCAGTTCTGGGCACCACACCTTCGGAAGGATATATTGGGCTTGGAGGGAGTGCAGTGCAGGTTTACGAGAATGATACCTGGACTCCAAGGGTTAAGTAATGAGGAGAGATTACACAAATTAGGGTTGTATTTGCTGGAATTCAGAAGGTTAAGGGTTGATCAAAGTTTTCAAGATATTAAGGAGAACAGATAGGGTAGATCGAGAGGAACTATTTCCCCTGGTTGGGGAGTCTAGGACTAGGGGGCATAGCCTACAAATTAGAGCCAGGCCTTTCAGGATTGAAGTTAGGAAACATTTATACACACAAAAGGTGATAAAAGTTTTGAACTCTCATCCGCAAACGGCAGTTGATGCTAGATCAATTGTTAATTTTTAATCTGGGATTGATAGCTTTCTATGCTGCAGGCTGATGTTTATTAGAAGTGAGGATACTGTTAGCTGGGATATTAAGCATTCCTCTCGGAATGAGTGATCACAGTTTGGTTGAATTTGTAATACAGATTGAGGGTGAGGAAGTAGTGTCTCAAACGAGCATACTATGCTTAAACAAAGGGGACTATAGTGGGATGAGGGCAGAGTTGGCTAAAGTAGACTGGAAACACAGATGGCACAATTGAGGAACAGTGGAGGACTTTTAAGGAGCTCTTTCATAGTGCTCAACAAAAATATATTCCAGTGAAAAAGAAGGGCGGTAAGAGAAGGGATAACCAGCCGTGGATAACCAAGGAAATAAAGGAGAGTATCAAATTAAAAACCAATGCATATAAGGTTAGTGGGAAACTAGAAGATTGGGAAAATTTTAAACGATAGCAAAGAATGACTAAGAAAGCAATAAAGAAAGGAAAGATAGATTACGAAAGTAAACTTGCGCAAAACATAAAAACAGATAGTAAAAGCTTTTCCAGATATATAAAACGGAAAAGAGTGACTAAAGTAAATGTTGGTCGCTTAGAAGATGAGAAGGGGAATTTAATAATGGGAAATGTGGAAATGGCTGAGATCTTAAACAATTATTTTGCTTCGGTCTTCACAGTGGAAGACACAAAAACCATGCCAAAAATTGCTGGTCACGGGAATGTGGGAAGGGAGGACCTTGAGACAATCACTATCACTAGAGAGGTAGTGCTGAACAGGCTAATGGGACTTAAGGTAGACAAGTCCCCTGGTCCTGATGAAATGCATC
Organism: Pristiophorus japonicus; assembly: GCF_044704955.1. Classification (NCBI taxonomy): domain Eukaryota; kingdom Metazoa; phylum Chordata; class Chondrichthyes; family Pristiophoridae; genus Pristiophorus; species Pristiophorus japonicus. The sequence continues at coordinate 210,512,950 of NC_091983.1, forward strand.
CCAGGGTATTAAAAGAGATGGTGGAAGTTATAGCAGATGCATTCGTTATAATCTACCAAAATTCTCTGGACTCTGGGGAGGTACCAGCAGATTGGAAAGCAGCTAATATAACGCCTCTGTTTAAAAAAAGGGGGGCAGACAAAAGGCAGGTAACTATAGGCCGGTTAGTTTAACATTAAGATACGGAAAATGTATCTTAATGGTTCCTCAGTGATTCTGGGCAGCACTGCACAATTAGGGACCTTGACCTCTTTTGAGACCCCAGGCAATTTCAGAGGAAGTTTCTGTGGCTACTGTCTATTGATCATGTTTGTTTTCAGTAACTTGTTCTCTGTGTATGGGTGATGCGAAGACCGCCCTAGGTGGAGAAAGTGCATCCGGGAGGGCGTTGAGCTCTTTGAATCTCAACGCTGCAAGCGTGAAGAGATCAGGCGCAGGCAGCGGAAGGAGCGTGTGGTCAATCAGTGCCATCCCTCCCTTCCCCCGACGAATATCTGTCCCATCTTTGACTGGGTCTGTGGCTCTCGTGTTGGACTGTTCAGCCACCAAAGAACTCACTTTAGGAGTGGAAACAAGTTTTTCTCGAATTCGAGGGACTGCCTATGATGATGGGTGATGCTGGAAAGGCTGCATTAATTGCCGATTTTGGTGGACCTTCTTGATCATGATTATTTGTACAACTGGTTGATTTTCTAGCCACTTCAGTGGGCATAGTTGGTGAGCCATGAGTGGAGTCATGTGTAAGCCAGACCAGGTGGGCATGGCAGGTTCCCTTCCCCAAAGGACATTAGTGAACCAGTTGGGATTTTTTGCCTATCCGGTAGCCCTCGGGGTCATATTCTTCCTGGTGCCAGTCCACAAATGATCAGGTTCATTGAACTGCATTTCTCAACTTACCATTGTGCGATTTAAACCCACACCTCCGCATTGCTAGTTCAACACTCTGACACTGCTGTGCCCTATGTTCTAACTTAATTCCTATTGGTGCATCATCTGCTGACCTGTGTTTGTATCTAGATAGCAAAGGCAGCTCCAATTCACATAATTGTCAGCCCGGGCTCTTTGACTGGAGCCAACAACACAATTTTAGACTGCTACCAACCCATCACCTTAGGCAGGTCTCGACACGATCAAAGCTGCTTTGGGTTTGATGGCTTTATGCTGAGATTCTTGCAGTGCCTGAAATAAAAATACAGTGTGACAATCCTAGTATAACAAGCCCCTATGCTATCTCCCTCTGTGTGTTCCTGTAGAAGAATATGACCTGTTGATTCAAATTCTTTTTGAGACTTATTTTTTCTTCTCTGGTTCTTTTAACACTTAGAGGAGGGCAGCTCATTAGCTTATGTTTCAAAACAAGAGAACTTTTCTTTACATCACTCATTGCTCTCTGACAAAGGCTGCTGCTATATCGATGTGAATCTACACATTGGTTCAGGCAATTACTCAGCCTGCACACCAGATGGCACGTTACTTGGAATTAGTTGGCTGCATCAGTGTAGCAATTCACCTTGCCCGTAGGATTGGATCATGTCGGCACTGGACATGCTCAGGAAGGCTCTATCCATGATCATGGTGCTAAAAGGTGCAATGTACATATGGCCTGACTGCTCTTTTAACTGATGCGCATTGCCTGTCTGATATTCTTGAGTTGTTCTTCATTAAAAAGAAATCTGAGGATTGATGTATTCATTTTGTTCTCTTCCGCTTTCCTCCCGCCCCACCTCTGCCTCCCCCTCTGCAACTGGGATTTACAGTGCTGTGTCTCTGTAGTTACACGAACATGTCATCAATTTGGAGTGTGTAGTTCAGCATGGTTTAAAGTCCTAGGTTTGTGCGATCGTTGGCTGGGTTTTCACTCCAGCACAAGTTTAGAACAAGTGGATATACTGTATCTGACCAAGTGTCATAAACCACATCAGCAGACCATGTTTTGTGGTTTGGGGAACAAGAGGCAAAGAGTGTGCTAATTATGAAAAGAGGTTCAGATTTCTAAGTGGCAATCATTTGGCGGCTGGAAATAACCATCATACTTCTGAACGATATCGTTCATTTAATCTGGGTGGTTATTGTTAGCATGGAGGTCACTTTCAACCTTATGAGCTGCGTTAAATCTTGCTCCAGAAATGACTGTATATGGTTTTAAGATTTCTTAAAATGGGGTTCAACCTGGGCCACCTCACAGTTTGGTGAACTGGGTGAGTCATGGTGCTCGCCTGCATTTTTAGCCCCCGACATGATAGAATGATGCAAACTGTCTAATTCTTTCCACTGTTTGCAACCGTGAATGACAGTGACTTATAGTTTCTGGCTGCAGGCTAGCGATGAGCAATGTTCTTCCATTTTCACTTTTCTGGTCGAGAACTACAGCTAGAGATCAGGGAAGGGTCAAGTGGTGAGTGCAATTGGGCTTCTTTTTATGTGTTTGCACTACTGCCAAGAAGAATACAGCCAGAAAGAAGCTAATGAATTTTTCTCTCATTTCTACTTCATTGATCCTGATTACAAGAGGACTTCAACAGGTTTAAACCCCGTGGAGCCAAAATTGCCCTCCGCCACGTTTGGGGCAGATAATTCGAATTAACTGGCGAATTACCGCCAGTAGTGATGGGGCGGGGAATGGAATAGAGGGAAATTGCCCTCTTTTGCCAGAAAAAATCAACGGGGCAGTGTTGGGGGTGGAAACGAGTTGGGAGCGGGCCGGAATGTGAAAGGGAAGGGACCCATGCGAGGCCTACTTGGCGCCCATTGGGCCTGCAGGGAGAACTGGGCCTGTTGGCGGCCCGGCCGAACCCATGACTACCATTATCAGCCGACTTCAGAGTCGTCCAACAATTAAAATTAAAAGGCGGCTGCAGCGGTGCGCACTCCTCTTTAAGGGTAGACACGTCCCCCCAGCCACTGGCAGCTTCCTGCCGCGTGAAGCTGTTGAGGCACCGACTGGCGGCGGCCACGCTCCTGCGGAGCAATTTCCCTCACGGGGCGGAAAGGGGTCACCGCCGGGCAGTAAAGGGTCGGCACGTGCCCGACAACGAGTCGGAGCGCTGGGCGGGGCAGAAACACGGTAGAAACCTGTTTCTGCCGCCCCGGGCCCGGGGGGGCAATTCCGTATAGGTCGCACCATCCGCCTGCCCCAGTCGAAAAGGCTTTACCGCCCCATTACCACTTCTTAGAGACGGTATCGGGCCTTAAAGAAGGGGGCAATTCCCCCACCACCACCCCGTGTTACTAAATAACTGGGGCAATTGTGTAAACTCATGCAGTTCATTCCCACCTAATACAACAATTAAAATGAGTGTTGGGAGACACTCAATTTTTAGTACCACCCTGAGGGGAAATCATTTTTTTTTGCATACAATTTTGGAGGGTTTTTTTTGTAACCATATCCCCCACTGATAATCCTCTACTGTTGGCTGCCAGGAAGGTGGTGAGAGCTGTTCATTGGGATTGGACTTTAGATTTTTCTTCCTCCACCACCCAAGTCGCAGTGCACAGGTATTTGTACATCGAACTTTCTAGCATGGTTATACATACACTAAAGAGCAATATCCTTATTTTTTTGTAAAAACAAGAATGAAAGGCCGAGAGAGACAGCACTACTGAAAATATATTTTTTTCGAATTCAGTCTTTGAGTTATGTCATAAAATGCCGCATGAGTACAAGAAGCTTCAGGAATGATGGAAGGTCAAATAAATGCATCTGTTTTTCAGAGATCAATCTCGCCCATGTACCTGCGTCCTTACCATATCCCTCAATACCATCTTTACTGCAGAAGCACACCGCTCTTGAACCTCAAGGATATTCACTTACATAGGATTACACAGGATATACGACACAGAAACAGGGCCAACCAGTCCATGCCCGGCATTTATGCTCCATTCGAGCCTCCCCCGTCTTTCCTCATCTAACTCTATCAGCAGAACCCGATATTCCCTTCATCCTCACACGCTTATCTAGCCTCCCCTTAAATACATCTATACTATTCACTTTAACCCCTCCCTGTGGTAGCGAGTTCCACGTTCTCACCACTCTCTGGGTAAAGGAGTTCCTTCTGAATTCCCAGGTAACTAATTTCATGAGTTTGCTGATGTTACAAAGCTGGGTGGGAAAGTAAGCTGTGAGGAGGGCACAAAGAGCCTGCAAAGGGACATAGACAGGTTAATTGAGGTTATTCACTTTGGTAGGAAGAATAGATAACAGTATTTTTAAAAGGTGAGAAGATATTAAATGTTGGTGTTCAAGGAGATTTCGTTGTCCTCGTACAGGAAACACAGAGTTAGCATGCAGGTACAGCAAGCGATTTGGAAGGCAAATGGTATGTTGGCCTTTATTGCAAGGGAGTTGGAGAACAAGAGTAAGGAAGTCTTGCTACAATTGTAGAGGGATTTGGTGAGACCACATCTGGAGTACTGTGCACAGTTTTGGTCTCCTTATTTGAGAAAGGACATGCATACCTTAGGGGCGGTGCAACAAAGGTTCCCTGGCAGATGCTAACTCTGTGTTTCCTGTACAAGGACACCTAAATCTCTCTGAACACCAACATTTAATAGTTTCTCACCATTTAAAAAATATTGTTTTTCTATTCTTCCTACCAAAGTGAGTGACATCACATTTTCTCACACTATACTCCATCTGCCACCTAGATTGATCCCTGAGGAGTGATAGATTAGACTGGGCCTATATTCTCTGGAGTTTAGAAGAATGAGAGGTGATCTCATTGAAACATATTCTGAAGGGAATTGACAGAGTAGATGCTGAGAGATTGTTTCCCCTGGCTGGAGAGTCTAGAACCAGGAGGCATAGTGTCAGGATAATGGGTAGGACATGTAACACTGAGATGAGGAGGAATTTCTTCACTCAGAGGGCCGTGAATCTTTGGAATTCTATACCCCAGAGGGCTGTGGATGCTGAGATGCTGAGTATATTCAAGGCTGAGATAGATGGATTTTTGGACTCGAGGGGAATCAAGAGATATGGGGATTGGGCGGGAAAGTGGAGTTGAGGTTGAAGATCAGTTATGATCTTATTGAATGGCAGAGCAGGCTCGAAGGGCCATATGGCCTACTTCAGCTCCTAATTCTTATGTTCTTATATTACAACATTACATTACAACAGTGACTACACTTCAAAAGTACTTCATTGGCTGTAAAGCGCTTTGGGATGTCCAGAGGTCATGAATGGCGCTATATAAATGCAAGTTCTTTTTTTTCTCTTTCTTCCTTTATTCCTGTTTGTGTGTGAAAGTTTTCCCTGACTTGGTTTCTTACTCATAAGTTTTTACCTTTAGACCAGTTTGCCTCTCAATGCCAGTTCCTTCCATTGACCCTCCCCCTGACTATTACCGCGCAGTGCTGGTTAGAGACTTGCACCTTATCTGGGCCGCAGAACTTTTTTTTTCCCAGATACAGCATATCTCCCCGAAAAATAATTGTGTCCATCCCTCTCAGGAGGATTTGCTCGCTCATCTGCGTTCTTGTGCACATCCATCATTTAAGATAAGTACTCCTGGCAATCTTCTGCTCAGCGTGCAAACACCTTGTCCCACTCATTCCGAGCTATCGACTCCAGACTCGCAGTGCTTCGTCAGAAGCCAAGGTAGTAGCAGAACTTTGGGGTTAGGCCATTTGTTTTGCTTCTGGGCTGGGATTTTATTAAATTTTTGTTCTAAGAGTGGTGAGTTAGATCAGTTAGTGAGCCGAACGGTTCACTTGTGGCCTTCCTCTACCTTACATTTCAGCAGGTCTGTGTTTGCATAGCTCCTGTAGGAAGACTCTGTTCTCGGCAATGGAAGAAGAACTATCCCCCCCACTAATATCCAAAAACCTTGAAGCCTCTTCTTTTTTTTATCTCCTCAATCGATTGTATTGCAGAGAGGAGAGCAGAGCAGAAAACAGACGTCTTTAAAAAAAAAAACATGGCCAATTTTCAGGAAAAGCTCTCCTGGGGCACAAGGCAGTAAGCTCCAGGAGACTGTGGTTAGCTGTGACACATCTCTAGACAGACTTGACTAGCCCGCAGAGTCCGGATAATTCCCCAATGTCATCTTTCCTCTGCAACTTGTCAAGACCCGTCTTAAAAGATAGTACAGTAGACGAAATGTGTGGGCAAGAACAAACCAGCTGGCCCATCAAGCCTGCCCCACACCATGATGGGCGCATCCTCATGACCAAACATTTCTTCCCTACCCCCAACCACCCCCCCCCCACCCCAAACACTTCCCTCCCACCCCCACAGCATGTAGTGATACATCCCCCTCCTTGACCTTTGCTCTCTAAAGATAGTAAGTATACGCACCTGAGTGCTACTCAATGGGCAGATGCTGGAAGATGTTAAAAGCTGCCCCTCTTTCCCCCTGCTGACTCCCCTTCCCCCCACACCCACCTCCACCACCACCCTATCCTGCCCCTCTCTAGTGCCTGTGCTCCCGTCTATGTAGTGACAAAGTGCCGGATGCTGCAGAGGAGTCCTCACAATATAGATATTCTGAAAAGTAAACTTTTGAAATGTAGCCAAATTATCTGGAAGTGAGTACAGCTCATTGAGGGCATTTAACCAACGGAGTTTCCTCCTTCTTTTCTCCTCCTCCTTCACTTGTTTAAATTCCACCTTAAAAAGATTTGAGTTGCCAAATTCATGCTTTTTGTTTCGCCACAAAATTCCGATAACCCCAGCTCAACGGCTGGGTTTTATTTTTAAACAGATAGCAAAAATTCCATCAGTAAAAATATCCCAAACATAAAGGAAATTGGAGATCAGATTAGTTCCGTGCCTTGTTCCTTGAGTGATCTAGGTTTGCCTTATGGTTCGATACATTCTCGAGTCTGTAGGTGGTATTATTAATGGTCGAAGCAGTCTCAGTTAATCTTTTCTCACTGTGAAGTTTTCTCGCTGTGCCATAGCCCGCGACTCGGTCTGGTCACTATTTCTACAGCACCACTCTTCACAGTGACACTGTTCCTTGAATTACATCACATTTACCCTGTGGAAACAGTCCATTCGGCCCAGCCAGTCTATGTTGGTGTTTATTCTCTCGACTGGCCTCGTCCCCCTTGCTTCATCTCACCCTATTAACATATCCTTCTATTCCTTTCTCCCACGTATGCTTATCTAGCTTCCCCTTAAATGCATCAATACTATTCACCTCAACCACTCCCTGTGGTAGCAACTTCCACATTCTCAACACTCTCTGGGTAAAGGAAGTTTTCCTGCATTCCTAATTCAATTTATTCGTGACTATCTTGTATTTATAGAAACATAGAAAATAGATGCAGGAGTAGGCCATTCGGCCCTTCGAGCCTGCACCACCATTCAGTATGACCATGGCTGATCATGCAACTTCAGTACCCCATTCCTGCTTTCTCTCCATACCCCTTGATCCCTTTAGCCGTAAGGGCCACATCTAACTCCCTTTTGAATATATCTAACGAACTGGACTCAACAACTTTCTGTGGTAGAGAATTCCACAGGTTCACAATTCTCTGAGTGAAGAGATTTCTCCTCATCTCGGTCCTAAATGGCTTACCCCTTATCCTTGGACTGTGACCCCTTGTTCTGGACTGCCCCAACATCAGGGACATTCTTCATGATCTAACCTGTCCAATCCCGTCAGAATTTTATATGTTTCTATAAGATCCCCTCTCATTCTTCTAAATTCCAGTGAATATAAGCCTAGTAGATCCAGTCTTTCTTCATATGTCAGTCCTGCCATCCCGGGAATCAGTCTGGTGAACCTTCGCTGCACTCCCTCAATAGCAAGAATGTCCTTCCTCAGATTAGGAGACCAAAAGTGAACTCAATATTCCAGGTGAGGCCTCACCAAGGCCCTGTACAACTGCATTAAGACCTCCCTGCTTCTATACTCAAATCCCCTCGCTTTGAAGGCCAACATACCATTTGCCTTCTTCACCGCCTGCTGTACCTGCATGCCAACTTTTAATGACTGATGTATCATGACACCTAGGTCTCGTTGCACCTCCCCTTTTCCTAATCTCTCACCATTCAGATAATATTCTGCCTTCCTGTTTTTGCCACCAAAGTGGATAACCTCACATTTATTTACTTTATACTGCATCTGTCATGCATTTGCCCACTCACCTAAACTGTCCAAGTCACCCTGCAGCCTCTTAGCATCCTCCTCACAGCTCATACTGCCACCCAGCTTTCTGTCATCTGCAAACTTGGAGATATTACATTCAATTCCTTCGTCCAAATCATTAATGTATATTGTAAATAGCTGGGGTCCCAGCACTGAACCTTGCAGTACCCCACTAGTCACTGCCTGCCATTCTGAAAAGGACCTGTTTAACTTACTCTTTCTTACTATCTGCCAACCAGTTCTCTATCCACGTCAATACATTACCCCAATACCATGTACTTCAATTTTGCACGCTATTCTCTTGTGTGGGACCTTGTCAAAAGCCTTTTGAAAGTCCAAATACACCACATCCACTGGTTCCCCCTTGTCCACTCTACTAGTTACATCCTCAAAAAATTCTAGAAGATTTGTCAAGCATGATTTCCATTTCATAAATCCATGCTGACTTGGACCGATCCTGTCACTGCTTTCCAAATGCGCTGCTATTACATCTTTAATAATTGATTCCAACATTTTCCCCACTACTGATGTCAGGCTAACCGGTCTATAATTCCCTACTTTCTCTCTCTCCCTCCCTTTGTAACCCCCCTAGATTTGGTCACCCCTGCAAGTGTAAACCTCTTCTTTATGTCTAAACTCCAAAGGCTCCTTTAATGTAGTGGGCCATCCATCGGTGTTTCCCATGGGTGGGAGAAGCAGTGGCAAGGTGCAGTTTCAAAACACTAAGCAGAAATTGGGAGACGAATCAAGGGAGGTGATGGAAGAGAGAGGAGCCATTTTCAAGATGGGAAGAGTTGTGACAAAGATGTGCAACTGCCGAGGAAGAGAATTCCAGAGACCGGACATCGATGGCTGACAGCTCTGCCATCGGTGGCAGAGGGCGAGAGGGGAAGCACTCAGTAGTCCAGATTTAGATGAGCTGAGTGGGTAAGCACATTGATGTTGGGCTGGAGAAGGTTGCAAGGGTAGGATTATTCATAAGAACATAAGAATTAGGAACAGGAGTAGGCCATCTAGCCCCTCGAGCCTGCTCCGCCATTCAATAAGATCATGGCTGATCTTATAATAGTGATGAGGATTTTGAATTTATGGAGAAGGACATGGAGTTTGGAATATTAATCATCATAAAATGAACAAAAAAATGCTGCATATCTGATAATTAAAAACACAAAATTATGGAAATCTGCAGCCGCTCAATGAGCATCTGCGAGAAAAGAGGGTCGTGATGTTTCAGGTGTGTACCATTCACCCGCACTGAAGGGAACACACTCAAAACGTCATAGCCTGCCTTTTCTGCTTACAGATGCTGACTGACCTAGTTTTCATCACCCCCTGCATTTTCTGTTTTCATTATTAACTGTAATGCTGTGGACGGAGTGTTTGGTGCTTGCGACTCTGAGGCATGTGTTTGTTGAAACCGTGTTTGGTGAATGTTGTCAGGAACAATATATATATATATTTGAGCACCAAATGCAACCAGTGAGAGCATAACTGGTTGTAAAACTCGGGGCTCCCGCATCCCTCCCCCCTGCTCTCTCACCCGCCCCCCCCCCCCACCCCCACCAACCCCGCCTCTCCACACAAATACATTACCAGTGCATAATTGAAAAATGGCCTGCAGTTGATGGATCCTGATTAGTGGTTTTCAAGACTGTTAAATGCAGATGTTGCATGTCAATGAATCAGACTTGCAATTTGCAGTGGAGTAAGAGAGGTTTATAAAAGCCTGTAGCTGTATTACATTGTTTTTGTTAAAAAGATCCTGGGATGTACAAGTGATTTTTTTTTACAGCATCAATGTACTGTCATTCGTTCTTTTCCCTCCACCATCCCTAACATGAGGAGTAAATAGCAAGTGTTAGACTGTGCTGTATGTCTGGTGTCAAACAACTTGCATTCAGGTTCATGTGTTGATTCGGAATGATCACTAGAATGTTATCTGTTGTTTTGGTGCCCAGGTGTCAGCACCTACTTATATCAGACACATTGGGGGAGAGATTTGGGACATTTGTGCCTCCAGTTAATGCCGCCGGGGACACTAACGGGACACAAACAATTTTCACCTGGGCATGGTGCCACTAATGACGCCCAGGAAATTCTGCGGCTGTTTCGCGGCAGCGGTAACCGGTAGCGCCCTCGCTCCGCTGCGCCGGCAGTGACGATGTCATCACCGTGTGCAGCGACCCGTTTTCACCCCGGAGCGAAAATTCGGTAACACCCCATTCAGCTGCCGTGGGACGATGCCTGTGACAGCTTCGCAAGGCGCATACCGGCCTGTAGGCCGCTCGCGGGGGGATAATTAAAGGAGAGGTGGGGAAGGGGAAAAAATATGTACGACTTAGTCGATCGCGGGATCCGTGCCGCGATCTTGCAGCCCAGCACTCCACTTGTGTGTCGGGCAGCTGCCACGGCCACCCCACTTCCTAGTGGTCCAGGGTTGCCCCGTTTCCCGCCCGCAGAGTCGGGAGCTTGGCCCTCCCCTTTAATCAGCCTAGCATTGCGAACTTCACGGAGGCTTTGCGCCCCGTTCCCGCCCCACTGAGAAAGTGGAGCACGATATTTTGCGCTTCGCTTCCTTGCGGGAGCGGGAACCCGAATATAGGTCGCGGGGTGGGACATCCGCGCCTGGCGCAGGAACTCCCACCTCGGGACTGTTACCGCCCCGGGTGGTACCAGATTTCATGGCCATATCCACCACATGTGGCCTGCTCAGCAAAGTTGTCCACTCAGTCTATGACATTGCTCATTTTTCTTTTTCAAGCGCTTAATTATAATTTACTAATGTGAGCGGCCTGGGGGAGGAAGCTGGAAGGTGTAACATGGTCCTTTCATTTGTTTTGGGTTCCCACATATGGCAGAACCAACCCATGACCAATATGCTTCTCAGTACGTTCATCAAACATTTATTCCTCTCAAGATCCAACGTGTAATTGTTTATTATTACTTTTGGAAAATGATTGCTCGTAGGTTTACATAAAGGTTACACTTGCGCTCTGTGCAAACATCGATCAGCCAATGATGTAATGGAGAAAGCACAATTACGGTTTAATGGGAGTTAATGCACTGAGCTCACAGTAGATTGTAGCACTTGACAGAACTACGAACTGCAGCTGACCTGACACACAATGGGGGATATAATCTTAAAATTAGTGCTAAATCATTTAGGAGGGAAATCAGGAAGTATTTTTTCACACAAAGGGCAGTAGAGATCTGGAAATCTCTCCCTCCAAAAGGCTGTGGATTTCTGGGACAACTGGAGATTTCAAGACTGAGAACGACAGATTTTTGGTACATAAGCCTATTGAGAGACAAAGAGTTGAGGTGCAGATCAGCCATGACAGCGGTTGTTCTCCTTAGAGCAGAGAAGGCTAAGAGGAGATTTGATAGAGATGTTTAAAATCATGAAGGGTTTAGACAGAATAAATAAGGAGAAACTGTTTCTAATGGCTGAAGGGTCGATAACCAGGGAGCAGATATTTAAGGTGATTGGCAAAAGAACCAGAGATGACATGAGGAAAAACTTTTTCGTAACAAGTGGTTAGGATTTGGAATGCACTGCCTGACACAGTGATGGATACAGCCTTCAAAAGGGAATTGGATAAATACATGAAGTAGAAAAAATTGCAGGGATGTGGGCAAAGAATGGGGGACCATGCAACAGGATCAGAAGTAAGAAAGAAGTAAAAAGTAATCGAAGGGTGACGTCACAGCCAAGAGGGTAAGTGATTGGCTGGTTGAGTGGTGAATAGTTTTCTTTTCATTTATCTATCTTCTTGTTCTTAGTAGTAAGAAACCTTGTCATTGTTGCCAAATTAAGTAATCTAAGAGTTAAGTCATGGCAGGAAAGCCCAGACCTGTTTCATGCTCCTCCTGTGCTATGTAGGAAGACAGGGACGCTTCCAGTGTTTCTGACGACTACATGTGCGGGAAGTGCATCCAGCTGCAGCTCCTGACAGACCGCATTGCGGCACTGGAGCTGCGCATGGATTCACTCTGGAGCATCCACGATGCTGAGGATGTCGTGAATAGCACGTTTAGTGAGTTGGTCACACTGCAGGTAAAGGTTACTCAGGCAGATAGGGAATGGGTGACCATCAGGAAGAGCAGTGGAAGGAAGGTAGTTCAGGGGTCCCCTGCGGGCATCTTCCTCCAAAACAGATATACCACCTTGGTTATTGTTGGAGGAGATGACTCATCAGGGGAAGGCAGCAGCAGCCAAGTCCATGGCACCAGGGGTAGCTCTGCTGCATAGAAGGGCAGGAAAAAGAGTGGGAGAGCTATAGTGATAGGGAATTCTATTGTAAGGGAAATAGATAGGCGTTTCTGCGGCTGTAAACGAGACTCCATTATGGTATGTTGCCTCCCAGGTACAAGGACCAAGGATGTCTCGGAGTGGCTGCAGCGCATTCTGGAAGAGGAGGGTGAACAGCCAGCTGTCGTGGTACATATAGGTACCATACATATAGGTACCAACAATATAGGTAAAAAACGGGATGAGTTCCTACAAAGCTGTGTTTAGGGAACTAGGAGTTAAATTAAAAAGTAGGACCTCAAAGGCAGTAACTCAGGATTGCTACCAGTGCCACGTGCTAGTCAGAGTAGGAATGGCAGGATAGCGCAGATGAGAACGTGGCTTGAGGAGTGGTGCAGGAGGGAGGGATTCAAATTCCTGGGACATTGGAACCGGTTCTGGGGGAGGTGGGACGAGTACAAACCGGATGGTCTGCACCTGGGCAGGACCGGAACCAATGTCTTAAGGGGAGTGTTTGCTAGTGCTGTTGGGGAGGGGTTAAACTAATATGGCAGGGGGATGGTAACCTATTCAGGGAGACAGTGGAAAGTAAAATGGGGGCATAAGCAAAAGATAGAAAGAAGAAAAGTAAAAGTGGAGGGCAGAGAAACCCAAGGCAAAAAACAAAAAGGGCCACATTACAGCAAAATTATAAAGCGACAAAGTGTGTTAAAAAGACAAGCCTGAAGGCTCTGTGCCTCAATGCGAGGAGTATTTGTAATAAGGTGGACGAATTAACTGTGGAGGCAGCTATTAACGAATATGATATAATTGGGATTACGGAGACATGACTCCAGGGTGACCAAGGCTGGGAACTCAACATCCAGGGGTATTCAACATTTAGGAAGGATAGACAGAAAGAAAAAGGAGGTGGGATAGCGTTGAAGTGGAAATTAACCCAATAGTAAGGTAGGACATTAGCCTGGATGATGTGGAATCTGTATGGGTAGAGCTGCAGAATACCAAAGGGCAGAAAATGCTAGTGGGAGTTGTGTACAGACCACCAAACAGTAGTAGTGAGGTTGGGGACAGCATCAAACAAGAAATTAGGGATACGTGCAATAAAGGTACAGCAGTTATCATGGGTGACTTTAATTTACATATTGATTGGGCTAACCAAACTGGTGGCAATACGATGGCGGAGGATTTCCTGGAGTGCATTAGGGATAGTTTTCTAGACCAATATGGCGAGGAACCAACTAGAGGGCTGGCCATCTTAGACTGGGTGATGTGTAATGAGAAAGGACTAATTAGCAATCTTGTTGTGCAAGGCCCCTTGAGGAAGAATAACCATAATATGGTAGAATTCTTTATTAAGATGGAGAGTGACACAGTTCATTCAGAGACTAGGGTCCTGAACTTAAGGAAAGATAACTTCATTGGAATGAGACGTGAATTGGCTAGAATAGACTGGCAAAGGATACTTGAAGGGTTGACGGTGGATAGGCAATGGCAAACATTTAAAGATCACATGGATGAACTTCAACAATTGTACATCCCTGTCTGGAGTAAAAATAAAATGGGGAAGGTGGCTCAACCGTGGCTAACAAGGGAAATTAGGGATAGTGTTAAATCCAAGGAAGAGGCATATAAATTGGCCAGAAAAAGCAGAAAACCTGAGGACTGGGAGAAATTTATAATTCAGCAGAGGAGGACAAAGGGTTTGATTAGGAAAGGGAAAATAGAGTATGAGAGGAAGCTTGCTGGGAACATAAAAACTGACTGCAAAAGCTTCTATAGATATGTGAAGAAAAAAAGATTAGTGAAGACAAACGTAGGTCCCTTGCAGTCAGAATAAGGTGAATTTATAATGGAGAACAAAGAAATGGCAGACCAATTGAACAAATACTTTGGTTTTGTCTTCACTAAGGAAGACCCGAATAACCTCCCAAAAATACTAGGGGACCGAGGGTCTAGCGAGAAAGAGGAACTGAAGGAAATCCTTATTAGCCAGGAAATTGTGTTAGGAAAATTGATGGGATCGAAGGCCGATAAATCCCCAGGGCCTGATAGTCTGCATCCCAGAGTACTTAAGGAAGTGGCCTTCGAAATAGTGGATGCATTGGTGATTATTTTCCAACAGTCTATCGACTCTGGATCAGTTCCTATGGACTGGAGGGTAGCTAATGTAACACCACTTTTTAAAAAAGGAGGGAGAGAGAAAACGGGGAATTATAGACCGGTTAGCCTGACATCAGTAGTGGGGAAAATGTTGGAATCAATTATTAAATATGATTCCATTTGGAAAGCTATGACAGGATTGGTCCAAGTTAGCATGGATTTATGAAAGGGAAATCATGCTTGAAAATCTTCTAGAATTTTTTGAGATGTAACTGGTAGAGTGGACAAGGGAGAACCCGAGGATGTGGTGTATTTGGACTTTCCAAAGACTTTTGACAAGGTCTCACACAAGAGCTTAGTGTGCAAAATTAAAGCACATTGTATTGGGAGTACTGTATTGACGTGGATAGAGAACTAGTTGGCAGACAGGAAGCAGAGAGTAGGAATAAACGGCTCCTTCTCAGAATGGCAGGCAGTAGTGAGGTGCTACAGGGCTCAGTGCTGGGACCCAGCTATTTACAATATACATCAATGATTTTAGATGAAGGAATTGAGTGTAATATCTCCAAGTTTGCAGACGGCACTAAGCTGGGTAGTGGTGTGAGCTTGAAGAGGATGGCAAGAGGCATTTTGGACAGGTTAGGTGAGTGGGCAAATGCATGGCAGATGCAGTATAATATGGGGATAAATGTGAGGTTATCCACTTTGGTGGCAAAAACACAAAAGCAGAATATTATCTGAATGACGGCAGATTAGGAAAAGGGGAGGTGTCATGGTACATCAGTCATTGAAAGTTGGCATGCAGGTACAACAGATGATGAAGAAGGCAAATGGCATGTTGGCCTTCATAGATAAGAGATTTGAGTATAGGAGCAGGGAGGTCTTAATGCAGTTGTACAGGGCCTTGGTGAGGCTTCACCTGAAATATTGTGTTCAGTTTTGGTCTCCTAATCTGAGGAAGGACATTCTTGCTATTGAGAGGGTGCAGCGAAGGTTCACCAGACTGATTCCCGGAACGGCGGGACTGACGTATGAGGAGAGACTGGATCGACTGGGCCTGTATTCACTGGAGTTTAGAAGAAAGAGATCTCATCGAAACATTTAAAATTCTGACGGGACTGGACAGGTTAGATGCAGGAAGAATGTTCCCAATGTTGGGGAAGTCCAGAACGAGGGGACATAGTCTAAGGATAAGGGGTAAGCCATTTAGGACCGAGATGAGAAGAATCTTCTTCACTCAGAGAGTTGTTAACCTTGGAATTCTCTACGGCAGAGAGTTGTTGATGCCAGTTCGTTAAATATATTCAAGAGGGAGTTAGATATGGCCCTAATGGCTAAAGGGATCAAGGGGTATGGAGAGAAAGCAGGAAAGGTGTACTGAGGTGAATGATCAGCCATGATCTTATTGAATGGTGGTGCAGGCTTGAAGGGCCGAATGGCCTACTCCTGCACCTATTTTCTATGTTTCTATGAATGGGATTAATTGAAAGAGCCATTGCAGACTCGATGGGCTGAATGGCCTCCTTCCAAGCTGTACTATTCTATAATTATAATCACACCATCTAATAAAATATCGGAGCTGGCTCGAGGGGGTAAATGGCCTACTCCTGTTCCTAGTCGCACTGGGAGCACACCAATGTTTCTGCTTTTTCTGAATCTTGGCTTCGCATTCATTTCACCTGTGAGCAAGACCCAGGTGGTGCACTTGTAAAATAAAAGTGCCAAACCTTCAAAATTGTACCACTCGCACATGTTTCAGGAAGCAGCACACATGCATTTTGCCCTTTCGACAGAACTGGCTTGTCTTATTGAATGCTAATGATCCTATAGCACTTATTGGAAGAAGAGCAAGAAGTTCTCCTTCAACCAACACCACCAAAAATGTAGTCATTTAACTCACTGCTGTTCCTGGGAGTTTGCTCGTGCCGAATGGCTGCTGTGTTTGCCTGCTGAGCTGTACTTCAAAATAAAACCTCGATTCATTGTCTGAGGCGCTTTGAGGCATTTTGAAAAGCCATTATATAAATGCAATTTTGTTTGTGTTACAGGGCAATCCATAAACAACTGCTATATAGCACAGTGCTATACCAACCTCATTTTCTTATTTATTTATTCCGCCTCTTATCTGTTCGTAATGAATTGAGCAGCTTTCCCTCCCCCTCCCTTTGTATATATTTGTTGCTGATAAAATAAGGAATGGAAATTGTTTTAAATAGATCTTGTGCAGACGATGACTGCCTTGTCGTTCCATTGCGTGACCTCTTGACCCATGTGAGATATGAGCCAGTATCTGGCATGTTGCAAGTTTCATGGCTATTTGTCACGGTTGGATTTATGCCTGTATGGGATATATGACTGACTTGCATAAATGATTCCCTTATGCACTGTATGAGCATATTGGTTTGCAAACCACATTTGAGTGCTCTGTCTCCTATGCAGTGCTTCCCCACATCTTATTATATTTAGCTTCCGTAAGGTCACATACTTTCACTAATCTTCTGTGTAGAGAAAGTAGACTAATGCGTGGGCAATTTTCATACTGTTTGCTTAGGATTGCATTTGTGCATAAGTATTGTATTACAAATGTCGGTTTTGTACTTGCAATATATTTCTTTCTCTGAGAGGCAAGTCTGCGAAAGAATGTTTGCAGTATTAGAGTGCTAATGATTAACACATTCGTATGAATTACTTTATCCACTGTTTTAACAGAGGGTTAACAAGTTTAAAATAACCATCTTACTATCCCTGCTTAGGTTGCAGAGTAATGTCTTGCGAATAGAATCATAAGGAGTAATTTTACCACCCCCTCTCCCGTCCCCATTCTCCCACCCCCCTCCCCTGGATGGGACAGTGTGGATGGTCGGGGGGTGGGGGGGGGGTCTTAAATTATTAAAAATGGTAAACTAGACTCTATCCCGCCTCAAGCGTGCTTCACGTTTAACTGGGGCCAGTTTGGGGTTGGCTGAATAACCCACTCTTGAGTGGTGGGTTGGTAATTATAGTATGTTTCAGATTTTGTCAGCCAATTGGATTTAACATCTCCAGCACAGGTTTCCCAATATTCTGGAAACCTGGCAGCTGAAGGAAGGCAAGAACTGCTGGATCCAGCAGGTGAGTGTCTTTCCAGCACTGCTTGTGGGCCAGGAGGAGCAGGAGTGCTTTCTCCCCAACTGGTCCCCCAAGCCAACCTGCCATGATCTGCTGACCCCACCCCACAATCTCCAGAACACCCCCCTCCTCTCCGCAATCTCTAAATCTCCCCCCCACAATCTCCAGACCTCCACTCCCTCCTCCGCAATCTGCAGATCCCCCCATACAATCGCTAGACCCCCCCCTCCCCTCCGCAATCTCCAGAACACCCTCATACAATTTCCAGACCCCCACTCAACCCCCCACATTCTCCAGATCCCCCCATACAATCTTCAACCCCCCCCCTCCCCTCCGCAATCTCCAGAACCCCCCATACAATCTCCAGACACCTACTCCCCCCCCCCCCCCGGCATTCTCCAGAACCCCCCATACAATCTCCAGACACCTACTTCCCCTCCCGGCATTCTCCAGAACCCCCCATACAATCTCCAGACCCCCACTCCCCCCTCCGTAATCTCCAGAATCCCCCATACAATCTCCAGAACCCCCCCCCCCACCGCAATCTCCAGATCCCCGTACAATTTCCAGATCCCCTCCGCAAACTCCAGAATCGCATTTTCCCCCCCCCCCCCCCCCGCAACAATCTTCAAGCGTCCCCTCTGACAAGTACCGCAACTCCCTCCCCGCCTCCATGTAAATATTGGGACCATGGAATTATACAGCGCAGAAGGAGACCGTTCGGTCAATCGTGCCTGTGTTGGCTCACTGAAAGTGCTACCAATTAGTCTCACGCCCCTGAATACATTCCTGTTTCTATGCTAATACCACTCGTAATCATTTCTAATTTATAGTAGCAGTACTTTTATACTGGGATTTGGTTTCTGTCTGTTGTGTTCATTCTTGGCACTCCATTGTGCAGTGGGGGGCATACATTTTGGTTTGATGAGCGCAATCCTAAAGTTGACTTAAATTGGCGCAAGTCACGGCACCACAACATTAATACTCAGTGCACATGAAGGTCCCTTACATCTTCGTCATCCACCCGGCAAAGGAAGGATGGGTCGGAAAAATAAATTCTTGTTTGGGCTCTTGCGGTTTTGTTTACATGTAACCTCCTTCATTCTCTAAATTCCTAAACTGAGTCCAAGTGAAGAATCGTAGAAATATCAACTAATTTTAGCTTAATATTAATTTGACTAGTCATGTTTACTTTTGCTCTATTTTGGGTATTGTATCCATTTGAGATTTTTAAAAAAATACTGCAAATGCTGGAAATCTGAAATAAATTCAGAAAATACTGGAAATACACAGCAGCTATGGTAACAGTTGTGAAGAGTTGAGATGGTTAACGTCTTGGATAGGAACACGTTATTTCTCTTCACATGCATTTTGTTCTACATGTAATCAACTTTATGAATGTGAATGTTCAGAAGGTTACAACCTCAAAGCCCCATTCCAGAGTCTAGAGCTTTAAATCTAGGTGCTGAGGGAGCGCTGTACTGTCGGAGGTGCCATCTTTCGGATGAGACGTTAAACCAAACTTGTTTGCCCTCTCAGGCAAACATATAAGATTCCCTGGCACTATTTTGAAGAAGAGCAGGGCAATTCTCCCCAGTGTCCTCGCCAACATATATCCCTCAACCAACAGTCATTTAAAAAAAAACCCAGATTGGTCATTTATTTCATTGCTGTTTACGATACGTCATTGTGCATAAATTGACTGCCGCATTTCTTACATTACAACACTGACTACACCACAAAAGCACTTCATTGGCTGTAAAGCACTTGTAATAGCCTGAGGTCGTGAAACAAGCTATATAAATGCAAGTTGGAATCAATTATTAAAAATGAAATAGCAGCGCACTTGGAAAGCAGTGACAGAATCGATCCAAGTCAGCATGGATTTATGAAAGGGAAATCATGCTTGACAAATCTTCTAGAATTTTTTGAGGATGTAACTAGTAGAGTGGACAAGGGAGAACAGTGCTTGTGGTGTATTTGGACTGTCAAAAGGCTTTTGACAAGGTCCCACACAAGAGATTAGTGTGCAAAATTAAAGCATATGGTATTGGGGGTAATGTCTTGACGTGGATAGAGAACTGGTTGGCAGATAAGAAGCAACGAATAGGAATAAACAGATCCTTTTCAGAATGGCAGGCAATGACTAGTGGGGTGCCGCAGGGCTCAGTGCTGGGACCCCAGCTATTTACAATATACATTAATGATTTAGACGAAGGAATTGAATGTAATATCTCCAAGTTTGCAGATGACATTAAGCTGGGTGGTAGTGTGAGCTTTGAGGAGGATGCTAAGAGGCTGCAGGGTGACTTGAACAGGTTAGGTGAGTGGGAAAATGCATGGCAGATGCAGTATAATGTGGATAAATGTGAGGTTATCCACTTTGGTGACTACAACAGGAAGGCAGAATATTATCTGAATGGTGAGAGATTAGGAAAAGGGGAGATGCAACGAGACCTGGGTGTCATGGTACATCAGTCATTGAAAGTTGGCATGTAGGTACAACAGGCGGTGAAGAAGGCAAATAGCATGTTGGCCTTCATAGCGAGAGGATTTGAGTATAGGAGCAGGGAGGTCTTACTGCAGTTATACAGGGCCTTGGTGAGGCCACACCTTGAATATTGTGTACAATTTTGGTCTCCCAATCTGAGGAAGGACATTCTTGCTATTGAGGGAGTGCAGCGAAGATTCACCAGACTGATTCCCGGGATGGCAGGACTGACATATGAGGAAAGACTGGATCGACTAGGCTTATATTCACTGGAATTTAGAAGAATGAGAGGGGATCTTATAGAAACATACAAAATTCTGATGGGATTGGACAGGTTAAATGCAGGAAGAATGTTCCCAATGTTGGAGAAGTCCAGAACCAGGGATCACAGTCTAAGGATAAGGGGTAAGCCATTTAGGACCGAGATGCGGAGAAACTTCTTCACTCAGAGAATTGTGAACCTGTGGAATTCTCTACCACAGAAAGTTGTTGAGGCCAGTTCGTTAGATATATTCAAAAGGGAGTCAGATGTGGCGCTTACGGCTAAAGGGATCAAGGGGTATGGAGAGAAAGCAGGAATGGGGTATTGAAGTTGCATGATCAGCCATGATCATACTGAATGGTGGTGCAGCTCGAAGGGCCGAATGGCCTACTCCTGCACCTATTTTCTATGTTTCTAAGTCTTTCTTTACAAAAGCTAAAATAATGGTTGAATTTAGAAATTGGCTAATAAAGTTGTACATTTGATACTGAAAAATATTTGGTAAATGTATTCCTGTACTAGTGAACCTCAAGTACCATTGAGTCAGAGCGTATGGTACAAGTTTGTGAGAGATGATGAAGTAAGCGGAGAGTGGTAAAGTGAATTTTAATTGCCTCAAATTTCCCTGGAATCACATAGCTTGCCGCTGTTCCTTCATGGTGATTTGGGTACTGGGAAATTTGAAACAAAGTAGATAGTGGAGCTGGTCAAAAAAGCATGTCAGAATTTTTAATGCTAGGAATGCATTTAAAGTGTGACATACGCTATACTAAGTTTTTAATATCTTAAATCAATAGATTTTTATGTTGTTTAGAGAATATAGTAGATTTATGTCTGTTTGCGTTCCTTTGATGATTCATAGATGCACCACAGTTCATTTCAGATCCTTTTCACTGATTTCGTTCTTAGTCACTGGAGGAGAGGGCACTCACTGAAGAATATGAGGCAGGAAACGGGCTTAGAATTAACTTTGAATTTTTTTCCCCTTTCCTGAAGCCTGCAGGGACTCGGTTATAGGATTGCCCATTGCACTCCGATGTGTGCAAGTGCAATGTTTCCTTACAACATAAAGAAAGAAAAAAAAGTCTTGGTCATTCACGGTCTTTCACGACCACCGGACCTCCCGAAGCGCTTTACAGCCAATGAAGTATTTTTGAAGTGTAGTCACTGTCGCGATGTAGGAAACATGACATTTTACCCACTACAATGTTCCACAAACAGCAAATTGATAAGGACCAGATAATCTGTTTTAGTACTGTGGGTTGGGGAATAAATATTGGCTAGGACTGAATTGGGTTGGGAATCACACATTTCAGCTCAGTGTACAATAATATCTGCATTCAGCTAAAAGATGTTGTTGTCAAAATAGCTGCGAGGCTAATAGCATTCGCCGTTATTTATGCGCAAATGCCACAGCAACTTCTGGCGAGGGGCAGATGCGAGGTTAAAGGCAGAAATCCAAAGTTGCTGACTGAGTTGGACTTCTCTGCCATTAGCTTCGTGAAAACAGCATCTCGTTGAAATGCATTAAATGGTGTGAAGCTGTTGTATTTGCTCAGTAGATATGAACTAACCTCGCCACAGAAAGTGAAGTCTTGTCCATTCCACGGCATAATAAGTGTTCATTAATGCCAGTCAACCTCTCTGGCACTGAAAATGATCTATGTTACAGGTTTGGGGTCTCATTCCTTCAGGTTTTAATTGTTGTTGGAGATTTTAAATAAATTGACATTTTTTTTTAAACTTTTTCTGGGTTTTTTTCTCTTAATCCAATCTTTCTTTCCCTCACTCTTTCTCTTTCTTTACCTGATTTGACATTGAATTCACTATTCTAACTAATACTTCCTTGTTCAGACCTTGCCCTGGTAATTTCAGAATCCTTCAATCTGATTGGTTAAGGAGTTGCATCGTTGCTTTTCCTGTTCACTCAGATCCCAGATGCCCTGTAGAGGGCGCCAGGCTGTTTCCATCTTGTACTTCCAGCAACTTGCAGGGCTAAAATTGTGTGCAACATCTCGAATTGTATCCTGCCAGGATGGGCGGAGTGGGGGGGATCCACAAATCAGTAATTAAACCATTTTATTACGCACTACAGGTTGTTTTATCTGATGCTGAAATATCAAAAAGTGAGGGAAATTTAAACATACGGAAATAAACAAATAATTATTTATAATGTCAAGTTATTTGCAGAAGGCAAAATACCTGATAATTCATGTTTGTTTGCCTTCACCAGAAAAATACGAACGTGACTGGTTAAGTGACTCTAAATTGGGATTAAAAGGGCAAGCTTAACTTAACCTGCTGCACGGGAAACTCATGGGTTCGGCAGGAACGGCAGTCTTACACCCCGCTGATTGACTTCAATGGAGAGTAAAATCGGTCGGGCTATAAAACCAGTGGTGCACCCGATCCTGTCAGTTTCCCGTTGGGCGTGTTAAATTTACCCAACTATGTTCCTGTTTTTGTTATTTGTGTTGCACTTCCTAGTCAGAAGGTTATTAAGAAATCTGACTGGCTTGCCATCTGGGACAGTGTCGTGGTTGTGCATTCCAATGGTACTAGCTGGTAAATGGTGCAAATCTGTTTAAAATTCAAACCTGCACCGTTCAGGTCATCACACCATTATTGTGTGCTGCAGTAGTGAGAGAGTTCAGTTCAATACTCTTTCCCCTGTTCCAGCACAGACTCTGTTTGTTTGGGCATACAAGGATACGACCCTTCCCGCCACTTCTAACCAGTTCTACTACTCTCACTACTTACTGGTTTTAATGAAAGGATTCTGGGGTATTTTGTTTCCACTATCCAGTCTGGATGTCTGCTTCACACATTAATGATCACTCTTTGGGATATATTCAATGCCATATAAATGCAAGTTGTTTCTGTTGTGTGACACCTTCAAAGCCTTCCTGATAAAGTGCAACATCCCCACTGACACCTGGGAGTCCCTGGCCAAAGTGGAGGAAGTGCATCCGGGAGGGCGCTGAACACCTCGAGTCTCATCGCCAAGTGCATGCCGAAATCAAGCGCAGGCAGCGGAAAGAGCGTGCGGCAAACCTGTCCCATCCTCCTTTAGCCTCAATGACTATCTGTCCCACCTGTGACAGGGACTGTGGTTCAGCCACCTAAGGACTTATTTTTAGAGTGGAAGCAAGTCTTCCTCGATTCCGATGATGATGATGGTGAAGAACAACTCCCTCAAGTCAAGTCTACGTTGTCTTTTTGCCAATTTGATCCAGTGCCCCTAGTCCTGCTGTAGTGGAAGCAGTGCTCTGGATTTGTCTTCTCTACACCATTTACCATTATATACTTATATATATAAATGCGAGTTCTATTTTTATTTTATACTTTTACGAGGTCACACCTCAGTTGCTTTCTTTCGAGGCTGACTTTTAAAAAAATGTTTTACCCATGAATTGATTTAGTTGGGCTCCTTCAATGATCCAGTGAATAGGTTCAATCTGATTTTGCTGATGCAAGTGATGATAGCCACTTGCAGTTGGTCTGGGTTAGGAAGGAAAAACATTGGCGACGATTCTGCCTGCAGGTTAACTATCCAACAATCCCTGCTGGAAGTGCACACGTGAGGATACAATATGATGCCTCCAGCTATTGATAGCAAAACACACCATCAGGGTCACACTCTCAGGGTCACACTCTCAGGGTCACACTCTCAGGGTCACACTCTCAGCTGGATTTTACCAACTTCGGCGAAGTCGGTGGCAGGTCCCAGTCTCACTACTGGCTCCAGCCCACTGTCCAAAATGATTTTCTCCTGTTAGGGCTTGTTGTGCCCGCCCAGCATGTTTGCTGACCAATTGAAGGAAGCGGGTCTGATGATGTCATTTGATGGCACGTCATCAGCTGGTTTCCTGAGAGGGACAATGCGCAAATTGATTTTGACAGTTGCGCTGTCAGTGTTCTACAACATTGATATGCTGCAAACCCTGAGGTGCCTGGCTGCAACCAGGCTCTCCCATGACTCTCTCCATATGTTTATGGAGGGAGTTACAGCTCGCAGGGAGGTTCTCTTCTCTTCCAATAGGTGGAAGAGACCTCCCCAGAAGACTAAACCAGCCTGGTTGCATGTTGTACAGGAGGGCACAAGCAGGGATGTTGTCAGGAGGACCTGGCTGCAGTGGCACAAACCTTTCAATGATCTCAGTACATCATGAAACATTACTGCAAAGCCACACTCAACCTCATCCTGCTGTGCCACTCATCACATCTCCATCACTCCGAGTTCCCTACACTACTCCTGCACATCCTTACTCACACCAACTTATCTTGCACCTCCACCCAACCCTCTCTATCTGCATTATCACTTACCCATCTCACTAGCCACCCCTCACACTTGCCCTCATCCTAGTCAAATCATATCAACTAACAAGACACAAGGGTAGGCACTTTGTGTTCTAAGCAATGTTCATGTAGAGTTTCTGTTAATGTGATGTCAAACATTGAAAACTTTATTTTCAACACTTTGCATTCTTGGACAAATCTGTGTACACCTTTGGAAGTGACTTAGTGAGTTGCAGTGAATGGTGAGACATAACGGTACTCTCCACAATGGTGATGAGTGTGAAAGGAATGGCTTGAGCATTGTAGGGATGATTTATAGTATTGGTGTGGGGCGGTGCCAACCTGGCGTATCATGTGGCAGCCAGGGTGTACAGGGTCAAGTGAAGTAAATCTGGCCATGGTGAGGCCACCCCGGGCAGCAGTGTGGTCGGGTGCTGCTGCCCTGTGTCTTGTGCAGCATCAGTCGATTGTGGAGAAGGTTGGTGTTGTTGTTGGTGCTGCTGGTGTGCCTGGTGATGCTGGTGTTGGGGCTGATCGTGGTGGGATTCTGAGGACCAAGATGAGATAATTTCAAAGGCACCGATTCTAATGTAATAAATGGCAGGTGAGGTAGAGATGACAGAAGTGATGGTGAGAAAGGTTGTTCCAATGAGGTGACACAGGATACAGAGTTTACTCCAAACACTTGCAACCTGCATAAAGCTCAATCTGTCTTCCAAATGCAGTAAGCAACAGCTTCTGAGCTTGGAAAGTGAACAGCTGTGAGATGGGAGCTTTTATAGCGCATTTGCAGCTGTCAAGTAATGAGATGATTCTATGGTCATACAACTCCCAGCCTGCTTACATGACGTGATCCCCGAGCAATGTTGACACTGTGGACAATCTCGTAAAATGTAAAGGTGAGCTCAAAATACTTCTTAATGGGCTGTTAACAAGGTCAT
Source organism: Pristiophorus japonicus (assembly GCF_044704955.1). Taxonomy (NCBI): domain Eukaryota; kingdom Metazoa; phylum Chordata; class Chondrichthyes; family Pristiophoridae; genus Pristiophorus; species Pristiophorus japonicus. Next base: position 210,538,499 of record NC_091983.1, read on the forward strand.
AATGACCTGAATTGCCTCCCCGCCACTGTGTGTCAGGTCCGTTCAGCGCTGACAGACCCGAGTTTTGGAAAAGATGGTTTAGCTTGTGCTTATTATAGTCAAGTAAATTGATAGCACAAATATAAATAGTAGCCATTAAATTAGCATTTAGTTTAGAATTATAACTTTCTACAAGAGGCCACGTATGAAATCCATTCTCACTTAAAATTTAAAATAACCCACATGCTAACCGTTTCCAGTTGGCTTCTTGACCGAAGGCCATGGTCTCTTTTCTGGGCCATATTAACTGGTTACTCAAATCTCTGTGGGAGCAGGGTCCATGAGTGGAGGAAAGAGTCACAAGCACTTCTAATAAACTTGCAAATAAACTCCCTGGGAGTGGCCTCTTGTAAAGAGTTATATTTCTAAACTAAATGCTAATTTAATGGCTACTATTTACATTTGTGCTATTCATTTACTTGACTATAACAAGCACAAGCTAAACCATCTCGACCGTAACACAATTTATCAACTACAATCCTGATACAATATTCTGATGTACCCTCTATCCCAAATGTTACCAAATCCAATTGTTTTCCCGCTTTTTACATGTAGCTACGGAGCAGAATCAAAATTTTGGGACAGCTTTGAGCATCTATGGTGAAATGATGGAATCAATTATTAAGGATGTCATAGCAGCGCATTTGGAAAGAGGTGACATGATAGGTCCAAGTCAGCATGGATTTGTGAAAGGGAAATCATGCTTGACAAATCTTCTGGAATTTTTTGAGGATGTTTCCAGTAAAGTGGACAAAGGAGAACCAGTTGATGTGGTATATTTGGACTTTCAGAAGGCTTTCGACAAGGTCCCACACAAGAGATTAATGTGCAAAGTTAAAGCACATGGGATTGGGGGTAGTGTGCTGACGTGGATTGAGAACTGGTTGTCAGACAGGAAGCAAAGAGTAGGAGTAAACGGGTACTTTTCAGAATGGCAGGCAGTGACTAGTGGGGTGCCGCAAGGTTCTGTGCTGGGGCCCCAGCTGTTTACACTGTACATTAATGATTTAGACGAGGGGATTAAATGCAGTATCTCCAAATTTGCGGATGACACTAAGTTGGGTGGCAGTGTGAGCTGCGAGGAGGATGCTATTAGGCTGCAGAGTGACTTGGATAGGTTAGGTGAGTGGGCAAATGCATGGCAGATGAAGTATAATGTGGATAAATGTGAGGTTATCCACTTTGGTGGTAAAAACAGAGAGACAGACTATTATCTGAATGGTGACAGATTAGGAAAAGGGAAGGTGCAGCGAGACCTGGGTGTCATGGTACATCAGTCATTGAAGGTTAGTATGCAGGTACAGCAGGCGGTTAAGAAAACAAATGGCATGTTGGCCTTCATAGCGAGGGGATTTGAATACAGGGGCAGGGAGGTGTTGCTACAGTTGTACAGGGCCTTGGTGAGGCCACACCTGGAGTATTGTGTACAGTTTTGGTCTCCTAACTTGAGGAAGGACATTCTTGCTATTGAGGGAGTGCAGCGAAGATTCACCAGACTGATTCCCGGGATGGCGGGACTGACCTATCAAGAAAGACTGGATCAACTGGGCTTGTATTCACTGGAGTTCAGAAGAATGAGAGGGGACCTCATAGAAACGTTTAAAATTCTGACGGGTTTAGACAGGTTAGATGCAGGAAGAATGTTCCCAATGTTGGGGAAGTCCAGAACCAGGGGTCACAGTCTGAGGATAAGGGGTAAGCCATTTAGGACCGAGATAAGGAGAAACTTCTTCACCCAGAGAGTGGTGAACCTGTGGAATTCTCTACCACAGAAAGTAGTTGAGGCCAATTCACTAAATATATTCAAAAGGGAGTTAGATGAAGTCCTTACTACTCGGGGGATCAAGGGTTATGGCGAGAAAGCAGGAATGGGGTACTGAAGTTTCATGTTCAGCCATGAACTCATTGAATGGCGGTGCAGGCTAGAAGGGCTGAATGGCCTGCTCCTGCACCTATTTTCTATGTTTCTATGTTTCTAAGATGATTTCCACTGGTCAGTGAACTGGTAGCAAGGAATCGTATACCTAGGGGGAATTTTTCAGGGGGTCATTGGGCACGTCCGGTGGCAAAACATTTTTGACAGCAGGTCGGGACCCCGCTGTTACACATCTTTTCCAAAACTCGGGTCTGTCAGCGCTGAACCAACCTGACACACAGTGGCAGGACTTAGTTAGAGATATTAAAAGGCAGAGGTTGGGAGCCATTTTCAATGATTTGCTGTGATAGGTGCAGAGATGCCACAGCATGCAGTTGCACTGCGTAATTATCCTTCGATGGGAATGCATCAATGAGCTATTTTCACTATTCTCGCTTTTCTCTGGCATAGTATGCTTCCACATTGAACCAATTGGGGGGTGCTGCCTAAGTTACAACAGTACAGCTGTCAAGATTTGAAGACAGTTGGTGCAGATTAAAAATTGATTTGAAACCAGAAAGACACCTTCCTTCAAAAAAAAAACCTTCTTGCTGTTTAACCTTCAAAATGTAGTTACCTGTTACATGAGCCATGTGTGCATGTATGGCCTCGAGCACGGACCATGGTGTTTTGCTGCATGCTTCTCTTTTTTACCTCTCCAATGTGACACTTCGAAAAGGAGGCTTTACTTCCAAATATCTATCCAAAGAAAAACAAACAAGTAACTGACAATACACTTGTACCATGATATGACCGTATTTTCTCCTTTCTGTTTTGAGTGTTCTGGCAGTGTTTAAGACTGGCATTGAGATAGTAGGCCTGTGGGAAGTGAGCATATAGGTATGGTAGGAATATTTGAATAAGCAACACATAATTGTCCAAAATGAATTACCCAGTTCATACAGCGACTCAATTTCAAATATCCCCATTAGGGTTGCGGTTCTGAATGGAATGTATGGTGAGCAGTAGTTTAATGATGTTGACCTTTGAACCCTTAAAATTGCTATGAGACCATTGATCCTGTTGCTGACAGTGTTCCAGTGCTGGTAGTATGAGTCAGATGAGACCAATGATTGGAATCCTCCTATAGCTAATCCTCCATTTCGTATTGATGCGGCAATGGTTTGTGGTATTAAATACTGCCTTTTTTGTAATAAACCTTTTCTGTAACTCCTAAAGTCTACATTATACAGAGGGCCAACATTTTAACCCGCCCCTCCCAAAGTGAAAATGCCATCCTCTTGTCAGGAGCTCACTCGATGGTCTCACCATAGTTGTTCTTATCTACCGATTCATTTTATTTTTAAAAAGTGGAGAAACTGAAATATTCTGCCACCAATCTCCCCAAAACCTCTTCACCTCGCTCCCTCCTTTGAGACGCTGTTTAAAACCTACCAGGACAAAGCAGCCTGCTTGATTGGCACCCCATTCACCATCTTAGATATTCACTCCCTCCATCACCGATGTACCGTGGCTAAAGTGTGTACCAGCTACAAGATGCACTGCAGCAACTTGCCAAGGCTTCTTCGACAGCACCTCCCAAACCCGCGACCTCTACCACCTAGAATGACAAGGGCAGCAGGCGCATGGGAACACTATCCCCTCCAAGTCACACACCATCCTGGCTTGGAAATATATCGCTGTTCCTTCATCATCGCTGGGTCAAAATCCTGGAACTTCCTCCCTAACAGCACTGTGAGAGTACCCTCACCACACGGACTGCAGCGATTCAAGAAGGCAGCTCACCACCATCTTCTCGAGGGCAATTCGGAATGGGCAATAAATGCTGGCCTTGCCAGTGGTGCCCACGTCCCAGGAACAAATAAATAAATAGGTGCATGTTTATCATGGCTTGTGATTTTCTTTTGCTATTGTGAAAAGTTCTCCAGTTTATAGACATGTTTTTCTCGCCTCTTGATCACACTCATTGACCCTACATTATCCTTCATATACTTACATTCTGACCTGCGGGGACAGATCTTCCGGGAGACTGAAGCACTTCACGTGGCTCGGTGTGAACTTGTGTCATGGCCACGTGGATACCTGTTTCTGCTGCTCAGTTCTTGGAACTAATGGATCGAGATGCAGTCCATTCTCTCCATTTACAATGCTTCCTCCTTCTGGCACCGCCCCCCCCCCACCCCATGCAAATGTCCATTTATTTGTCGCACATCTGAAAATATGCAGCGTCTCACCCTCATGCTCAAATCCCCCCCATGGCCTCGCCCCTCCCCATCTCTGTAAACTTCCCTCGCCCTACAACCCAACGAGAAATCTGCATTCCTCCAACTCTGCGTTCCTCCAACTCTACGTTCCTCCAGCTCTGCGTTCCTCCAACTCTGCATTCCCCCAACTCTGCGTTCCCCCAACTCTGCGTTCCTCCAACACTGGCCTCTTGTGCATCCCCCACTTTTGTCTTTCTACCATTGGCAGCCGTGCCTTCAGCCATCTCGGCTCAAACCTTTTCAACTCTTCACCTCGCTTTCCTCCTATAAGATGCTGCTTAAACCCTGCCTTTAGTCATTTGTCCTAATATCTCCCTACATAGCTCGGTATCAGTTTTTATCTAATTACGCTCTAGTGAAGTGCCTTGAAAGGTTTCCTATGTTAATGGTGCTATATCAATGCAAGTTGTTATTGTTATCACAGCTGGAAAAGTGGAGGTTTCTGGGAAGGGTTCCTTTGGTCACTCCTTCATCGATACTTTATAAGAGGACCAGGGTTGGCTTTAAACTTACTGAGCACCTTAAAATCAGCACTCCAAAAAGGATGCAAACGTTTACGATTCATCACATCTAACATAGTCAGAATCTGCACAATTTCGAGTGCAATCTGAACTGCAAGTGCCCGTACTAATCGAGTATAAAAATTTTGCATTAGTGTTGCAGTTTTGTTTTTACATATCAGCAATTTGACGTGATACGATGTGTCATTCAGGCTTGGCTGTTGAGTTTGTCAGCCAGGTGGAGCTAAATATCTATTTGAATAAACGAGGTAACAATAAGCGTTGTAGCACAGAGACAGCTTACACTTGTTTTTCCTATTACTACACACTCCACCTTCCCCGACCCCCTCTCCCCCTCCCCCACTCCCCTTCGGACATATCTTTCTTCACTTTCTTTTCTTATATAGATCACAATTTGTTGACCGAGACTAGGCCAAGCTTTTCACAGAACCGCCACTCACAGCTGCATTTTATTTGTATGCTTTTTTTGCCTATTAGTCCCTCTTCAGATTTTGTAAAGCATTAAGTTGACGCAGTGCACCTTGTCTTAAATAGACCCACAACAATTTCTAAAAGTATTTGACTTGTATGAGGAAACGTAGTGTGACATTTATATAGAATCAGAGAATATTACAGCACATTCAACCCATCGTGCCTGTGCCGGCTCTTTGAAAGAGCGATCCAATTAGCCCTGTTCCCTTGCTCTTTCCCCAAAGCCTTGCATTTTTTTTTCTTTTCCAGTATTTATCCAATTCCCTTTAGAAAGTTACTATTAAATCTTCTTCCAGCACCCTTTCAAGCAGTGAATTCCAAATCACAACAACTCGTATATATTTAAAGGTGAAAGACACCATACACTGTTCAGTTGGATCTTTCTGCTTTGACATTGGGACGGATGTGCACAAACCTGCTTCTTGTGATAATAAGTGCAGGTTATATCGTTCATTTTCATTTTTAAACCAAATTTTGATTACCATATTGCCTTAATTTTCCTCCTCCTCCGGCACGTGGTGACTGTGGGAAAGAATGGAAGAATGAGAGCCAACCTGCTGTCGGGTTCCCACCAGTGCCACCATGAACCAACTGCGAGGAGGTGTCGGAGAGCAGCCTGACTTGGCTCTTGGCTGTAGTTAACCTTAGTGCTCCTGGCTTAGGGAGTGGAGTCATCAGTTGGGCCCCCCTCACCTGACTGTGATCCAGCTCCACCCAGCTGTGGGGACATTAACTGAGAACAGTATCGGGCCTGGCTGAGCCGCCCTCTGTCAAAGATCTTGCCAACATTCGCAGAGGGTCGTGATCTTTGGAATTCTCTACCCTGGGGGCTGGGGAGGCTGGGTCATTGAATATATTTAAGGTGGAGATAGACAGATTTTTGAAAGATAAGGGAGTCAAGGGTTATGGGGAGCGGGCGGGGAAGTGGAGTTGAGACCAGGATCAGATCAGCCATAATCTTATTGAATGGTGGAGCAGGCTCGAGGGGCCGTATGGCCTACTCCTCCTCCTATTTCTTATGTTCTTATGCTCTATGTTCCTAACACTGACCGTCTACACATGAATAATTGCCACTTGGTCAGATAAACTTTGCAAATGTGCAGCATTGCCTGCACTTGTACCCCAGCAAAGTGTTGATAACTTCATGAGGGAGAGAAAACTTGCAAGATGACGACAGTTTTCCTGATACCTTTTAATTTGTGTTAGTTCATTGCATATGTTTGCTGTGCAGAAGCAAAGTTTGGAACATAATGTACATTTTAATATCTGCAACTGTAAAAATGATTCCATGCAAAAAAAATTGCCTTTTACAGTGTATGGTATATACTACTGTTTGACACCTAAAAACAATAATTCTGGTGTGCATGCATTTTTTTTCATTCCTATCCTGTTTTTCACATTTGATGGTAGATGGGTTACGTCAGAAGCATTTGAAACCACCTTTGCATCAGGCACATTTTAAACAAACATGACTAGAACTTTAATTTATTTGTTTTTAGTTTTTTTACAAGAAGCTGGCAGATAAATGACTACTAAATGAATAAAGGTTATCAGACACCATGCAATGAGTCACAAATAACCACACCAGCACTCAAAAATAAAATACCGTAACATTTACTTGTCTTCAATTGTGGCTGTTAGGTTAGCATTTGCTACGATATAAACTCACCTTGTATGATATGACCTTTACAGTGTCATTTATAATGCAGAATATTTTATTCTGTGGTAGATAACAAATTGCAGGAATAGCGCTACTTGTCTACTGCCTGGCATTTGTGTGTTTTTCACCACAGCGCATAGCATATTTCTTGTGCTTTATTAAAAATTCTCTCTCTGGCCCACGAAACAAATCCGGGACAACTTCTAGGAAGTGGCAAGAATGATTACAGGAATTGATGAGGGTATTTCTGTCAAGAAGTGTACTGAGATGGCATTCTAAACAAACTTTTAAAATGAGTAAGTTTAAAGCTGGGAGAAGGAAGAAACTCTCACTCAGAGTGATAATTGTGTGCAAGTGTAGTGGAGACAAAGACATTATGGGGTTCAAAATGCATTTGGAAGCTAACATAAGAGTATTAAGCCAGCACACTTTCAAGGCTGAATGATCTTTCCGCATCCTAGACTGTCCTTATAAATTTCATAATTAATATCTTTTTGTAGCAATATAATTTACAATAAAAATCAGCTGTACTTGCTACAGATACTAACTCCTTAATAATGGCTTATTTATTATAGACGTGTTTCAAAGATATGACGTGGACATTTCTGCCTCTTTTTTACTTAGTCCCACTTTCACTAAGTTTTAACTCCCTCTCCCCCCTCCGCCCCTGCCCCCACTGCTACACACAACCCGTCAATTCAAATCTCCTTTAACTGGATCCTGACAGTGAAGGAAACTGAATTAAATACTTAAGGTGAAAAGGGCAGTATTCTTTGAATCATAATTCCTAATTTTGATTTTGCATATATTTGCAATACATTTCAAGTTGTTACTATGAAACTGAAATAGATTAAAGTTACACCGATTTGCCTTTTTACTACTGGGAGTTGCAGAGACCAAGCGTAATTATCCCTTGAAAGGTCATTGCTACTGAAAGCTGACAACTGAATTAACGGCAATTCAAAGTGCAGCCACCAACACCTTTTATCAGTAAAACAATTTCAACTATTTGATATTGCTTATTATGATTCATACCCAAAGGTGTATGTGTATTTTTTTTTTGTTTTTTTTGTACTGCATAAATTATGTGGTTAGGAATTTTACATTATTCTGAGAACAGTGGTGATAAGGAAACATTACTGTGTCCTTTAGCTTACTTCCTTTATTCTTGCAATTTTTACGATTTAAAAAAAACTGCAAAGTATGATGCTTTTCTTAAAGAAAAGAAAATTATGAAGTAAGTTTATTTTACTTTTACTGATGCCACCCATTTTGAAAAACCAAGGAGCCCAGTTCTGCTGAGTTCAGAACTGTCATTATCCTGGTTTAAAAAAAAATTACACTCTACAAAGGTGGTCCTTCTGTCAGTTTGGGTAACAGGTGATTTACTAAGCCCAGCGTAGTGAGGCTGGATTTATTTTTTCAGTGTATTCAGTAACCAATTGAGCTGCATTATTCCATCCTTCACTGAAGGGGGGGGGAAGTAAGAAAGGGTTTTGTTTTTGCACAATAATTAAAAACCTAGAAGTTGTGCCTTTTACTGAAACTAAAACTGGTCCCACGATGTGAGCAAGTTTAATTATTGATAGGAGCCCAGAGGCTATCCGGAATTTTAAACCATACAGCCACATCTGCTTCAATACCATGGTATCACAGAAACTAAAACAAGGAAATGCCATGGCATTTAATGTGAAATCAGTTTGGAAAAACACCCAACAACAATGACCTAATTATTGTCATTGCGAAACTGTTTCGTGTCATATTAACTGCGTCGCACAGAGGCTTAAAAGTTTCATAAATTCATAATGTGTGGGCTCGGTAAAAGTGCAAAAACATCTTCAACCTGATCTGCGCATCACATTTTCTGAAACTCTTGTCAGTGGGTGCGAAGCTTGAACGTTTTTTTTTAATTGTTTTATTTTCTAAAGCTTTAACTATGAAACCAAGCTGGGATGGCTTAAAGCATAATTCTCATTGATAACTGACTGCCCTAGGGTCAGTTTTTCCTTTGCTTTTCCCCTGTGCACCTTTTTGTCATTTGTCATTTTCTGCAGCTCTTTCATTTTGTTTAAATGCTGACATATTTCTGTGGTAATTTAGTCATCTACAAACACCTACAATTGAATCAGGCAGTGCTTCAATTAGAAAAAGAATATCAATAGTATTTAATAAAACCAAAAGTCTTTAGTCAAGTTCACCACAATTTAATGGGGCTCTTATTTTTAAAAAAAAGGACACTCGATTGTCACTCGTAACGCATACTGCATACAAGTGCTTGCCTGACCTTGTGGAATAATGTATTTTAATCAAAATAGAGCATATAATTATAACAGTTTGCAAGCTTTGTTATATTGTAGTGTCATCAACAAACAGTGCTGATTTTGAGACGCCTTAAAATTGAACATTGTATCAAATTTTAAATGAAAATGTTCATTTCTTCGCGCACACATATACTTTGTGTAAAATATTTTACTTGTTTTTCTCGTGTGTGTGAAGGAAGATAAGAAAACAAATACCCACAGATGAGTGTCTGTTTTAGTAAAAACAAGATCATGTCCACACCCTCTATTAGCTTAATCGACCACAACCCAATACAAGGCATACGTTTTTTTTGAAAATTCTCTCAGTAATAGTGAACCAATATAATATAGCTCTTATAACTGTTCTTCCAATTCACTGAGAAATTTAAAAGACTTGTATGCAGTAAATATTCCTTTTATTTAGATGTTAGACCTCTACATGTTGCTTGTTCTTTTATGGGATTGACTGCCAGTGAATACGTAGCCTATTACTTCTGCCAGTTGGAATGATGCTTGGATTCAAACATTTATGTGTTGTGTTTTCTCACGTATAGATAAGGTGTAGGTTTATCCAGCTTTGTGTTTGAAATTGTTTTCAACTAACAGCCAGCTCCTTGTAAAAGTGAACTATCAAAGTTTTGTGTTGGATTGGTGCAGAGGGTTTACTTTATTTGGTTTCACTGCACTTTACAACTTGTAGTATTGTCATGGCATACTATTGTCGTACAGCAAAGGAATTACTATTTTTGTGCTTATTGATAGGTTCACGTTGCATTCTTCAGTCTGACTGTTTTATATAGAGTGAAAAAGTTTGGTTGCGAGTCAGTTTAGCCTTGCTGTGCTCAACTATAATTTCTTACTGGCTACAAATGATGACTGTTTTACTGTAAGCTGTTTAAAATGCAAATTACATGGTAAGGTTTTCTTCTTGGCATCAGCATAAAGATTTAATTATAATATAACCAATTTTTGAAGTCTATTTTCTATTTGTGGAGTGTGCATAAAGCTAGCAGCCTCAGTATATCTGACTGTCTAATTTAATTGGTGTGCAATAATGTCGGTATCATTTATTTAAAAAAAAACAAATTCAATAAAGTTGCCTTCTTGAAGATGTGGAGAACTATCTTTTGTGCGCACTATAGCCCACATTTGGGGGGTATCGGGCTTTTGAGGAACAGGTATACTTGATATTCTGAGTGCAGTAATATAGTCAAGAATAGAAGCCATGTACTCAGTAGTTTCACAATGTGTCATGTCGCCAAACTCTGGTTCATTCATGCACTGTGTGGGCACATTAGCTACACTAAACTGAGAAAAAAAGGTGGAAATATATTTTCAGCAGTTTCAACATTCTATATGTGTAATAAGGTATTGACATCTCTAACCACAATTTGAATTAGGCAGGCTGTCACAGCTTTACATACTGTGCTACTCCTTAATATAATATAAAGCAAAAAAAAAGGACTGGAATTAATCATTAGAATAACCTAGTCGAATGTGCAAGTATAAAATGCACAGGGGCCTATTTTAATTAGATAAAAGTGATATACACAAGGCAAATCTGATGTGCGTTATAATCTGTATAATTGTGGGCGTATGTGCTGTAGATGTTGCTGCAGCTTCTGCAGAATGTTAATACAGAGCCTTTAAAAATGCAGAAATAATTTCTGTTGTAGCTACTGTGAAGGTCAGAGTGCTTTATTGATAAGGAACAATATCTAATATGTCATCACAGGTTGATGCTGCAGGGAATGGACTTTTGTTAAAAGTTGGCTTGCTAATGATTTTTTAAAAATTGGCTATGGATTAACCAAGCACAGGATCAAGTTGTTCACAGTACACGGTATACTGTAGGCACTCAGTGCATGGTAATAATTCTATGCATTGTTTTGTGACTACCTATATAGGAACAAAAAAAGCTCTGTACAAAGCATACGTTTTGGCCACAAGTACTGATAAACAGAACTGATAACAAAACAAAGCATGCAAAAACATTTAGAAAATAGCAAAATGAAAAGGTGGAAGACCACCAAAATCTTTCTTTGCGTGTGTTTTGTGTTTGGGGCATGGGTTACACACAAAGAAAGCATCAATCTGTAGCATTTTATTCAATGTAAATTTTCTGCATTTAAAAAAATATATATATCAGTTATTTAGGTACCTGTACTTCAATATTAAACCTAACGCAGTGAGCTGATGCACAGAAATGCAGACTTAATTCAAATGAGCTTTAAAATGGATTGCACAATGCAAATAAGTTTCCATCTTGGGATAAGTTGACACTCGCACATTTTAGGATGCAAGGTGCTGCAATGCAGCAATTAAAATGTGGGGCATAAGGATGGTTTTGTTCTACTTTATCTAATCTTTGTGCTTTTTTATAAATAAATATATAAATAAGTCAAACTGAAACTTGATGGCTTTGCTGATTATTTTTTGTAATCAGCCGCAGGGAAATTTTGATAGGTATGGTTTTGTTTCACAACCTACACTAAACATCGTGAGGAAAATCTCACCAGCTTCAGTGACGGTCTCTAAAAGTCACCCTCCTTCTCTGAAGCAAAAAAAATAATTATCGTTGTTACTTTATTTGACTAACTGTCCAAAAATAATTGAGGTATTCGTGCCCTTTTTAAAAAAAACAGTAAGTAATTGTTCATGAGCATAATAAACTCGTTTTTACACAGCCTTCAAATTGCATTCCAACTAACCTCAAGATTGTGATTTACGATTTATTTTCAACTGAAGTAATAACCTACAAAGTTAATTGCTTAGTTGCAATGGCCCCTTTAAAAATGGATTTGAGCTATTTTTTAACGTACAAGTGTGCTTTAAAAAAAAATAAAAGGCGATTCTCAAAGGTTTGCATTAATATATATATTAAGCTAATGACTTATTTTAAGTCAAGTGTTGTCCTTGCTACACTTCCATTGCTAGCATTTAGTATGATTTAGCTCAGTCATTTTCGTTCCCGACAGAGAAAACCACATCTAAGCTGCTGCTCCTACACTGAAACGAATTACAGAAAAGTGGAAAATATCACTGATGGTGTGTGTGGGTAGTTTCAGCTACTAGACTAGCATAGCCGTCTGAGTACAAAACACTCACACACACACATTTAATAGTGGTTAGTCCTGAAGGGTTTTTTAGAAGTACGTATTGGTATAACTGTTGGGTTTAAAAATTGTGCGCTACAGATGATTTCTGACGCAAGTTGTTTTCTTTGACCGTGGTTTGTCAGCTGATTCTGTTATTTCCTTGTCAATTTGACATACAAACCAAAAGTCAACCTAAATTTGTTTAGAGTGGAAAACAAAATACAAATTTAATTGTAAATCCCCGTAGCTATGCATATTTAAAATGCCCTTTTCTCAATTTAACGAAGTGCAAAATACTGTAGGAGGGGTTTCAAAAAGATTAGTCGTGGGGTGCTTCCTGTATGAGGCGAACACGTCTAATATCTGTAGCAGCAGACTATCATATTATATATATATATATCAGATGCAAACTATGACCCAAAGTATTTTGCAGCTCTCTCTCTCTCTCTCTCTCTCTCATATATATTTATATATATGGAGGGAGAGCTGCAAAATACTAAATACTTTGGGCCATAGTTTGCATCTGCAATAAATTTCTATCACTTCAGTATATTTTATTTATTAAGAATTTATTCAATAAATCCCACAGCAGCCGGGATATCAATTCACCCATCATCTGAATTCACATCGAACCAAAAGCTGTCTTATTTTTTTTGTCATATTGATATGCCCGATTATATCTTTGAATTGTTTCAAAATGCTTGTTTTTTTAATATATATATTAAAAAGTACAATTTAACACCTAAATAAGGAAGTGACTGATAGGAAGAGTTATTTTAGAAAAATTACATTTTTCTTCAATTAAACGCCTAAGTCTGATCTAAAAGAGTGATTGTATCTTCTTCAATTTAACCTAATAATGAAGCATGTTTTCATCTTGATCACAACAACGCCTTCCAAAACCTTTTATTAAAAAAAATATGTGAGCATATTTCTTTTCTGAAGCTGTGCCCTTGGCTTCCGAATGTCAAATACTCTGTGCCACCGTGTGAATTTATGTTCTCTGTCACTGCTTAAAATAATTACCCCTGGCTTTTTTTAGATGAAATGTTGGTCAGTTTTTTCGCCTTTTGTTTATGTTTCAGAATTACTGAAAGCTGAAACAGGAAGCGGAATCATACTGTTTACCGAACATGATGTACTGTACTTCTGTACAGTGGTGAGCTGTTAGTTCAGAAACCTTGGTAGTCCAGCAACAGGTCTGCACTGTGCATGTGAGTGGTGATCTTTCTTTATTCTGCACAACTGACTTGACCATTCGGCAGGCCCCTTTCAGAAGCTGATTTTTTTTTCCCTTTTGATTACCGGCAGGTGGATTATTGAGTCACAACTTGGCGTGAAAATTAGTTTTATAAAAAACAATCTATGGCACCTTTACTCCTGCGGAGAAAATTATTTTGCAGAACTGCTCTCCTTTGCAGTATTTTGGCCTCAGACCTGTATCATGCAGATCCAGCTGTGATAATTAGACTCCCTGAGCACTTGTTATGCAAATAACAGCTGGCCTCACTGACTCAAACGTATCAGGGTTCCACCTTGGTTACTTGTCATTAATAACTGCTTGAGGTGACAGCTCTGAGCTTCCACACCCGACTGTTTTGAATCACTTTGGTTGGAAATAATCAGCAAATCGTATACATTTTTTTTCTCAAAAAAATGTATACTTTATAGTGTGGATTATTCAAAATAGTATATGACCCAAATTGAAATTGAAAGAAAATGAGAAGGGTATTGGTGAGATAGAAACCATTTGTTTTTACTCATTTCAGTTACAGCCTGTATTCCTGGGAGGTCAGGAGGCAGTGATATCTCTTCAGTTGCCAGCTTACATCACTGGCCCAACACCACTGTCCACTGCTGTTAATTAATGGGGAAATGGAGCAGAACTTTCTTCTGACACGTGATGGCCCTGGAACCAATTCTTGTCATGTGTAATGATCCATTGCAAGAGTGGAATTGTTTTTTGTGATAAATTTTGTCTGCAGTCAAGGTACTGTAGATGTCGTCGTCGTCATCATCATCATCATAGGCAGTCCTTCGGAATCGAGGAAGACTTGCTTCCACTCTGTTCTTAGGTGGCTGTACAGTCCAATACGAGAACCACAGTCCCTGTCACAGATGGGACTGACAGTCGTTAAGGGAAGGGGTGGGTGGGACAGGTTTGCCGCATGCTCTTTCCGCTGCCTGCGCTTGATTTCTGCATGCTCTCAGCGACAAGACTCGAGGTGCTCAGCGCCCTCCCGGATGCACTTCCTCCACTTAGGGTGGTCTTTGGCCAGGGACTCCCAAGTGTAGGTGGGGATGTTACACTTTACCAAGGAGGCTTTGAGTGTATCCTTGTAATGTTTCCTCTGCCCACCTGGGGCTCGCTTGCCGTGAAGGAGTTCCAAGTAGAGCGTTTGCTTTGGGAGTCTCATGTCAGGCATGTGGACAATGTGGCCTGCCCAGCGGAGCTGATCGAGTGTGGTCAGTGCTTCAATGCTGGGGATGTTGGCCTGGTCGAGGACGCTAACGTTGGTGCGTCTGTCCTCCATGGGGAATTGCAGGACCTTGTGGAGACAGCATTGGTGGTATTTCTCCAGCGACTTGAGGTGCCTACTGTACATGGTCCATGTCTCTTTTTTTTATTTCAAAATATACTTTATTCTTATAGAAATTTGTACAGTACATTCAAAAGCAGTTCAGTACATTTAGCTGCGGTCAGCAATCCCATACACTACATTTGGGTGCTGACGGCAGTTCCGTTCGATACATTTTCTTGCTTTTCAGTTCAAGTACAATTTGGTACAATACGGGATACATTGTAGTACATTCAACAAATTACCGTACAGGTGTCACTATACAGTACACGGAATGGGTGACGGTACATTTACATTTTTCTTTTCAACGTGCATTACGAAACAGACCTTGCATTGTACATGGCACTACATAGGTGTTTACAGATCATGGTGCTCCATGTACACAAAAAAGAAGTTACAAGTACAGCCCGAGGGGAGTTTTGTACTGATTCCTGCCCCCGGGTTTACCGTTGAAGAAGGGCTTTAAACTGTGGCCCTTCCCCACCATGCCTTTGCGGCGAATGCACCAATTTTAAGTGCGTCCCTCAGCACATAATCCTGGATCTTGGATTGCGCCAGTCTGCAACACGCAGACATGGACATCTCCTTGCTCTGGAAGACCAGCAAGTTTCGGCAAGACCAAAGAGCGTCTTTGACCGAGTTGATGGCCCTCCAGCAGCAGGTGATGTCTGTCTCGGTGTGTGTCCCTGGGAACAGCCCGTAGAGCACAGAGTCCTGTGTTACGGAGCTGCTTGGGATGAACCTCGACAGCAACCACTGCATCTCTTTCCAAACCTGCCTTGCGAAGGCGCAATCCTGAAGGAGATGGGTGACAGTCTCATCCGCCCCACAGCCGACTCGGGGGCACCGTGCCGTGCTGCTGAGACGTCGGCTGTGCATGAACGTTCTGACGGGTAAGGCCCTCCTCACCGCCAACCAAGCCACGTCTTGGTGCTTGTGTGAAAGCTCTGGCGATGAGACGTTCTGCCAAATGAGTTCAACAGTCCGCTCAGGGAACCACCCGACAGGGTCCACCCTCTCCTTCTTGCATAGGGCGTCCAGGACGTTACATGCTGACCACTGTTTTATGGCCTTGTGGTCAAAGGGGTTTTTTGTGAAAAACTTCTCCACGAAGGACAGGTGGACAGGCATGGTCCAACTGGTGGGGGCGTTTCACGGCCCATCCTTCGCAACAATGGGGACAGGTAGAAACTCAGCACGTAGTGGGCCATGTCTCTGAACCATGCAGGAGGGCGGGTATTAATACACCATGAGCTTGGTGGCAGATTTGAGGGCCTGATCTTTGAACACTGTTTTCCTCAGGCGGTCGAAGGCTGCACTGGCGCACTGGAGGCGATGTTGAATCTCAATGAACAGGGGCAAACATTTTAACTGTTAACCAAAGGATTTCAGAAGTGCCCCAAGTGTTGACTTCATGAATACATTTCACATGCAAATTAATTTCTGTAGAGCAGGTGCCAAATATTTTGGTGCGCATGTATGCTATTATATCCTGAAAACCTCAAAAATGGTGCTCACGAGCGACTGCTTCCTGCTGTCTTTGATAAATGTCAAACAATTTTTTTCTCTTCGGTCAATAACATTAGTCGTTTTGGATCAATGGTGGAAAATAATAAAAGGGGATTTATTCTACCTTGGAATAAAAGCAGAAAATGCTGGAAATACTCAGCAGGTCAGGCAGCATCTGTGGAGATAGAAACAGAGTCAACATTTCATGTCGATGACCTTCGGTCAGAACTGGCGTTATTTTGCCTTGGGTTGAATTGGATTATTGCTGCAAACAAAACAAAAATGCGGAAAACACTCGATAGGTCAGGCAGTATCAGTGGTGAGAACAGACCAGTTAACGTTTTGGGTGTGGTCCCTTCTGTGAAACTACAACAGTAAAATTAACATGCTAAATCACCTGAGACCAATGTAATGCCAAAAATAACAAGCGTTTAGCTTACTATAGGGCACAGTGTGAGCTCACACATTTTTATTGTTGCTCCAATTTCAGATTTGGAATTTAAATCTTTAGACGCTTGAAATTTTAGTTATTGAAGTAAAAACAAATTTAATTAAGCTACATAAATGACGGTTAAGTTGATTTCATGAAGTGATTGTTTTCTTGTAGCTTAACTGAAAATTTGTACCTCAGTAGTTGAATGTTCAAGTTTGAAATTTCAATTTCAACAAAAAAAAAATGTGTGAGTTCACACTGTGCCCTCATCATCATCATAGGCAGTCCCTCGGAATCGAGGAAGACTTGCTTCCACTCTTAGATTGAGGACTTAGGTGGCTGAACAGTCCAATACGAGAGCCACAGTCCCTGCCACAGCTGGGACAGACAGTCGTTGAGGGTAAGGGAGGGTGGGATTGGTTTGCTGCAGGTTTCAGGTGATTTATCTTGTTCACTTTCCTTTCATCGGCCTTTAGAAAGAAAGACTTGCATTTATATAGCTCCTTTCATGACCTTAGGACGTCCCAAAGCACTTTACAGCTAATGAAGTACTTTTGAAGTGTAGTCACTGTTGTGATGTAGGAAATGTGGCAGCCAATTTGTGCACAGCAAGCTCCCACAAACAGCAATGTGATAATGACGAGATAATTTATTTTTGTGATGTTGATTGAGGGATAAATATTGGCCATGACTCCCCTGCTCTTCAAAATAATGCCATGGGATCTTTTACATTCACCTGAGGGAGCAGATGAGGCCTTGATTTAATGTCTCTTTTGAAAGACAGCACCTCTGACAGTGCAGCACTCCCTCAGTACTGTACTAGAGTGTCAGCCTAGATTTATGCACTCAAGTCGCTGGAGTGGGACTTGAACCCACAACCTTCTGGTACAGAGGCAAGTGTGCTACCCACTGAGCCACAGCTGACACTGTCAGGTGTTGTCAGAAAGGCTAGTTGACAGAACCACCTAGAACCTAGAGGTTGTTTTAGAACATCCCTTGTGGAGCAAAGGGTCCCTATTCTTTCAGTAATGACTCATATATATGAACAAACAAAATTGACAGGCAGGAACAGACCAGTTAGTCTATCAAACTTGTCCCATCTTAAAGGAGGACAGAGAGGTTTAAGGGAAGGAATTCCAGAGCTTCGGTCCTAGGAAGCTGAAGACACGGCCGCCAATGGTGGGGTGAAAGAAATTGGCAAGAGGTCAGAATTGGAGGAATGCAAAATTCTCCAAGGGTTGTAAGGCTGGAGGAGGTTACAGAGATAGGGAGGGGCGAGACCGTGGAGGGATTTGAACACAAGGATTTCCACCTCAAAGGCACTGAGTAGCAGTGCAGGAATATATAAGCCCTTTTCAAGATAAAGACCAAGAGGTAAATATGTGCTTGAAGTGTAATAGTGAAATAATTAAAACGTGAATGAGAATCTCTTTCTTAGAAATAACTGCTGTTAGCTAAAGGGTCAGGCAATTCCACATGTCATCTTGAAGTGGCCTGAACGCTGCTTGCCTAAGAAATCAATGGAAGGTTTCCACAACAATCACTGTTCAAATATTCTGCTTCACCTCATGCTGAAATACAATTTAAAATTCAGATCAGTAAACGCTCCTCCAGTAAATTTGTAAAGAGAGTCGTACATGAGCACCAGGCAGAATGTTTGTGTTGATATGTGAAGTTAACACAGTAATTACAAATCTGAAAGTAGTTTTCAGAGAGAGTTTACCAGGGGTTTTACCATGCTGTCATTGTCTCTTACAGCACAGTACTGGTTTCATTGGAGTCCCTAATAATAATCACAGCCCGCAAGCAGTATCTTGATTTCTTAAAACACAGAATTTTATTCTTAAACTAGTTCAATTTACAACAACATTGGGGCAGTTGGCACAAACACACCATTTACAATAAAACTTTTGTATATTTATTTGGTGGATTTAAGGCGAGGGAAGTTTGTGCTGGAGAATTGAACACTTTCCATTTCAGGCACCCAGCATCAACTTCAACATTCTCAATTTAGGTAGCACAATTAGATGCAGAATAAAGCTTCCTCACTGTACCACAATGATATGCCCAGTGGCAACATCAGAAACTAACCCCCCACTCCCCCAACCCACTGTAGCGGTGTGACGTTTTTCCATTTTCCATACCAGCCACCGTGTGGTCTCTGAGTGAAATTGCAGAATCAAGTTATATTGGGGGCAATTTTGTGGGGTTGGATTGAAACTTCAGAAAGCCAATTCATATAGGAACCTTACAGCTACCAATCAGAGCAGACATTTACCTCATCAATCTGGGCAGGATTTAAACTTGGTACCAGAGGCGAATAGCCAGTGTGCCTAACCCACAATGTCATTGTGTGCTTTGTAATAATTGCTTCTGGTGTCTCTTCTTTTGGAATACGAGATCATTAACATCCAGCTACAGCCCAATTTGTCTGGTATGTCAAATGTCTACCTGAACGATTGTCTCTTTACAGCAGCTACCAGTTAATTTTTCTCCCTCGCTCGCTCGCCACTTACCTTCTCTGCTCCAGAGCTAAGAGAGCTGTCTGCTCCATCATGAGGGTCCTAGTTGACCAGATGAAAATACCCAGGGCTTCCCTTTAAAATTCTTCCATGTTGGCTGACTGCAAAACACTTTGTACGCTATATAAATGTTAAGTGGCTGGTGCAATCAAAACTTCAGGGTGTCCCAAAACTCTCCGCATCTGATTAATTATTTCTGAAGTGCAGTCACTGTTTTGTAGGCAAATGGTGCAGTCGATTTTTACACAGCAAGATCCCACAGTCAGCAAATGAAAGGAATGACCAGCTAATGGTTTGATGGTATTACTTGAGGGAGGAATATAGTCCAGGGCACCGAGAGAACTCTCTGCTCTTCTTCAAAGAGTGCCACAGCATCTTTAACAGACTGAAAAATCAAATGAACAACCTGATCCGAGTTGTCAATGGATTTCATTCCTGAGCCAGCCTTGAGGAGGGTGGGATGTGCCCTCTTATTGCTATGCTCCTCCCGCATTCCCAGTCATCTTAACTGACTATACACCTAAAATCTTGCGGAGCCTGTGTGGAAAATCGCAGGTGTTAAACCGATTTTTTATCAATCCAAGGAACAGTCACTGGAACAGCCACAGTGTTGCCTAATTCACGTCATTTATGACTGAATTTTTTTTTAACCCTACATGTCACATGTGTTGTCATGCCCTTATCAACCCCCCATCCCCTGTTCCTGAAACAAAAATAGACTGTCCCCAGTGCCCCCTCTTGTAAGGGTGCTTTTTTAAATGATATATATCCTAAGGTAGAATTCACTTCCATCCTTGACTGCTGTTGGTGAAATGCTGAATCTATCTGAGGGCCAGGAAAACAGGACCTTCATACCTAGGGAGACCAGATCTTCTTCATGCCTACCTTCTACATCGATGTCCTTGCTTGGGGCTGGTGGAGGCTCCATCCCCAATGGGCGGTCCATAAACTCCCTGAGTAATGACTGGAGTGCACAGGAAAAGCTGTTCAACCCCATAAGAGTCTTTCATTGACTTAAGATACGACAGAAACTATCGGAAGATAGGAACAGGAGAAGGCCATTCAGTCCTTGATTCAGTTATATCATGACTGATCTGTATCTCAACTCTCTTTGTTCCATATCTCGTAACAAATATCTGTCAACCTCAGTCTTGAAAATTTCAATTGACCCAGCATCTGCAGCCTTTTATGGGAGTGGGTTGCAGATTTCCACTACTGTTTGTGCTTCCTGATTTCCCTAGCTCTAATCTTAAGAGGAGGTTCTTCTGCCATCATGTTCTATATTTCCCCCACCAGAGGAAATAGTTTATTTGTATTGACCCTATTGAATCTCTTTATCATTTTAAACACCCATCAACCTTCTAAACTCGAGGGAATACAAGCCAAGTTTATGCAATCTGTCCTCATCATTTAACCATTTTAGTCCCGGTATGATTCTGCTGCACCTCCTCCAAGGCCAATATATCTTTCCTGAGGTACAGTATGTGCATGGATACCTAAGGAAATGTGTTCTTCCATAGTTGATAGTTTCTTACCATTAAGAAAATATCCCTTATTGGAAGTTTGCAATGTTCCAATCCAAAGACCCAACTCCTGAAATGAGAGAGCTTAGAGAATTTATAACTAATACATCTACAATTTCCTCACCTATATATTTAATACCTGGGGTGGAAACCATCAGATCCTGGAGATCTTAAGTCCCATTATTTTCTCCATTATCATTTTGTTTTATTTATATTAAATCCACTAAGTTCCTCCAATTGAGTTATTTTTTTAGGTTCCCTGGTACTGTAATATTTTGTTCTCTTACTCTACTATGAAACAGATACAAAGTACTCATTTAACAAGTCTGCCAATTGCTTATTTTCCATTATAGTTTAATCTGCATCTGTCTTTAAGGGACCCACATTCCCTTTTACCACTCTATTAATGTATTTATACACACCTTTACTGTTAGCTTGCAAGTTTTTTTCAAATTCTCTTTTTGAACTTCTTATTAATTTATTTATATCCCTTTGTCCTATCACCTCAGTTACAGTTTATAAAATAAATTATTGACATGTAAATGTAATACTGACATCTTTTTCATTAAATTATTTACATTTCTTGTTGAATTTAGTATTGAAAATCGGACCTGAAACCTTTCCACTGTAAGTGTTATGATTTCCATATCCCCTATCACCCATGCCTGCAGATATCGTGCCCAAATTAGACCACTTATAATTATTTTCCAATTAGTCCTCATCGAGGTACTCCCCACAATGATCCTAGTCTTGAATTTTTTTTAATTGTGTAAGCCAAGGCACAGATGTTAGCACTCGTGCCTCTAAGTCAGAAGGTTGTGGGTTCAAGAGAATTGAACACAAAAAGCTAGGCTGACACTCCAGTGCAGTGTTGAAGGAGTGCTGCACTGTCGAAGGTGCTGTCTTTCAAATAAGACATTAAAGCAAGGTGCTGTCTGCTCTCAGGTGGACATAAAAGATCCTGTGGCACTATTTCGAAGAAGAGCAGGGTTCTGGCCAATATATATCCCTTAGCCAACATCACTATAAAACATAGAATAGTGCAGCGCAGACGGAGGCTATTCGAAGAGCAATCCAGTTAGTCCCATTTCCCCATATCCCTGCAATCTTTTCTTCAAGTATTTATCCAATTCCCTTTTGGAGGCTACTATTCAATCTGTATCCACCGCCCTATCAGGCAGTGCATTCCAAATCCTAACCACTCATTGCATTAAAAAAATGTCCTCATGTCACCTCTGGTTGTTTTGCCAATCACCTTAAATCTGTGCCCTCTGGTTACCAAGCCTTCAACCATTAGAAACAGTTTCTCTTTATTTACTCTGTCTAAAGCCTTCAAGATTTTAAACATCGCTTTCAAATCTCCTCTTAGCCTTATCCGCTCTAAGGAGAACAACCACAGCCTCTCCAGTCTATCCATGTAACACGAGCTGGGGCCAAACTATTGTTTTATATAGGTTTAGCATCACTTCTTTGCTTTTGCTCTATGCCTCTATTTACAAAGCCTAGGATTCCATATGCTTTATTATCTGCTTTCTTAATCTTTCCTGCCAACTTCAAAGATTTGTGCACAAGCACCCCAAGTCTCTCTGTTCTTGCACCCCATTTAAAATTGTACTATTTAGTATGTATAGTCTCTCCTTATTCTTCCTACCAAAATGTATCCTATCATAGGCAGTCCTTTGAATCGAGGATGACTTGCCTCCACGTCAAAAAGTTCACAGGTGTTTCAATGAAGAATCTAAAACTCCAAGTCTCGAACTAAATCTTGAAGGGTGGAAGATGCCTGTGCATGGATTTTTTTTAACATGTGGTGGCTGTTGCACACCAGCCACCACACGGACTTGACAGAGCTAGGTCTTGGTCACGTGGCAAGGATTAACCAAGACGACTGGAGACCAGCTCTGCTGCACGGACCTAGCGCGCACAAATATCGCAGTGTGGACTGGCCCATGTTATCCCTGGGCCCTCGCCTCTTCTGGGCCCTGAACTCGCGCCTCTCCTGGGCCCCGATCACATCCCTCTACAATCTCTCGCCGCTCCTTCGTTCCGACCTCGCCGCTCCTGCAGTACCTGCCCACGCTCCAATCACCGACCTGGATCTTGGTGACGTCCCTCTTCGCTGCTGTTGCTCTCCTGCCCCAGCTCTTGCTGTACCTTGCAGTGGTATACCGCCACGCTGCTCCTTCCGCTCCCCGGCCTACTCCGTACCACCTCATACTTCTCTACGTTAAATTTAATCTGCCATGTCTCTGCCCATTCCAGCAGCCTGTTTGTCTTCTTGAAGTCAGTAATAACTTTCCTCACTATTTACTATTTCCAAGTTTCATGTCATCTGCTAATGTCAAAATTGTACCCTGTACCCCGAAGTCCAAGCCATTAATGTATATCAAAAACAGCAGTGGTCCTGGTGCTGAACCTTGGGAAACACCACTTTATCCCTACATCAAGTTTGAAAAACAGTCATTCACCACAACTCTGTTTTCTATCCTTTACCCAATTTTGTATCCATGCTGCTACTGCCTCTTTTACCCAATAGACTTCAATTTTGCTCACAAGCCTAATACATGGTACTTTATCAAATGCCTTTTGAAAGTCCATATGCACATCAACTGCATTTATATCACCACCCTCTCTGTTACCGCATCAAAAAAATCAATCAAGTTAGTCAAATACGATTTTCCCTTAACAAATTCGTGCTGGCTCTCCTTTATTAGTCCATGCTTATCCAAGAGGCTGTTAATTTTCTCCTAGATTATTGTTTCTAAAAGCGTCCCCAACGCCAATGTTAAACTGACTGGCCTGTAATTGCCAGGTTAGTCCTTCTCCCCTTTTTTGAACAATGGTGTAGCATTTGCAATCCTCCAATCCTTTGACATCACCCCTGTATCTAAGGAAGATTTCTACCCTTATTTCCCTCAGCAACCTAGGATGCATCCCATCTGTACCAGGTGACTTGTCCACTTTAATTACCACCAGCCTTTCTAGTACCTCCTCTTTATCTATTTTTATGTATGTAATCATATGTACGTTTATCTCATCCAGTATCCCAGCAACCTCTTCATTTACCATAGCTTTGGAAAAATCTTCTTCCTTGGTATACACCGATGAAAAGTACTCAATTATTACCTCGGCCGTGCCTCCCACCTCTGCAAATAGTTCTCCATTTTGGTCCCTAATCAGCCCTACCACTCCTCTGATAATCCTTTTACTGTTAATAGGCCTATAAAAGACCTTTAGATTAGCTTTACCTAGTCATTATCTGGTCATTATCACATTGTGGGAGTTTGCTGTGCGCAAATATTTCTTACATTACAACAATGACTACACTCCAAAAGTACTTCATTGGCTATAAAATGTTTTGGGACATCGTGAGGTCGTGAAAGCCGTTATATAAATGCAAGTCTTTATTTTTCAACTTTGCTGTTGATTGGCTTAAACCTCAGGTGTTTGACCGTTGCAGAGCTGTATTTCTGTTTGTTACTGTTGCTCTTCTGCACAGTCTGATGCTGACATCACTTTAGTTCCACTTTAAAAAAAATCTATTTCTACTTTTGCTTGGGGTTTTTTTTTCCCCTTGCATGTTGCGGCCACTGCTAAATTCAAAAGTTCCACAAATGATAAGTTATGTTACAAAACAGACACTTTTATTTCCCATGCTATAAACTGTTACAGAAATATTATTCTGTGGCACTATCCGTTATGTCGCTAGCTGCTACAAGATGTACAGATAAAAGACCTCAACTCCAGAACATTGAATGCAATGATAAAATTATCTATGTGACAAAATGGGGTGCCTACTTCCAGAACTGCAGTGGCGAGCCATTATGCCTCTTCCCCTCCATTTGGCACCTCTCTGTTCAGTGTGAGGCACTTGCATTTCCTGCTCACGTTGTGGCTCTGAATATTCGTGCTCAATATAATACTGTACGAAGCGACACTCCAATACCCCTTATTTTAGTAACCACTGTACCCGTGCTGATTTTTCTTGCCGGCATCCTTGGGCATAAAGTTTAGAGCACTGAATTAAAAAGCTGCGAGCATAACTACTTTTTTTTAATCACTTGATTTGAATGCTGAATACATGCTTTCAAGCTAGATTTGATCTTTGTCTCTTAACAGGCAGCAGTGTCACATTGTCTGAGATGGTACAGTCCCAAATGAGATTCTCACAGCAGTTTAGGGCAGGGCAGCTGGTAAATGAAAAACAACCTTTGAATCACATTTTCAGTATTCAGATATAATAAAAATATTAATGCGACACGCTAGGGATGAGTACTTTTGTGGGCGATGTTGATTCCCACTTTTCCTTTTAAACACAATACTGTTTATTCATTAGGGTCATTTAATGCTCTTACTCCTGCTCCCTCCGGCACACACCACATACACACGTGCACACAAACACACTAATTCATTGCGCATTCACAATGCCAGATTGCTGTCTGAAATCGGTAGAAAACTGGCTTGGTGGTTATAATACTGGAGGCTCCAGCGAAACATATGGTTCCTGCCAGCACTGCTAATG
This sequence comes from Pristiophorus japonicus, assembly GCF_044704955.1. Lineage (NCBI taxonomy): Eukaryota > Metazoa > Chordata > Chondrichthyes > Pristiophoridae > Pristiophorus > Pristiophorus japonicus. The sequence continues at coordinate 210,563,816 of NC_091983.1, forward strand.
GCAGCCGTGTCTCAGCTGGCAACAGAAAACCAAACCCGTTTGCTGACGGAGGCAGCCATGTCTCTCCGGCTTACTGGTGGGCTGGTGGCTGAAGCACTGATGCTGACCTGCTATACATCTGTCCATAATACAAGACATATTGTACACCGACGGAATTGCAGTGCCACTTCCACCATCACAAGCCCATGCAAATGCCCCCGCTGAGGTGATTTGAATGGCTTGGATTTCATATGCCCTTTATGGGCCTTTCCACTCTTGGTAAGAACAGCTCAAATTTTGCAACATTCGTGTTTTAAAAAATAAAGAATTCATCAGTAAAAGTGACCATGAAGCTCCTGTATAGTTCTGAAATCCCAGCTTTAGAGAAGGGTCTTTCTGTGACTGGGAGGCTGTTTCCAGTGGGGTTCCGCAGGGCTCAGTACTGGGTCCCTTTGCTTTTTGTGGTATATATCAATGATCTAGACTTGAATGTAGGGGGTATGATTAAGAAGTTTGCAGATGATACAAACATTGGCCGTATGGTTGATGATGAAGAAGAAAGCTGCAGACTGCAGGAAGATATCAATCAACTGGTCAGGTGGGCAGAACAGTGGCAAATGGAATTCAGTCTGGAGAAGTGTGAGGTAATGCATTTGGGGAGTGCTAACAAGGCAAGGGAATACACATTAAATGGTAGGACACTGAAAAGTGTAGAGGAACAAAGGGATCTTGGAGTGCTGGTCCACAGATCCCTGAAGATAGCAGGACAGGTAGATAAGGTGGTTAAGAAGGCATATGGAATACTTGCCTTTATTAGCTAAGGCATAGAATACAAGAGCATGGAGGTTATGCTTGAACTGTATAAACCACTAGTTAGGCCAGAGCTAGAGTACTGCATGCAGTTCTGGTCATCACATTACAGGAAGGATGTGATTGCACTAGAGAGGGTACAGATGAGGTTTACGAGGATGTCGCCTGGACTGGAGAATTTTAGCTATGAGGAAAGTTTGGATAGGCTGGGACTGTTTTCTTTGGAACAGAGGGGTCAACAACCAGGGGCATAGATTTAAAGTAATTGGTAGGAGGTTTAAAGGGGATTTGAGGGGAAATTTATTCCCGCAGAGGGTTGTGGGGGTCTGGAACTCACTGACTGAAAGGATGGTAGAGGCAGAAACCTTCACCACATTTAAAAAATACTTGGATGTGCACTTGAACTGCCATAACCTACAGGGCTATGGACCAAGAGCTGGAAAGTGGGATCAGGCTGGATAGCTCTTGGTCGGCTGGCGTGGACATGATGGGCCGAAATGGTCTTTTTCTGTGCTGTAAATTTCTGTGAATCTATGAATAAATCTTCTGTCCTTATCCGGCTGGCCTTTATGAGACCCCAGTTGGTTGACTCATAGCTGAAGTGGCCTTGCAAGCTGCTCATTTTTATCAAACCACTACAAAGAATACAGTCTGCAGTGGATCAAGAAGGCAGCTCACCACCATCTTCTCAGGGCAAACTAGGAATGGGCAATAAATGCTAGCCTTGTCAGCAATGACCACGTCTTGTGAATTAATTTATTTTTTAAATGTTGGTAAGAGTAGTCATCTGAAAAGGGTTTCTCTGAGATATTTTCTACCATTATCCTTCCTGTCCTGAAAATAGTCATTGACTCATGCTGAGAATTGCTTCCAGAGACACAGATCGTTTGCTGGTACCTTAAAACAAGTGGCCATTCTGTGTGTGTATGTGTGTGTGCTGTGTGTATGTGTGTGTGTATGATGTATGAGTGTGCATGGTGTGTGTGTGTGTGCGCTATGTATGTGTGTATGTATGGTGTGTGTGTGTGTGTATATGGTGTATGGTTTGTGTATATGTGTCTATGAGTGTGCACGCGTGATGTGTGTGTGCATGTGCATGATATGTGTGTATGTGTGAAACCTGGACAGTGAGTGCTAGAAGACTGAGACCATCTGGACCACCCTAAGCCTCTCACCGACATCCATGCTGGAATGCTTTCCAAATGGAATAATTGGATTCCTTAGCCAAGTGATGCAGAGGTCCAGTACATGTCTGCAATTACCATCCTAGCTGAGATTAGTTAATTTAATTCAGAGCAGGGATTAAATCCCAGCAATTTCTTGGTTGATACGCTTGAGCAGATGACACTAAGCTGGGTGGCAGTGTAAGCTGTGAGGAGGATGCTAAGAGGCTGCAGGGTGACTTGGACAGGTTAGGTAAGTGGGCAAATGCATGGCAGATGCAGTATAATGTAGATAAATGTGAGGTTATCCACTTTGGTGGCAAAAACAGGGAGACAGAATATTATCTGAATGGTGACAGATTAGGAAAAGGGGAGGTGCAACGAAACCTGGGTGTCATGGTACATCAGTCATTGAAAGTTGGCATGTAGGTACAGCAGGCGGTGAAGAAGGCAAATGGCATGTTGGCCTTCATAGCGAGAGGATTTGAGCATAGGAGCAGGGAGGTCTTACTGCAGTTGTACAGGGCCTTGGTGAGGCCACACCTTGACTATTGTGTACAATTTTGGTCTCCTAATCTGAGGAAGGACATTCTTGCTATTGAGAAGTTCAGCGAAGGTTCACCAGACTGATTACCGGGATGGCAGGACTGACATATGAAGAAAGACTGGATCGACTGGGCTTATATTCACTGGAATGTAGAAGAATGAGACGGGATCGCAGCGAAAAATATTAAATTCTGACGGGATTAGACAGGTTAGATACAGGAAGAATGTTTCTGATGTTGGGGAAGTCCAGAACCAGGGGTCACAGTCTAAGGATAAGGAGTAAGCCATTTAGGACCGAGATGAGGAGAAACTTCTTCACTCAGAGAATTGTGAACCTGTGGAATTCTCTACTACAGAAAGTTGTTGAGGCCAGTTCGTTCGATATATTCAAAAGGGAGTTAGATGTGGCCCTTAAGGCTAAAGGAATCAAGGGGTATGGAGAGAAAGCAGGAATGGGGTACTGAAGTTGCATGATCAGCCATGGTCATATTGAATGGCGGTGCAGGCTCGACGGGCCGAATGGCCTACTCCTGCACCTATTTTCTATGTTTCTATGTTTTAATACAAATTTTTAATTGGATTCAAATGAGAGTAGTTGGTTACTATGTGTCCTTCCTATTGATATGTCTCAGAGACAGCAATTGTGGAGAGTATGGTGATGCAGTGGTTGTGTTGGTGGACTATATCAACGGGTTGGATGGCCTCCTCCTGTGTCGGAAATTTTTATGATTCGATGATAATCGAGAGAAACCTCCGTGTCAGTTTGAGAATTTGAATTCAATTTTTTTTCAAAAAAAGCATCAGTAAAAGTGACCATGATGCTATTTTAAATTTATTCTCCTTTAAAATCCATGGGGGAGAAATTTGGTCACGTCTCTGTTGCGGCGTTGTCCCAGGGCGGAGCAGTAAATTTTGCGCTGGCAAATGGTTTGTGTCTACTGCTGCAAATTTCATCAGCTGGGCCCTGATTTCGAGCGGAACAGTAAGGGAGATGTTGCACACAACCTTTAGGGCGCTAGGCCGGCTGAGCAAGTGAAAATTCTGAGCTAAATAACCGGCCTCTGAGCGGCCTAAGAGAGGTCTCGGGGGGGGGGGGGGGCGGGGGGCAAAAAATATCTTTAAAAAAAAACACCAAAAACATTCCCAATAAAAAACTCACGGCACCACAACATAAATAGTAAAAAAAAATTAATCACATTTGCCTCAGGTCGACATTACTTACCACACTCCGGCCACTACAGCTTGGAACGGCAGCTTCCATAGGCGTTCCCACTAGGGCACGCTACGGAGTGCTACGGGTCAGACGCCAACCAAATATCAAGCTAGTGTTGCAACCAGGGGCGTTGTACACTGGCTCGGCACTTCCGAACGGTAATGCTCCGCGCCCCTCGAAACCGGCACCGAATGTCCCGGCGGGACAATGTAAGCTTACCGCCGCCATTGCCGCCTCTCCGGGATGCTAACAGGGGCAGCGGAAGACAAAACTCTTCAAAGTATGTATAAAGACTTGCACTGTCTCAAGGTGCAGCCTAGATGCTATAATACCACATCCAGTCTGATTGCTAGTATGATTTAGTTTGATCATAAGAACATAAGAAATAGGAATATGAGTAAGCCATACGGCCCCTCGAGCTTGCTCCTCCATTCAATATCATGGCTGATCTGATCATGGACTCAGCTCCACTTCCCCGCCCGCTCCCCATAACCCCTTATCCCTTTATCGCTTAAGAAACTGTTTATTTCTGTCTTAAATTTATTCAATGTCCCAGCTTCCAGAGCTCTCTGAGGCACAGATTTTCACAGATTTACAATCCTCTGAGAGAAGAAATCTCCCCTCATCTCTGTTTTAAATGGGCGGCCCCTTATTCTAAGATCATGCCCTCTAGTTCTAGGCTCCCTCATCAGTAGAAACATCCTCTCTGCATCCACCTTGTCAAGCCCCCTCATAATCTTATACGTTTCGATAAGATCACCTCTCGTTCTTCTGAATTCCAGTGAGTAGAGGCCCAACCTACTCAACCTTTCCTCATAAGTCAACCCCTTCATCCCCGGAATTAACCTAGTGAACCTTCTCTGAACTGCCTCCAAAGCAAGTATATCCTTTTGTAAATATTGAAACCAAAACTACACGCAGTATTCCAGGTGTGGCCTCACCAATGCCCTGTATAACTATAGCAAGACTTTGCTGTTTTTATACTCCATCCTCTTTGCAATAAAGGCCAAGATACCATTGGCCTGCCTGATCACTTGCTGTACCTGCATACTATCCTTTTGTGTTTCATGCACAAGTACCCCCAGGTCCCACTGTACTGTGGCACTTTGCAATCTTTCTCCATTTAAATATTAACTTGCTCTTTAATTTTTTTCTGCCAAAGTGCATGACCTCACACTTTCCAACATTATACTCCATCTGCCAAATTTTTGCCCACTCACTTATCCTGTCTATGTCCTTTTGCAGATTTTTTGATGTAACTTCAGAGCTAATTTACATTGTCCTTTTAGGGATTTGATTCCCTCACCCTCCTGAGTTGCTGTTTTCACCTGTGCACCTGAGTGAGCAGAGAAAGGCACTTGCTCCCTGGAAAGGAAGGCACATCGAAGGGATAACAGTCTTTGGGTTAATTTCTGCCACATCTCCTGAGGACTCTTTCAGAGAGGAGTCGTTGAAGCTTGGAAGGAGGTTGCTTTTCCTTTTGGTATTTGATACAGTGAGATCAGAAAAAGGGGAAAATAGAGAAAGACATGGACCTGAAAATAAAATAAAATCATTGTTTAATTCCATTTCAACCAGCCACATGAGGCTATTTGGATTTTGGTTAATAACAATGATGTCCTTTAAAGGTGTAAAAATAAAACGGGGAAGGTGGCTCAACCGTGGCTAACAAGGAAAATTAGGGATAGTGTTAAATCCAAGGAAGAGGCATTTAAATTGGTCAGAAAAAGCAGCAAACCTGAGGACTGGGAGAAATTTAGAATTTAGCAGAGGACAAAGTGTTTAATTAGGAGGAGGAAAATAAAGTATGAGAGTAAGCTTGCAGGGAACATAAAAACTGACTGCAAAAGCTTCTATAGATATGTGAAAAGAAAAAGATTAGTTAAGGCAAACGTAGGTCCCTTGCAGTCAGAATCAGGTGAACTTATAATGGGGAACAAAGAAATGGCAGACCAATTGAACAAATACTTTGGTTCTGTCTTCACTAAGGAAGACACAAATAACCTTCCAGAAATACTAGGGGACCGAGGATCTAGTGAGAAGGAGGAACTGAAGGAAATCCTTATTAGTCAGGAAATTGTGTTAGGGAAATTGATGGGATTGAAGGCCGATAAATCCCCAGGGCCTGAGTACTTAAGGAAGTGGCCCTAGAAATAGTGGATGCATTGGAGATCATTTTCCAACAGTTTATAGACTCTGGATCAGTTCCTATGGATTGGAGGTCAGCTAATGTAACCCCACTTTTTAAAAAAGGACGGAGAGAGAAAACAAGGAATTATAGACCGGTTAGCCTGACATTGGTAGTGGGGAAAATGCTGGAATCAATTATCAGAGATGTAATAACAGCGCATTTGGAAAGCAGTGACAGGATCGGTCCAAGTCAGCATGGATTTATGAAAGGGAAATCATGCTTGTCAAATCTTCCAGAATTTTTTGAGGATGTAACTAGTAGAGTGGACGAGGGAGAACCAGTGGATGTGGTGTATTTGGACTTTCAAAAGGCTTTTGACAAGGTCCCACACAAGAGATTAGTGTGCAAAATTAAAGCACATGGTATTGGGGGTAATGCATTGACGTGGATAGAGAACTGGTTGGCAGGCAGGAAGCAAAGATTAGGAATAAACGGATCCTTTTCAGAATGGAAGGCAGTGACTAATGGGGTACCACAAGGTTCAGTGCTGGGACCCCAGCTATTTACAATATACATGAATGATTTGTATGAAGGAATTGAGTGTAATATCTCCAAGTTTGTAGATGACAGTAAGCTGGATGGCAGTGTGAGCTGTGAGGAGGATGCTAAGAGGCTACAGGGTGACTTGGATAGGTTAGGTAAGTGGGCAAATACATGGCAGATGCAGTATAATGTAGATAAATGTGAGGTTATCCACATTGATGGCAAAAACAGGAAGGCAGAATATTATCTGAATGGTGACAGATTAGGAAAAGGAGAGGTGCAACGAGACCTGGGTGTCATGGTACATCAATCATTGAAAGTTGGCGTACAGGTACAGCAGGCGGTGAAGAAGGCAAATGGCATGTTGGCCTTCATAGCGAGAGGAATTGAGTATAGGAGCAGGGAGGTCTTACTGCAGTTGTACAGGGCCTTAGTGAGAGCACATCTTGAATATTGTGTACAGTTTTGGTCTCCTAATCTGAGGAAAGACATTCTTGTTATTGAGGGAGTGCAGCGAAGGTTCACCAGACTGATTACCGGTATGGCAGGATTGACATATGAAGAAAGACTGGGTCGACTAGGCTTATATTCACTGGAATTTAGAAGAAAGAGAGGGGGTCTCATAGAAACATATAAAATTTTGACGGGATTGGACAGGTTAGATGCAGGAAGAATGTTCCCGATGTTGGGGCAGTCCATAACCAGAGGTCACAGTCTAAAGATAAGGAGTAAGCCATTTAGGACCGAGGTGAGGAGAAACTTCTTCACTCAGAGAGTGGTGAACCTGTGGAATTCTCTACCATAGAAAGTTGTTGAGGCCAGTTCATTAGATATATTCAAAAGGGAGTTAGATGTGGCGCTTACAGCTAAAGGGATCAAGGGGTATGGAGAGAAAGCAGGAATGGGGTATTGAAGTTGCATGATCAGCCATGATCATATTGAATGGTGGTGCAGGCTTGAAGAGCCGAATGGCCTACTCCTGCACCTATTTTCTATGTTCTATGATATGAAATACAAGTTTTTAAAAATGTATTATTGTGGTAAATATTAACTTTATGTTTGTTGTTCAACAACACGTAAAAAGGTAATTATTGGATTATGATTTTATATTGCACTGCATTATCATTTTTACTTTCATCGAAAGGTGGAATAGAATAGAATATTCCAGTATTTAACACATATCAATTTATTTTTCATGTGCAAGTAATTAGAATTTCTCCCCATTCTCGGGTGTAATCTCTCTGGGTAGCCCACCATCCACAGCTGTTTTAATTTTTTTTTCCACAGCTGGTAAGGTGAGCACATGAATACTCCCGAACTTAACCAATACCACTCACCACTAAAGAGTCATCCTTGCTCCCTGAGTTCCACATCAATGTAAGGCTAAGTTTGGAAATTCATCTTGTGGGGGAATGGTGGACATGAGCTACTCTCTGGTGCAGGGCATTGGCTCCAACACCATGTACCAGTACACTGCCTCAACCAGATGCTTTTAGCACATATGTTCGTGAAGGGATGTTACGATCTGGAATGCGCTGCTTGAAAGGGTGGTGGAAACAGTTTCAATAATAACTTTCAAAAGGGAATTGGATAAATATCTGGAAAATAAATATTTTCAGGGATATGGGGACGGAGCAGGGGAGAGGTACTAATTGAATATCTCTTTCAAGGAGCATAGCACAGAAGGAGGCCATTCAGCATGAAGCAACCCTTGTGAGTTGTTAGTTGATATGCTTGCTCTAGGATGAGTGTGAGGGGTGGCTAGTGAGATGGGGATGTGATAATGTGGATAGATAGAGAGGGGGTTGGGTGGAGGTGCAAGGTAAGTTGGTGTGAGTAAGGATGTGCAGGAGTAGGGTAGGGAAGGCAGAGTGATGGGGATGTGATGAGTGGCACAGCAGGATGAGGTTGAGTGCGGCTTTGCAGCAATGTTTCGTAATCTATTGTGATCATTAAAAGGTTTGCGCCACTACAGCCAGGACCTGCTGACGACATCCCTGCTTGCGTCCTCCTGTGCAATGTGCAACCAGGCTGGTTTGGTGTCCTCGGGTTGTCCCTTCCACCCATTGGAAGGGAAGAGAACTTTCCTGCCGGAGGGAGTTTTGGGAGAGTCTGGGTGCAGCCGTGCACCTCTGTGCAGTGTTTGTCAGTGTTTGCAGCACCTCACTGCTACAGATCAGTGAGAGAAGAACTGTCAAAATAAATTTGCCCAAGGTCCCTTTAAGGAAACCGGCTGATGACGCGTCATCAAATGATGTCATCAGATCCGCTTCCTTCAATTGGCCGGTAAACGCGCTGGGCGGGCTCAACAAGCCCAATCAGGGGAAAATCATTTTGGACAGCGGGCTGGAGCCAGTAGTGAGGCCGGGACCTGCCATCGATGTCGCCTGCCACGGAACCACCGAGGTAGGGGAAATTGCGGCCTCTGTCTTTGTTCCTCCCTCACTCCTTTACAACCGTGTTCTACAATAACCATAGTGTGCTGTCATTTAAAATTGTGGTAACACCTTACCCTATTGCACCCTGTGTCTCCTGTTATCAAGAGTCCATTCCTTGAATTTTGGATAATGAAGCTGGTACGTTCCCCTCCAGGAAAACAAGCAATGTAATTTGTGTTCATAAATCAACATTTGTAAACAGATTATGAGCACAATTAATGCATTTCTTAAGGAGTGTCCAGATTTACTAGTGTGACCTTTTTCAATATGCATTTATATAGCGCCTATCATGACCTCTGGATGTTCCGAATTGATTTTAAGTATTTGTTGAAATTTGTAGTCGCTGTTGTAGTGTAGGAAACACGGCAACCAATGTGCGCACAGCAAAGTCCCATAAACAGCAATGTGATAATGACTAGATAATCTGTTTTATTGAAGAATATACTGAGGCATGGCTGACACAATTACACTGATCTTTAAGTTAACCTGACTGACTGACAACCCTATGTAGATTTTCTCCTTTGTCATGGTTCTACTTTTGCCCTCTCTCATAAAGGGCTCTGCTGGGCGAACAGGAGTACAGGTGCAAGCAGCTTCCAATACCCGACCATTTCTCGTACTTGTGCCTGGACAGTGACCACATCAGTGCCAAGCTTGATACTGTCCTCACTCGACACCTACAAGCATGCTTACAGCAAGGAGTCATTGGCGGTCATGAGCGGTAACTTGTAGTGCCCCCTTCCGTAACCAAAGAGACTGCGGTTAATAATTGCACCCCTACAACCATCTCAGCTAATTCAGCACCAGCGAATTCAGCACAAACTGTGAGTCTGGCTCTGCAATTCACCATATAAACTCAGTGAGCCAGGTGAGGGGAGCCCCCCTTGTTTTAGGTTTTCCTTTAAGAAAAAAACAAGGAGAAAATGACTAAGATAGTTAGATTAGAGAGTAAAATAATGGAAATTGGAGAACAAAGTGTAAAGAGAAA